>NC_057812.1:691543194-691854080 GCF_018294505.1 Triticum aestivum
CCCCCCCCCCCGGCTGGAGGACCTATCATTATAGATTCCTTTTCAGCAAGGTTATCCATTCATCCATGAGGAAATTGTAAGACTTATTCTACAAGATATTCCTGATGGATCCTTCGTGTTTCCAAAGTCTGATCTTCACACGAAGACCATGTCAAGGCTATCTCGAAGCATGTCAATGGTACTCCGATTTTCAACAGGAACATTTGAAGCACGATGCTAAATTTTATTTATCATTTATCCTAACACCGTTGTATGGGTAATGTCATGATATTTCTCTCCCCTTTCCTGAAGGGTTTTCTAGTTATATCCTATCATGGATATCATGCTCTACTTGTCCTTGGGAAGGATTTACCCCTGAAAGATGTGTTTAAACACATTTTCCTTTCCATTGTTCTGTTTAAACATAATAATCACTTTTCCTTTCCATTGGTTTGTTTAAACCTTCTTGTGATCTATATAATATAAGCAGTAATATCCCTGCTCATGTAAACACCTCGGTGTACCATCTTGTCTGGTGTAACCCTGTTACTATTGCTGATGACATTCCGGTAGCCACCGATGGACGAGAACTTTGCCTATTGGTCCGCCTCGTTCAACGAGCAGGAAATGGTTCTCTTCGTCCCTCGCCCTTGGTATCGATGTTGTTGCCGACATATCTGACAGGCTACCCTTTGACACGCCTTACTATCATGACCGTGCAAAATGTCGGCCCCCTTCCTACTTTCAACCACATGGTGGGCCCATAACCCACAGTTCCACAGGATCGAAACCTGACTCTCCTCCACCCCCTCTTCCCAAGGTTGTTCCTCGCGTGCGGCCTCGTATGTAATTCACGGGCCACCGTCCCAAGTGATCTATTTTGGTAGCAGACGCAATACTCAATCTCATTGCTCTGGACCCCTTTCGCATGTTGTTTTAGACATCGAACAATGGCCTATCCGTTTGAAACTTCTCATGGTACCTTCTTACTTTACTCTTGATATTTTCTTAAGTTCAATTCGAGAGTTACTTCCTACCCCATTCCCTGAGTTATGTACCAGATAGTCAACCTGGTAAGGCCCGCCCTTCCCGAGTCTTCCCCCCATATCCTTTTCGTAAGTACGATGAAGATCCCGAAGAAAGGATGGCGACTTCATCATTTTGACCTGAAGCAGAAGTATGAAGGCATCAATATATTGGATTGACCTCTTCGAGAAGAGCAAGCCAGGATGAGAAGACCCGCTATATTCGTTACCAAACCTTCCCCCCTTACTCCCCTCTTAAATCTCGGGACGAGATTTCTTGTAGTGGAGGAGAATTGTGACGCCCGGATAATCAAGCTACAGTAAACCTTTGCTAATGATGCCACGTCACCTTGATTACTGATGCTAATCTTGCGTTAGTTCGAAACCGATTCTAATTCAAATTCAAAATCAGGCAAACATCAAAAGTTTTCAAATATTAAAAACCAAAATGTCCGGGTTGTGTCAGTTATTGCACAGATGACTATGATGAATAATCCACATTTTTATATAATGTATAAATGCACTAAAATGATTTAAACGGTAGCAAAAACATTTTTTAAATGCCTTTGGTATTTTATAAAACACAAAACTAATTTATTTTGGGTTAAAACCTTTTGTGGCTGAGGGTTATTTTGAAACGTTATTTTAGGAGTTGTTGTCATATTTTACTAAATAAAATAATGTGGGTCTAAAATTTAAAACAGAAAATAAATATAATAAGAAAAATAAAAAAACAAAAAAAAAGGGGAAACAAGGGAGGCCACCCCCCGGCCACACTGGGCCTTGGCCCAGATGGCCGGCCCAGCCGCCCGAACAGGCCAGCCCACCCGCACCACCACTTAACCCCCTCGGTCCTTAGACCGAAACCCTAACCACCACTTCTCCCCTGATCCCACACTCGCACCCACTCCTCCCTCTCACCCTTCCCCGATCTGGATCGGGGCAACCCCCCAGATCCCATCGCCCCATCGCCGCCTCGACGTCGCCGTCACCCCTCTCGCGGATTCGGCCCCTCCTGGCGCCCCACCGACGCCCCGTCGCCCGTCCAGGAGCACGCCGACGCGGGACCCCGCCCGGAGCTACCTCGCCCCCACATCGGACGAGGACCGCGCCGCCGGAGCCCCTCCCCCACCGGCCTGCTTCCCCGCCGCACGTCGTCCCCGGCATCCACCCCGAGCCCCGCTGCCCTGACCCTACTTCCTCCCCTGTGAGCCGCGCCCCTCCTCTCCTTCCTCTGTCCCATTCCGGCCCGCGCCCGGACTTGCCCCTACACCGCGGTCGCCGCGTCCGGCCCGTGTGCCGCACGCCCCTAGGGCATCCATGCCCCGCGCCCCGCCGCGCCTCTTCTCCCCTCCCTAGCGCGCCTCCTCGACCAGCTCCTCCTGCCGGCGGATCCCGGCGAGCCCCCGCGCTCCGGCCACAGCCACCGGCGCAAGCCGTGCGCCCGCCCTTCGCACGCCCTCCCGTCGTTGCCCGCGCGCGCCCGGCCGCACTTGTTGCCGCCCCGGGCCGCGGCCTCCTCTCGGCGCCCTCCTTCGGCGACCGTCTGCCTCGCCACGGCCATCTACGGCGCCCGACGCCGTGCTGCATCGCACCCCCCCCCTCCGCTCCTGCGGTTCGTCGCCCGGGTCGGGCGCCTACAACGCCCGCACCCCGTACCCAGCACCTGCTAGGCCCCCCCCCCCGGGCCACTGACTAGGGGGCCCCGCCCCAGAACGGTTTCAAAAAAAAGAAAAAAATTTAATTAAATTAAAAATATAAATAAATAAATAAGTAAATAGATAGATAAACTTAAATATTAATTAATTAATTAACTAAATAATTAACTTAATTAATTCTTTTTAAAGTAACTAATTAAGATTAATTAACCTAATTAACTGATTAACTTAATTAACTAAAATAGTCAATGACATGCGGGACCCACACGTCAGCTTGACCCAGTCAACACCTCTATTGACTGCTGACGTCATGCTGACATCAGCAAGCACTATTCTGGATAATGTTGAACTCAAATATTTAAATTAATCCTAAAAATGATTCAAAAACTTTAAAAATTAATATAAAATAAATCGTAGCTCAGATGGAAAAACTTTCTACATGAAAGTTGCTCAGAACGACGAGACGAACCCGGATACGTAGCCCGTTCGTCCACCACACACCCCTAACATATCAAACCCGCAACTTTCCCCCTCCGGTTCATCTGTCAGAAAACACGAAACACCGGGAATACTTTCCCGAATGTTTTCCCCCCTTCACCGGTATCACCTACTACCGCGTTAGGGCACACCGAACACCGCGTATTGCCTTGTTATATTTTGTGATGCTTTGTTTGCTCTGTATTCATTATTTCTTCCCCCTCTTCTCTCCGGTAGACTACGAGACCGACGCTGCTGCTGACCAGTTCGACTACGGAGTTGACGACCCCTCTCTCTTGCCAGAGCAACCAGGCAAGCCCCCCCTTTGATCACCAGATATCGCCTACTCTTCTCTATACTGCTTGCATTAGAGTAGTGTAGCATGTTACTGCTTTCCATTAATCCTATTCTGATGCATAGCCTGTCATTGCTGCTACAGTCATTGATACCTTACCCGCAATCCTAAATGCTTAGTATAGGATGCTAGTGTTCCATCAGTGGCCCTACACTCTTGTCCGTCTGCCTTGCTATACTACTGGGCTGTGATCACTTCGGGAGGTGATCACAGGCATATACTATATACTTTACACTGTTACATTACCTGTGATACTGTTCGGAGTTGGGGGCTGAAGGGGCAGGTGGCTCCATCCCGGTAGAGGTGGGCCTGGGTTCCCGACGGTCCCTGACTGTTACTTTGTGGCGGAGTGGCAGGGCAGGTTGAGACCACCTAGGAGACAGGTGGGCCTGGCCCTGTTCGGCGTTCGCGGATACTTAACACGCTTAACGAGATCTTGGTATTTGATCTGAGTTGGCTACGAGCTTATACGCACTAACCATCTACGCGGGAGTAGTTATGGGTATCCCGACGTCGTGGTATCAGCCGAAGCACTTCAGACGTCAGCGACGGAGCGGCGCGCGCCGGATTGGAACGTAAGCCTGCTCTTGTATTAAGGGGGCTAGTTCTGCTTCCGGCCGCCCACGCAACGTGCAGGTGTGCTATGGGCGATGGGCCCAGACCCCTGTGCGCTTAGGTTTAGACCGGCGTGCTGGCCTCTCTGTTTTGCCTAGGTGGGGCTGCGACGTGTTGATCTTCCGCGGCCGGGCATGACCCAGGAAAGTGTGTCCGGCCAAATGGGATCAAGCGTGTTGGGTTATGTGGTGCACCCCTGCAGGGAAGTTAATCTATTCGAATAGCCGTGATCTTCGGTAACAGGACGACTTGGAGTTGTACCTTGACCTTATGACAACTAGAACCGGATACTTAATAAAACACACCCTTCCAAGTGCCAGATACAACCGGTGGTCGCTCTCTCTCAGGGATGCGAGGAGGGGATCGCCGGGTAGGATTATGCTACTTGGAGATGCTACTTGGAGATGCTACTTGGAGATGCTACTTGGAGATGCTACTTGGGGGACTTCAATCTACTCTCTTCTACATGCTGCAAGACGGAGGCTGCCAGAAGCGTAGTCTTCGACAGGATTAGCTATCTCCCTCTTATTCTGGCATTCTGCAGTTCAGTCCACCGATATGGCCCTTTACACATATATCCATGCATATGTAGTGTAGCTCCTTGCTTGCGAGTACTTTGGATGAGTACTCACGGTTGCTTTTCTCCCTCTTTTCCCCCTTTCCCTTCTACCTGGTTGTCGCAACCAGATGCTGGAGCCCTGGAGCCAGACGCCATTGTCGACGATGATTCCTACTACACTGGAGGTGCCTACTACTACGTGCAGGCTGCTGACGACGACCAGGAGTAGTTAGGAGGATCCCAGGCAGGAGGCCTGCGCCTCTTTCGATCTGTATCCCAGTTTGTGCTAGCCTTCTTAAGGCAAACTTGTTTAACTTATGTCTGTACTCAGATATTGTTGCTTCCGCTGACTCGTCTATGATCGAGCACTTGTATTCGAGCCCTCGAGGCCCCTGGCTTGTATTATGATGCTTGTATGACTTATTTATGTTTTAGAGTTGTGTTGTGATATCTTCCCGTGAGTCCCTGATCTTGATCGTACACGTTTGCGTGCATGATTAGTGTACGATTGAATCGGGGGCGTCACACCTGCCCGGGTTGAAGAGCTGAAGAAATCTGCTGCTCGAACCGGTGCGATCAATGCCTTAATCCGGGCAAAAGCTTGGGTGCCGGATTTTGATCCTATTGAAGCGGCTCAGGTCTATCCCAGCTTGAAGGAAGACGGGTCAGAGTTTGGTGAAGCGGATCTGCGAGCAATAAACCGGGAGGTGCGTCCGCTAGCTTGTCAATTGGCTGAAGAAGCAGACTTCTCTCATTATCAAGCCCAATATGACAATCAAAACAAGCGAATAGCTGCACCAATTCATGAAGCGGAAAATCTTATCCCTCCAATCCGTAAGCATACTTACGCTCCCGATATTGACCCGTCGTTGCTGATCCATGATGAAGCTGTTTTTCAAGCATTAATGGGAATTGACTGGACAACTGTTGATTTCCAGCCGCTGGGTAGAGAAACTGAAGCTGAAGCGGCGCAGGACGATCCACAACCATCAGGCCAGGCTGGTGGCCAAGCTTGAACCGGAAGCCGGTTTAAAACTGCTTCTTCCTTGCGAAAAACAATGATCTTATTGTGGGCACCATGTTGCCTTGTAATAGGCTAGCTGATACTTTTGATGTTGATATGCCTTCGTGCATAATTACTGCAACTTGCTCTTCCTTTGGGTGATGAACTTTCCAAAGTTCTTTCTGTAATAAAAAACCTTAAAGTGCCACCGCGGTTGTACCATCAGGCGGAATATGATGTCTGCATACATGAAATCAAAACATCCGAAAATGTTTAAGTATATGGCCAAATTTTTGAGATACATAATACCTGCCATCGTTGAGTGTGAAGTTGGCTTGGCCAATCTTGAAGCGGAATTTTATAAACCCACCCTGTTGGAGGAGATAGCAGCTCCTATATATGATGCCGGTTTACCATGTAAACCGTGCCGGGCTATAATAAACACCGTGTTACTCCATAATAGGATGTTAACAAAAAATCAAACCGAGCAAATAGTCGCCTGGATTAAAAATGGACCATGTTCCGTCAATTGACAGTGTGAACCGGTTGAAATTTTTGTCGGTTTAAAAAATGCAATAAAAAGAAAGGAATATCTTTCAAAGAAAAGTGTGAAGCAAAGGCAATGACAAAACCGTTTGCAAAAAAAGGCTTATTTGAGCTGATCAGATGGCGTTACCATGGCCGAACACGACCAAGCTCCCGATAGGTGTAACTATGGTTCTAGTCAGCCAGGTCCCCAAATGAAACCATGGCATTTATGCCGATCAAGTGGCATGGCAATGGTTCGGGTTCGACCAAGCCCCCAAGTGATTCTGTGGCCTTAGGCCGATCAAGAGGCATGACTGGTTCAGACGTGACCAAGTCCCCAAGTGATCTGGTGGCTCTCGCCTATCAAGAGGTATTGTATTGGTTCGGACACGACCAAACCCCCAAGTGATATAACATGATGCTTTTAAAAAGCTAACTCAAGGGGTAAACCGGAGGCCGCTTTAGAACAACTTCGTGTAACCACACATGATGTAAAAGAACAGATACCCCGCTTTAGCTGAGGTTCCGGTTTATTATATTTAAACATAATATATACATCGTCGTAATATGTACATAAGTAGAGCCAATGGCTCAGGTATAGTAAGGCCGAAGATGAGCTATGTTCCACGGCCTGTTGGTCTCCTCCTCTGATGTACGTGAGTCCTTATGCTCTTGAATATCGATCAGATAGTATGACCCGTTGTGCAGATTCTTGCTGACCACGAAAGGCCCCTCCCAAGGTGGGGATAGCTTATGCATATCAGTCTGATCTTGGATGAGCCGAAGCACCAAATCTCCTTCTTGAAAGGTTCTGGTTCTGACTCGGCGACTATGATAACGACGAAGATCCTGTTGGTAAATCGCCGAGCGGGCAGTTTCTATGTCACGTTCTTCATCCAACAGGTCCAAAGCGCCTTGCCGTGCTGTCTCATTGTCCGCTTCAACATACGCCGCCACACGGGGTGTATCATGACGGATATCACTGGGGAGAACCGCCTCCGCTCCGTAAACCATGAAGAACGGTGTGTATCCTGTTGATCTGTTGGGTGTAGTATTGATGCTCCATAACACAGATGGTAACTCTTCTACCCAACAAGCCGGTGTTCTCTTCAAAGGAACCATAAGCCGGGGCTTGATGCCTCTCAAGATCTCTTGATTAGCCCTTTCTGCTTGACCATTGGACTGTGGATGTGCCACCGATGAAACGTCGAGCCGGATGTGCTCCCGTTTGCAGAACTCCTTCATGGCACCTTTGGACAAATTGGTACCATTATCTATGATGATACTGTGTGGAAAGCCAAACCGAAAAATCACTTTTTTGATGAACTGAACCGTCGTGGCCGCATCACGCTTGCTAACAGGTTCTGCCTCCACCCACTTTGTAAACTTGTCAACCGCCACCAGGAGGTGGGTCTTCTTATCTTTGGACCTTTTGAAAGGCCCAACCATATCCAGCCCCCAAGTCGCAAACGGCCAAGTAATTGGAATCATTCTCAATTCTTGAGCCGGTACATGAGCACGTCTTGAAAACTTTTGGCAACCATCACATCGTCTGACCAGATCCTCCGCATCAGCATGAGTAGTTAACCAATAGAAGCCATGGCGAAACGCTTTAGCCACTAGAGATTTTGAACCGGCGTGGTGACCACAATCTCCTTCGTGGATCTCACGCAAAATTTCACGGCCTTCTTCAGGAGACACACAGCGTTGAAACGCCCCTGACACACTACAATGATGCAACTCGCCGTTGATAATAGTCATGGACTTGGATCGCCGGATTATTTGTCGGGCCAGAGTCTCCTCCTCTGGTAACTTGCCCCGGTTCTTGTACGCCAGGTAAGGAAGCGTCCAATCCGGAATAACACGAAGAGCCGCCACCAATTGAGCCTCCGGATCAGGAATAGCCAAATCTGCTTCACCAAGGATCTTGACCGACATGTTGTGCAGCACATCCAGAAAAACATTGGGCGAGACCGGTTTGCGCTGAGAGCCCAGCCGGCTTAAAGCGTCCGCCGCTTCATTTTTCCGCCGGTCCACGTGTTCCACCTGATAGCCTTTAAAATGACCTGCAACAATATCCACCTCACGACGATATGCTGCCATGAGTGGGTCCTTGGAGTCCCAAGTGCTAGACACTTGTTGAGCCACGAGGTCCGAGTCACCAAAACACTTAACTCGACTTAGATTCATCTCCTTAGCCATCCGGAGACCATGGAGCAAGGCTTCATACTCAGCTGCATTGTTAGTACAAGGGAACATTAAGCGGAGAACGTAACAAAACTTATCACCTTGTGGAGAAGTTAATACGACTCCAGCCCCGAGCCTTCCAATTGCCTGGATCCGTCAAAATGGATGGTCCAATATGTGTGATCCGGCTTTTCTTCAGGTGCTTGCATTTCCGTCCAATCATTGATGAAATCAACAAGTGCTTGAGACTTAACCGCCATCCGAGGCACATACTTCAAACCGTGCGGCCCAAGCTCTATAGCCCACTTGGCAATCCGGCCAGGTGCTTCCCGGTTCTGGATGATATCCCCCAAAGGAGCAGAACTGACCACCGTAATTGGGTGCCCTTGGAAGTATTGTTTAAGCTTCCAGCTTGCCATAAAAACTCCATACACGAGCTTCTGCCAATGCGGATACCTTTGCTTGGACTCAATGAGTACCTCGCTGATATAATAGACTGGACGTTGAACCGGATGCTCCTTACCTGCCTCCTTTCGCTCCACTACAATAGCCACGCTGACCGCCCGAGCATTAGCAGCAACATATAGCAGTAACGGCTCCTTGTCAACGGGAGTGGCGAGCACAGGCGGATTGGTTGCGGCTTTAAGTCCTCAAATGCTTCATCAGCAGCAGAACTCCAGACAAACTGATCCGTCTTCTTGAACATCTGATACAAAGGGATTGCCTTGTTACCAAGACGACTGATAAACCGGCTTAACGCGGCAATCCGGCCTGCCAGGCGTTGAACATCATTGATACACTTCGGTTTAGCCAGGGAGGTGATGGCTGTGATCTTCTTCGGATTAGCCTCAATTCCCCTATTGGACACCAGAAAACCCAATAACTTGCCCGTCGGTACACCGAAGACGCACTTGTCCGGATTAAGCATCATCTTGTATGTCCTCAGGTTATCAAAGGTTTCCTTCAAATCATCAATCAGAGTCTCCTTCTCCCTGGATTTAACCACGATATCATCCACATAAGCATGTACATTACGGCCAATCTGTTTGTGAAGACAATTTTGCACACACCGTTGATAAGTTGCCTGGGCACTCTTGAGCCCAAAGGGCATAGACACATAGCAGAAGGCTCCAAAGGGAGTTATGAACGCCATCTTCTCCTGGTCTTTAACTGCCATTTTGATCTGATGATAGCCAGAATATGCATCCAAAAAACTTAAACGCTCACAACCCGCCGTAGCATCAATAATTTGATCAATATGGGGGAGGGCAAAAGGATCTGCTGGACAAGCCTTATTAAGATCTGTGTAATCCACACACATGCGCCAGGTGCCATTTTTCTTAAGGACCAGCACTGGATTGGCAAGCCACTCAGGGTGAAAAACTTCAACAATAAAGCTAGCTGCTAAGAGCCTGGCTACCTCTTCTCCAATCGCCTTGCGTCTTTCTTCATTAAACCGGCGGAGGAACTGTTTCACCGGTTTGTATTTAGGATCCACATTAAGGGTGTGCTCAGCGAGTTGCCTCGGTACACCTGGCATGTCAGAGGGCTTCCATGCAAAAATGTCCCAATTCTCACGGATGAACTCGTTGAGCGCGCTTTCCTATTTCGGATCCAAGTTGGCACTGACGCTGAACTGCTTGCACGAATCGCCAGGTACGAAGTCAACAAGCTTAGTTTCTGCTGCCGATTTGAACTTCAGGGCCGGATCATGCTCCGTAGTTGGCTTCTTTAATGGAGTTATGTCCGCCGGATCAACATTGTCCTTATAATACTTCAGCTCCTCGGTGGCACAAACCGACTCTGCATAGGCCGCATCTCCTTCCTCGCACTCCAAAGCGATTTTGCGGCTTCCATGAACCGTTATTGTCCCCTTGTGACCCGGCATCTTGAGCTGCAAATATACATAACAGGGCCGTGCCATAAACTTGGCGTAGGCCGGTCGCCCAAACAGGGCGTGATATGGACTTTGGATTTTCACCACTTCAAACATCAATGTCTCTGACCTGGAATCATGATCATCCCCAAAGGCCACTTCCAGAGCTATCTTACCAACAGGATATGCTGATTTACCAGGTACTACACCGTGGAACACCGTATTAGAAGGTTTGAGATTTTTATCTGTTAGTCTCATACGATGGAAGGTCGCATAGTACAAGATATTAATGTTGCTCCCCCCATCCATGAGCACCTTGGTGAACTTGTAACCTCCCACCTAAGGCGCCACCACCAGAGCCAACTGACCCGGATTATCAACCTGGGGAGGGTGATCCTCTCTCCTCCATATGATTGGCTGTTCAGACCAGCGTAGATAACGGGGTATGGCCGGTTCAACAGAGTTGACCGCCCGCCTCTGAACCTTCCGGTCTCGCTTGTCCAAGCTAGTGGTGAAGACATGGTACTGCCCACTGCTCAACTGCTTTGGGTTGCTCTGGTAACCTGACTGTTGCTATTGTTGGTTGTAACCACCCTAGTTGTTTTGGCTATTTTGATTATTATGTCCGCCCGGATTACCATTAAATCCTGAACCGGAATTTCCTCCACCGTAACCCGGCCCGGACCCTAAGCCACCGCCGGAGCCATGATCATACCGGAAAGCATTAGAATTCTTGAACTCCTGCATAATGAAGCAATCCTTCCAAAGGTGGTTCGCTGGCACCTCCTTCGTCCCATGTCTTGGGCAGGGCTGGCTCAGTAGATAGTTTAGGCGGTCCAGGTTAGGGTTGGACGCCCCATTGCAATTTTTTGGTTTACCCTTGCGTCGCTGGCCATTGTCCTGCATGTTGGTATTAGCCACAAAGTCCATGTTACCATCCGCTTTACGCTTGCCTCCACCACCATTGCCTGCCCAGTGATGCTGCTGACCTTTGGAGTTGTTGTTCCTCTTTCCCTTCCCTGCCTTGTCATCATCAGATTCGGGATCCTTGGTACTATCAGAATCAGCATACTTTACCAAAGCAGCCATGAGGGTTCCCATGTCAGTGCAATGACGCTTCATCCGTCCCAACTTCAGCTTTAGGGGCCCAAACCGGCAGTTGCCTTCTAGGGTTAATACAGCGGTGTCAGCGTTGATGCGGTCTGATGAATGCAACACTTGTGAAACCCGGCGCACCCAATGAGTCATCGATTCTCCTTCCTCCTGGACGCAGGCAGCTAAGTCCACTATTGACATAGGTTGTTTACATGTATCCTTGAAATTGCTGATAAACCGGGCTCGTAATTGGGCCCATGAACTGATAGAATTAGCCGGCAAGCTTTTTAACCAAGTACGGGCCGTTCCTTCAAGCATCATGGTGAAGTATTTCGCACACGCTGCGTCATCCACATCAAGCATCTCCATGGCCATCTCATATCTCTCCACCCATGTCTCTGGAGGTTGATCCGCCGTGTAATTTGGTACTTTGCGCGGGCCTTTGAAATCCTTGGGCAGGCGCACATTGCGTAAAGCGGGGACAAGGAAAGGAACCCCCAAAGAACTAGAAGTAACACCAGGTTCGATCGAGATAGTTGGACGAACCGGCGTGAGCTGCCGAGCCTGATACTATGCGGCTAACTCAGCCTCCCTGCGCGCTCGGGCCCAGTCCACCACTTCCTGAGCATTATCAGCACCACCCGCCGGGCTGTTACCACGGGGTGCCCCACGTCATTCATTACTCGACGCTGCCGGTTCATCCATATGTCTGCTATAGCTCCGGCTTAGACGGGGGGTTGAGTGGATCTGGTCGCGGCTGTATGAGTATGCTTCCTGTTGGACCAAAGCTGTCCTCAGAAGCTCCTTGACCCGTCGCGTTTCTACTGCCTGCGGTGAGTCACCTTCAATTGGAATGGCCTCCAGCCGTGCAGCAGCGGCGACGAGATTGTCCATTGGGTTGGACTAGTGACCCGGAGGTGTTAAACCAGCCTGAGGTATAACATTGTTTTGACGAGGCGGGTCCATCCGACGAGGCTGAACCGGTGTACCGGTCCCAGGAGCTTCCTCCCGGTTTCCCTCCAGCGGATTACCGGCTCCTACTCCCGGGGTGTTGAAAAGGTCTCTGGCTTCGAAAACCAGAGGCAAACGGGATCGGTACTTCCTCCTCATGACTTCATGCGACGCGCTCTGGTCCAGCATGAGCCTGTAGGCTTGTGCGCCTAGAGTGGCCCGCTCTGTGGCCATCCTGGTGTCCTCAACTGCCAGATCCGCCTTGGCCTGGGTGATCTGTTCCTTTACCTTTGCAATCTCCGCGTTGTGGACGTCCTGATCCGCCGGATTAGCTTCCGCCATCAGCACAGCCAATGCATCAAATAGCTCTAATAGAACTTGAGCCGGCAGGCGCACAGGGCCTCCTGCCCCGGCAGCCGTCGCCGCTGCTGAACCGGAGGTTGTTGCCGCAGCCGTTGAAGAATGAAGCGCTGCTTGTGTGCCGGCCATAAATATTCCGACTCGGTGGGCGCCAACTGTCGTGGTTTTGTCACGGCAGATGTCCTAGAGAAAGGACTTAGTCATGGAGCCATCGCGATGGGTTAGCTTGAAGGGGTTAAAGCGGACACAGGGATGCAAGAGAGTTTATACTAGTTCAGCCCCTTCGATGAAGGTAAAAGCCTACGTCTAGTTGTGATGGAATTGATGGGGTTTCGATGACTAGGGAGCAAACAAGCTTCGCCTAAGTCTCGAGTTGTTGTCTGTTGTCCTTGAACCGCCGCCGGGTCGTCCCCTTATATACACGGGTGACACCCGTCGGTTTACAGAGTCCCAATACCGGCTCATAGATGTGTCCGGTTTGGTCTCTACTTATTCCTAACTTACAATACAAGTTAACTACTAACGGCGGTTTACAGCTACAGGCCTTGAACCGACATTGGGCCTTGAGCCCTTATCTGCCTTCTCGGGCTTTAACATACTTAACTACTGACGAAGTTAATCCGACCCAGTTAGGCTAGTTTACGCCCAGTAGTAATGTCCCCAACAACACCCGCTTAGTTTTAGTTTGAGCTTTCATATACTTATAGCTCTAGTGCATCCGTTGCATAGCAATCCCTACTCACTCACATTGATATCTATTGATGGGCATCTCCATAGCCCGTTGATACGCCTAGTTGATGTGAGACTATCTTCTCCTTTTTGTCTTCTCCACAACCACCATTCTATTCCACCTATAGTGCTATGTCCATGGCTCACACTCATGTATTGCGTGAAGGTTGAAAATACTGAAGCGCATTAAAAAGTATGAACCAATTGCTCGGCTTGTCATTGGGGTTGTGCATGATGTGAGTATTTTGTGTGGTGAAGATGGAGCATAGCCAGAATATATGCTTTTGTAGGGATAACTTTCTTTGGCCTTGTTGTTTTGAAAAGACATGATTGCTTTATTAGTGGGCTTGAAGTATTATTGTTTTTATGTCAAATGATAGACTATTGCTTTGAATCACTCGTATCTTAATATTCATGCCATGATTAGATATGTGATCAAGATTATGCTAGGTAGCATTCCACATCAAAAATATTCTTTTTTATCATTTACCTACTCGAGGACGAGTAGGAATTAAGCTTGGGGATGCTGATACGTCTCCGTCGTATCTATAATTTTTGATTGTTCCATGCCAATATTCTACAACTTTCATATACTTTTGGCAACTTTTTATACTATTTTTAGGACTAACATATTGATCCAGTGCCCAGTGCTAGTTCCTGTTTGTTGCATGTTTTTTGTTTCACAGAATATCCATATCAAACGGAGTCCAAATGGAATAAAAACTGACAGAGATTTTTTTGGAATATATATGATTTTTGGGAAGAAAAATCCACGCGAGACGGTGCCCGAGGTGGCCACGAGGCAGGAGGGCGCGCCTGCCCCCCCCCCCAGGTGCGCCCCTGACCCTCGTGGGCCACCCGTAAGACGGTTGGTGCCCTTATTTCGCTGCAAGAAAGCTAATTTCCGGATAGAGATCGTGTCAAAATTTCAGCCCAATCGGAGCTACGGATCTCCGGGAATATAAGAAACGGTGAAAGGGAAGAATCTGAGAACGCAGAAACAGAGAGAGACAGAGAGACAGATCCAATCTCGGAGGGGCTCTCGCCCCTCCCGTGCCATGGAGGCCATGGACTAGAGGGGCAGCCCTTCTCCCATCTAGGGAGGAGGTCAAGGAAGAAGAAGAAGGAGGGGGGCTCTCTCCCCCTCGCTTCCGGTGGCACCGGAGTGCCACCGGGGGCCATCATCATCATCGCGGTCTATACCAACACCTCCGCCATCTTCATCAACATCTCCATCACCTTCCCTCCTCTATCTACAGCGGTCCACTCTCCCACAACCCGCTGTACCCTCTACTTGAACATGGTGCTTTATGCTTCATATTATTATCCAATGATGTGTTGCCATCCTATGATGTCTGAGTAGATTTTCGTTGTCCTATCGGTGGTTGATGAATTGCTATGATTGATTTAATTTTCTTGTGGTTATGTTGCTTTCCTTTGGTGCCCATCATATGATTGCGCGCGTGGATCACACCCTAGGGTTAGTTGTATGTTGATAGGACTATGTATTGGAGGGCAAGAGTGACAGAAGTTTCAACCTAGCATAGAAATTGATGCATACGGGATTGAAGGGGGACAAATATATCTTAATGCTATGGTTGGGTTTTACCTTAATGAACATTAGTAGTTGCGAATGCTTGCTAATAGTTCCAATCATAAGTGCATAGAATTCCAAGTCAGGGATGACATGCTAGCAGTGGCCTCTCCCACATAATACTTGCTAGCGGTCTAGTAAAGTAGTCAATTGCTCAGGGGCAATTTCTCAACTCCTACCACCACTTTTCCACACTCGCTATATTTACTTTATTGTTTCTTTATCTAAACAGCCCCTACTTTTTATTTAAGTACTCTTTATTATCTTGCAAACCTATCCAACAACACCTACAAAGTACTTATAGTTTCATACTTGTTCTAGGTAAAGCGAACGTCAAGCGTGCGTAGAGTTTTATCGGTGGTCGATAGAACTTGAGGGAATATTTGTTCTACCTTTAGCTCCTCATTGGGTTCGACACTCTTACTTATCGAAAATTGTTGCGATCCCCTATACTTATGGGTTATCACATACTTATTGCAAAAATCTACAAGTCATCAAAAACCAAGTATTACGCGCATGCTCCTAGGGGGATAGATTGGTAGGAAAAGACCATCGCTCGTCCCCGACCGCCACTCATAAGGAAGACAATCAAATAACACCTCATGTTTCAAATTTGTTACACAACGTTTACCAAACATGCATGCTACGGGACATGCAAACTTCAACACAAGCATTTCTCAAATTCACAACTACTCAACTAGCACGACTTTAATATCTTTACCTCCATGTCTCAAAACAATCATCAAGCATCAAACTTCTCTTAGTATTCAACACACTCATAAGAAAGTTTTTACTAGTCTTGAATACCTAGCATATTAGGATTAAGCACATTACCATGCTGTTTAAGATCTCAAAATAATCTAAGTGAAGCATGAGAGTTCATCTATTTCTACAAAATAAAACCACCACCGTTCTCTAAAAAGATATAAGTGGAGCACTAGAGCAAATGACAAACTACTCTGAAAGATATAAGTGAAGATCAATGAGTAGTCGAATGATTATGCAACTATATGAAGACTCTCTAACATTTAATAATTTCATATCTTGGTATTTTATTCAAACAGCAAGCAAAACAAAATTAAGTAAAATGATGCTCCAAGCAAAACACATATCATGTGGCGAATAAAAATATAGCTCCAAGTAAAGTTACCGACGAACGAAGACGAAAGAGGGGATGCCTTCCGGGGCATCCCCAAGCTTAAGATTTTGGTTGTCCTTGAATTTTACCTTGGGGTGACTTGGCATCCCCAAGCTTAGGCTCTTTCCACTCCTTATTCCATAGTCCATCGAATCTTTACCCAAAACTTGAAAACTTCACAACACAAAACTTAACAGAAAACTCGTAAGCTCCGTTAGTATAAGAAAATAAATCACCACTTAGATGCTGTAATTAACTCATTATTTATTTATATTGGTGCAATATCTACTGTATTTCAACTTATCTATGGTTCATACCCTCCGATACTACTCATAGATTCATCAAAATAAGCAAACAACACATCTAAAACAGAATATGTCAAAAACAGAACAATCTGTAGTAATCTGGATCAAACGTATACTTCTGGAACCCCAAAAATTCTAAAATAAATTTATGGACCTGAGGAATTTATCTATTAATAATCTGAAAAAATAATTAACTAAATATCACTCTCGAAATAAAAATGGCAGCAATTCTCGTGAGCGCTAAAGTTTCTGTTTTTTACAGCATGATCATAAAGACTTCACCCAAGTCTTCCCAAAGCTTCTACTTGGCAAAAACACTAATTAAAACATAAAAACACATCTAAATATAGGCTAGATAAATTATTTATTACTAAACAGGAGCAAAAAGCAAGGAACAAAAATAAAATTGGGTTGCCTCCCAACAAGCGCTATCGTTTAACGCCCCTAGCTAGGCATGATGATTTCAATGACGCTCACATAAAAGATAAGAATTGTAACATAAAGAGAGCATCATGAATAATATCACTAGCACATTTAAGCCTAACACACTTCCTATGCATAGGGATTTTGTGAGCAAACAACTTGTGGGAACAATAATCAACTAGCATAGGAAGGCAAAACATGCATAACTTCAAAACTTTAAGCACATAGAGAGGAAACTTGATATTGTTGCAATTCCTACAAGCATATATTCCTCCCTCATAATAATTTTCAGTAGCATCATGAATTAATTCAACAATATAACCAGCACCTAAAGCATTCTTTTCATGATCTACAAGCATAGAAATTTTATTACTCTCCACATAAACAAAATTCTTCTCATTCGGAATAGTGGGAGTATCATAAGAAACTCGAATACTATAAATTGTTTCCACATTAAAGGAGTAATGTTCAGAGAAAGGGGACTCATAATCATGACAAGTTTTGTAATTATAATCATCACTACTCTTTATAGCATAAGTTTTATCACAATAATCATCATAAGTAGCAACTTTGTTCTCATCATAATCGATTGAAACCTCTTCCGAAATAGTGGATACATTACTAAATAAAGTCATGACCTCTCCAAATCCACTTTCATAAATATTATAAGATTCAACATCCTCCAAAATAGTGGGATCATTACTTCCTAAAGTTGACACTCTTCCAAACCTACTTTCATCAATATAATCATCATAGGTAGAAGGCATGCTATAATCATAACAACTTTGCATATCAGAACTTGGGAAGCTAAAAATATCATCTTCATTAAACGTAGCATCCCCAAGCTTGGGACAAACATTAATTGCAGCAAATATATTCTTAAAAACATCATCTTCTTCAAACATAGCATCCCCAAGCTTGGGCCTTTTCATATTATAAGTATAATCACTCTCATCATTAATAGTATGGATAGCACCAATAGTATAGCAATTATCATATTCTTCCAAGCAAGTGCCAAAAAGATTTTCAAGATCATAAGAAGTATCATTATATTCCACCATTATATTTTCATGAGGCACAATAGTAATAGGAGCAGCATTATTTGGGGGAGATATCTTTTTACCTCTCTTCCTTTTTCTTTTCTTCTTCTTCACCACATCATGTGTGGGTTCAATCTTCTTTTTGGAGCTCCTTATTAATGAGATTGGTTGAATAGGAGGCTCCTCCTCGTTACCTAATTCATCATAAGAAATAATAGGAGGATATTGGGAAGTCTCTTCCCTTTCATTAGTATTCTCTTCATCTTCTATTTGTTTTCTTTTCTTTATGTAATTGACAATATAAGGATTTTCAATACAATTCACCGCGCAATACATATAAATTTTCTCTAGATTAAAATCAAGAAATCTATCAAGATTAAACTTTGGAATACCCTCAGTTATACGTTTCATTTCCTCATACCCCAAAAGAAGACTAAACTCTTTATGATGCTCAAGGCTAATCAAATTATCACAATTTTTGGATACGATTTGGTCATGAAACAACTTGCATTGGAGATTTAAATGACCATGTTCATTCCAAAGTTCACAAGGGGCGCGAAAAATATTAAATTTTTCAGCACAAACATCAAGACTTTATTGCAACAATTTAGTTTCTAAATACTTATGCCTCTTGCAATATCTATCTTCCCTATTTGGTGTATCCTTGCAAACCCAATGCACTTGACAAAAATTGACATGTTTATAGGAGACATTTTCATCATAACTAGTGCAATCATCATTAGTACTTTGGATATTCAAGGAGTTCAAACTAACAACATTGCAATCATGCTCATCATTCAAAGATTTAGTGCCAAACATTTTAATGCATTCTTCTTCTAACACTTTAGCACAATTTTCCTTTCCATCATACTCACGAAAGATATTTAAAAGATGAAGCGTATGAGGCAAACTCAATTCCATATTTTTTTTGTAGTTTTCTTTTATAAACTAAACTAGTGCTAAAACAAGAAACAAAAAGACTCGATTGCAAGATCTAACGATATACCTTCAAGCGCTAACTTCCCCGGCAATGGCGCCAGAAAAGAGCTTGATGTCTACTACACAACCTTATTCTTATAGACGTTGTTGGGCCTCCAAGTGCAGAGGTTTGTAGGATAGTAGCAAATTTCCCTCAAGTGGATGACCTAAGGTTTATCAATCTGTAGGAGACGCAGGATGAAGATGGTCTCCCTCAATCAACCCTGCAACCAAATAACAAAGAGTCTCTTGTGTCCCCAACACACCCAATACAATGGTAAATTGTATATGTGCACTACTTCGGCGAAGAGATGGTGATACAAGTGGTATATGGATGGTAGATAAAGCTTTTTGTAATCTGAAAATATAAAAACAGCAAGGTAACTAATGATAAAAGTGAGCAAAAACGGTATTGCAATGCTAGGAAATAAGGCCTAGGGTTCATACTTTCACTAGTGCAAGTTCCCTCAACAATAATAACATAATTGGATCACATAACTATCCCTCAACATGCAACAAAGAGTCACTCCAAAGTCACTAATAGCGGAGAACAAACGAAGAGATTGTGGTAGGGTATGAAACCACCTCAAAGTTATTCTTTCCAATCAATCCGTTGGGCTATTCCTATAAGTGTCACAAACAGCCCTAGAGTTTGTACTAGAATAACACCTTAAGACACAAATCAACCAAAACCCTAATGTCACCTAGATACTCCAATGTCACCTCAAGTATCCGTGGGTATGATTATACGATATGCGTCACACAACCTCAGATTCATCTATTCAACCAACACATAGAACCTCAAAGAGTGCCCTAATGTTTCTACCGGAGAATCACGACGAAAACGTGTGCCAACCCCTATGCATAGGTTCATGGGCGGAACCCGCAAGTTGATCACCAAAACATACATCAAGTGAATCACATGATATCCCATTGTCACCACAAATACGCACGACAAGACATACATCAAGTGTTCTCAAATCTTTAAAGACTCAATCCGATAAGATAACTTCAAAGGGAAAACTCAATCCATTACAAGAGAGTAGAGGGGGGGAGAAAACATCATAAGATCCAACTATAATAGCAAAGCTCGCGATACATCAAAATCGTATCTCCTCAAGAACACGAGAGAGAGAGAGAGATCAAACACATAGCTACTGGTACATACCCTCAGCCCCAAGGGAGAACTACTCCCTTCTCATCATGGAGAGCACCGGGATGATGAATATGGCCACCGGAGAAGGATTCCCCCTCTGGCAGGGTGCCGAAACAGGTCTAGATTGGTTTTCGGTGGCTACGGAGGCTTCTGGCGGCGGAACTCCTGATCTATTGTGCTCCCCGGTCGTTTTAGGGTATATGGATATATATATATAGGCAGAAGAAGTATGTCAGGGGAGCCACAAGGGGCCCACGAGGGTGGAGGGCGCGCCTAGGGGGGTGGGCGCGCCCCCTGCCTCATGGCTTCCTCGTTGCTTCCCTTACATGGACTCCAAGTCTCCCGTGTTGCTTTCCTTCTAAAAATAAGTTTCGTGAAGTTTCAGGTCAATTGGACTCTGTTTGTTTTTCCTTTTGTGCGATACTCTAAAACAAGGAAAAAACAGAAACTGGCACTGGGCTCTGGGTCAATAGGTTAGTCCCCAAAATAATATAATAGTGTATAATAAAGCCCATTAACATCCAAAACACATAATATAATAGCATAGAATAATCAAAACTTATAGATACGTTGGAGACGTATCAGAACTTATAAAGAGTTGAAAATTGATGACATGGCTTTGAATGGTGCATTTTGAACACAGAAAAACTCTGGAGTTCAAATAAGTTCAAAAAAATGAAATTCCTTTGTAACAGACGAGTTTCCGTATGAAACCCTCATACTTTGAAAGAGATTGCCCGTTTTGTACACGAAGTGCATCCAGTGCATCCAGTTTTTGTCGTAACCCTCTCTAATTTCTTGCACATGCTATGTGGATGAAATGATGATACCATGCAAAAAGAAAATTAACTAAAAAACTTTTATAAAACTCTAATAGAAAAAGGAATGAACTAAAAAGCTTTTATAAACCTCTAGTATTTTCTAAACTAAAATTATATGAAATTCATGCCACTGAAATTATCAAAGTATTTTCTGTTCAAAACATGAAAAGCAGAAAGAAACAAAATAAACTTTAATAAAAAGTAGAAACAAAATTTAATAAATTAAAATTTAATAAAATAAATAAGTAGAAACAAATAAAATAAAATAAACTTTAATAAAATAAATAAGTAGAAACAAAATAAAACAAATTAAAATTTAATACAATAAATAAGTAGAAACAAAATAAAATAAAATAAAATAAACTTTTATAAAATAAAGAAGTAGAAACAAAATAAACTTTATAAAAGTAAAATAAATAAAATTTAATAAAATAAATAAAAATAGCAACAATAAGGTTTTTTGTTGTAAGTAGAAACAAAATAAAATAAATAAAGCAACAAAAAAATAAAAAATGCCAACTACTGGGCCACCACGGCCTGAATACGACTAGAAACCCTACCATGGGCCAGGATTTAGGCCCGCAGAAGGCCCAGTAGGCCCATCAGGCATAGCAGTGACAATTAGGCTCGTAAGCCTGCAATCAAGAGGAGCTCGAGAGGGGTGCGGCAGTGGGGCTTATAAACCACTCCGCGCCCCTCTCAACTAGGGAGGTGGGGCTAAAGTTTTGCCCAAGGTTGGTGCCACCCTTATGCCCTCCTTTGGTACCGGTTGGTGCCACCAACTGGGACCAAAGGCCTCGGCTTCCCGCCCTTGAGGCTGCTGAAAAGAGACCTTTGGTCCCGGTTGGTGGCACCAACCGGATTAAAGGGGGCACTGGTACTGGTTTGTGCCACGAACCGGTACCAATGCCCTGGGTATATAAGAAAACACTTAGCAGTTTCGATGAAATCCATCACTTCTTCTCCCCCGACGCCCTTGCTCCTCCTCATCGCCATTGCCACCCGATGCCCCTGCCCCACCTTGCCGTCGCCGCCGCCACCGCCGCCGTCAGGCTACTCAACGTTGCTGCCGCCACCTACGCCGTCAGGCTGCTCAACGTCGTCGCCGCAGCCGCTGACGCCCTCTGCCCCGACCAGACATCGACCCTCGCGCCCCTGCCGGCCCAGACGCACCGCCCCCTGTGAGCACCAGCCTGCTCCCGCGCCCCTCCCCTATCCCGCGCCCCTGCACCCCTACCCTGCCCCGCCAGCGCCGGCGCCGGCCCCTCCACCGTGCCCCTGGATCCGCCCCTGCGCGGTGCTATTATATTTGTAGGTGTTTTAATATGTTTTTTAGAAGTTTTTAGATGCTATTCTTAGATGTTTTTACATGTTTTTAGGTTATTTTAGTTTATGTTTAGTTTAGTTTTAAGATTAGGAAATTTTTGGATGTGTAGTTATATTTATTTAGATGTCTAGTTAATTTAGATGTTGTAATTTGTTCATAAAAATTGTGCACTTTTGTATTGAAACTTTATTTTTTTCATATGTATGAAAATGTAGAGTGAAAAGTTTTATATATGCAAAAGTTACATTTCTAGAAAACTTTTATATATCTAGCTAGGAAAGGAAAGAAGAAGAAAAAGAATGAGAGGAAAAAGGAAAATAAGAAGAGAAAGAAAGGAGGAGAAGAGGAGAAATAAATAAGAAGAGGAAAAAAGAAGGAAAAAAAAGAGGAGAAGAAGAAAGGAATAGAGGAGAAGAAGAGAAAATAGAAAATATTTTCTATTTTCTCTTCTTCTCCTCTATTCCTTTCTTCTTCTCCTCTTTTTTTCTTCTTTTTTTTCTTCGTTGTCGATATACCCCGTCCCGATAACTTCGTTTAGTTTTAGGATTATTTTAGTTTATTTTTAGTTTAGGAATAAGGAAAAGAAAAAGGAGAAGAAGAGGAGAGGAAGAAGAGGAGAAATAAATAAGAAGAGGAAAAAAGGAAAAAAAGAGGAGAACGAGAAAGGAATAGAGGAGAAGAAGAGAAAATAGAAAAAAAATTCTATTTTCTCTTCTCCTCTATTCCTTTCTTCTTCTCCTCTTTTTTTCTTCTTTTTTTCTTCGATCTTCTCCTTTATTCCTTTCTTATTCTCCTCTTTTTATTTTTTCTTGGTCTTCTTATTTTTTATCGTGTATGTCATTGTCGATATACCCCGTCCCCGATAACTTTGATGTGAGGGGGGGAGCGGGGGAGGGGTCGCCGAGGGTTTGAGGCGCGAGGGGCGGGAACTAGCTAGGGTAGAGGGTCGAGGGTCACCGAGGGGTCCAGGGTCGCCGAGGGTTCGAGGGTCGAGGGGTCGTCGTATGTTGTCGTTGTCGATATACCCCCTCTCGACCATGATAACTTATACCAGGGAGCACCCCCCGACCCTCTCGCTCGACCAAAACTCTCGAGGACACTCAAACCATAGAAAAAATGATGTCGGTCTCCTACCCCCTCCCGCCGCGCCCCTACCCGATCGACAAACTCTCTTGAGGCCACCCAAATTTACCAAGTTAAAAGAGCATTGTCGTCGAGGCCACCACAAACCCTTGAAAAGCGTCGAGGCCAGGCCACTAATATGATTCCTTATTGTTCTTAGCTAGCTAGTTCAACGTTTGCCACTAATATATCCATCTGTCATGTTTGAATAATAATTGCCATGTTGTGAATATTTGCAGAAACTATGGATCACCCCCGAGACGAAGCACAAGAAGCGGTGTTGGGGGAGATAATCGCACATGGAAGTGATGTCGTCTTGTCGTTTCCCAACGACACATGCACCGATGGTATGGAAAGACAGGATGAAGAAGCAGGCTACGGCGACGATGATCAAACAATGAAGGAGGAAGGACACCGTGATGACGGCTCCGGTGACCGAATGGAGGGGGAAGGACACCATGATGACGGCTCCGGTGACCGAATGGAGGGGGAAGGACACCGTGATGACGGCTCCGATGACCGAATGGAGGGGGAAGGACACCGTGATGACGGCTCCGGTGACCGAACGGAGTCCGGCCAGTTATATATATTAATTAATTAAGCATGTGCTGACTATACCTAATAGATGCATTAATTGTTTTTGGTATGTACACATATTAACTCTCTTCTTTTTCTTCTTTTCTAGCCCTCCGGATCGATCAACACTTCGATAACGAGACGAGGCCCAAATAGAAAGTTGCGCTCGGATGAAAGGTACACGATCATCGAAATTGATCGCGCTGGCCAACCGGTTGAACCCCTCTGGACCAAGCAAAAATTTAATGCTCAATGCAGGGTTCTAGTTAGGGACATGATCCCTAATAACCCACAAGTATATGGGATCACAACAGTTTTTGAGGGTAGAGTATTCAACCCAAATTTATTGATTCGATACAAGGGGATCTAAAGAATATTCTCAAGTATTAGCAGCTGAGTTGTCAATTCAACCACACCTGGAAATTTAATATCTGCAGCAAAGTATTTAGTAGCAAAGTAATATGATAGTAGTTGTAACGGTAGCAAAAGGTAGCAGTAGTAAAAGTAATGTTTTTGGTATTTTGTAATGATGATAGCAATAGCAACGGAAAAGTAAGTAAGCAAAGAACAATATATGGAAAGCTCGTAGGCAATGGATCGGTGATGGAGAATTATGCCGGATGCGGTTCATCATGTAACAATCATAACTTTGGGTGACAGAGAACTAGCTCCAGTTCATCAATGTAATGTAGGCATGTATTCCGAATATAGTCATACGTGCTTATGGAAAAGAACTTGCATGACATCTTTTGTCCTACCCTCCCATGGCAGCGGGGTCCTTACGGAAACTAAGGGATATTAAGGCCTCCTTTTAATAGAGTACCGGAACAAAGCATTAACACATAGTGAATACATGAACTCCTCAAACTACGGTCATCACCGATAAGTATCCCGATTATTGTCACTTCAGGGTTAACGGATCATAACACATAATAGGTGACTATAGACTTGCAAGATAGGATCAAGAACTCTCATATATTCATGAAAACATAATAGGTTCAGATCTGAAATCATGGCACTCGGGCCCTAGTGACAAGCATTAAGCATAGCAAAGTCATAGCAACATCAATCTCAGAACATAGTGGATACTAGGGATCAAACCCTAACAAAACTAACTCGATTACATGATAGATCCCATCCAACCCATCACCGTCCAGCAAGCCTACGATGGAATTACTCACGCAGGCGGTGAGCATCATGAAATTGGTGATGCAGGATGATTGATGATGACGATGGCGACGGATTCCCCTCTCCGAAGCCCCGAACGGACTCCAAATCAGCCCTCCCGAGAGGTTTTAGGGCTTGGCGGCGGCTCCGTATCGTAAAACGCGATGATTCCTTCTCTCTTATTTTTTTCTCCCTGAAACGAAATATATAGAGTTGGAGTTGAGGTCGGAGGATCTCCAGGGGGGCCACGAGGTAGGGGGGCAGGCGCGCCCCCACCCTCGTGGACAGGTGGTGGGCCCCCTAGCCTTCATCTTTTGCAAGGATTTTTTATATTTTCCGAAAAGTTGTTCCGTGAAGTTTTAGGTCATTTCGAGAACTTTTGTTTCCGCACATAAATAACACCATGGTAAATCTGCTGAAAACACCGTCAGTCTGGGTTAGTTCCATTCAAATCATGCAAGTTAGAGTCCAAAACAAGGGCAAAAGTGTTTGGAAAAGTAGATACAACGGAGACGTATCAACTCCCCCAAGCTTAAACCCTTGCTTGTCCTCAAGCAACTTAGTTGATAAACTGAAAGTGATAAAGAAAAACTTTTACAAACTCTGTTTGCTGTTGTTGTTGTAAATATGTAAAGCCAGCATTCAAGTTTTCAGCAAAGATTATAACTAACCACATTCACAATAACACTTAGGTCTCAAGTTTACTCATATCAATGGCATAATGAACTAGCGATTAATAATAATAAATCTCGGATGACAACACTTTCTCAAAACAATCATAATATGATATAACAGGATGGTATCTCACTAGCCCTTTCTGAGACCGCAAAACATAAATGCAGAGCACCTTTAAAGATCAAGGACTGACTAGACATTGTAATTCATGGTAAAAGAGATCCAGTCAAGTCATACTCAATGTAAACTAACAGTAATGAATGCAAATGACATCGGTGCTCTCCAACCGGTGCTTTTTAATAAGAGAAGGATGACTCAACATGAAAGTAAATAGATAGGCCCTTCACAGAGGGAAGCAGGGATTTGAAGAGGTTCCAGAGCTCGATTGTGAAATAGAGGTGAATAATATTTTGAGTGGTATACTTTCATTGTAAACATAACAACCAAGAGATGGCTATATCTTCCATGCTACACACATTATAGGCGGTTCCCAAACAGAATAGTAAAGTTTATACTCCCCCTTCCACCAACAAGCATCAATCCATGGCTTGCTCGAAACAATGAGTGCCTCCAACTAACAAGAGTCCCAGGGGGAGTTTTGTTTGCAATTAATTTTGATTTACATTGCATAAAGCATGGGACTGGGCATCCCGGTGACCAGCCATTTTCTCGTGAGTGAGGAGTGGAGTCCACTCCTCTTGAGAATAACCCGCCTAACACGGAAGATAAGGACAGCCTTTGTTGATACATGAGCTATTCGAGCATACAAAACAGAATGTTTATTTGAAGGTTTAGAGTTTGGCACATACAAATTTACTTGGAACGGCAGGTAGATACCGCATATAGGAAGGTATAGTGGACTCATCTGGAATAATTTTGGGGTTTAAGGGATTGGATGCACAAGCAGTATTCCCGCTTAGTACAAGTGAAGGCTAGCAAAAGACAGGGAAGCGACCAACTAGAGAGCGACAACATCCATGTACATGCATTAAAATTAATAAACATTGGATGCAAGCATGAGTAGGATATAATCCACCATGAACATAAATATCATGAAGGCCATGTTGATTTTGTTTCAACTACATGCGTGAACATGCGGCAAGTCAAATCACTTAAATCATTAAGAGGAGGATACCACCCTATCATACCACATCACAACCATTTTAATAGCATGTTGGCACGCAAGGTAAACCATTATAAGCTCCTAGCTAATCAAGCATGGCACAAGAACTATGGTCTCTAGTTGTCATTGCAAACATGTTTATTCATAATAGGCTGAATCAGGAAGGATGAACTAATCATATTTACAAAAATAAGAGAGGTCGAGTTCATACTAGCTTTTCTCATCTCAATAAGTTCATCATATAATCATCATTATTGCCTTTCACTTGCACGAACGAACGATGTGGATAATAATAATAGTGCACGTGCATTGGACTAAGTTGGAATCTGCAAGCATTCAATAAACAGGAGAAGACACGGTAATATGGGCTCTTTTGTCAGATCAACAATAATGAATATAAGAGCCACTTCAACAATTTAATTATGGTCTTCTCCTATCGACCCCCAAAGAAAAGAAAAGAAATAAAACTATTTACACGGGAGAGCTCCCAACAAGCAAAAGAAGAACATGAAATCTTTTTGGGTTTTCTTTTAATTACTACTACAAGCATGGAAAGTAAACTAATTAAAGCTACAACTAATTTTTTCTTTTTTCTTAAGGTTTATTAAACACACAAGAAGAAAGCATAAAAAGGAAAATAAACTAGCATGGATGATACAATGAAAAAGTATGAGCACCGACATCTAGCAATGAGTGTGTGAACATAAATGTAATGTCGGTGAGAAATACGTACTCCCCCAAGCTTAGGCTTTTGGCCTAAGTTGGTCTATGGCCACGGCTGGCCTGGCGGATATCCATAATAATAGTTGGGGTCGTACTGCGAAGAAGAAGCCTCTGATTGCCACTGGTTGGCAATCATCTCCGGATCCCACTGGTAATTAGACTGTCGTGGAGGATCAAGTTGTGGTTCCGTCTCTGGCTCTGTGGCTGATGTAGGGTTCCGATAGGCGTGAATAGCCTCTAACGGAACAAGGTACCGGCCTGCAGATAAATCAAACAAGGAAGGAGCAGACAGGGTAATAGTCTCAGGATGATGTTTATCAAAGAACAATTTGTATTTAAGCTCTCCTTCCCTATTCTTAACAATAAAACCATGTGCCACCATACTCTTATAATCTAAATAAACACGAGGCAGCACTTTTTCTTCCTTCTCATAATGCCTAATAGGTATATTAAAATGTGCAGCTAGGCGTGAAGCATAGATGCCTCCAAAGATGGGGACCTTTGTACGGTTCAGACTTAACCGTTTAGCAATAATGCCGCCCATACTAATAGAGTTATCACTGAATAAACCATGGAGAAAAATACTAAGGTTTCCACAGTTTCCGCGACCAATTAAGCAACGACTAGCAAATAATGCAAAATAGCGTAAAACAGGAAAATGTATGATAGTGATTCGTGCATCGGAAACCTTCCTCATTTCTCCTACAGTGATGATATCAATAAACCCATCCACATCACTGCGATGTGGTTCCTCTGTCGTGCCCTCGAAAGGGACCAAACAAACCCGAAAAAAATCATAAAGTGACATCTCCTTATGCTCATCATATAAATAAAACTCCACCGTAGGTGGTGAGCTCCTAGAATGGAAATGAAAGTTTTGCACAAATATATTTGTGAGTAAGAGATACTGATCGCGTTGGTCGTGGAGGAAAGCAGTGAGGCCTACATTCTTAGCCAATTCATAAAAATCTTCATAAATCCCGGCTGCTCTCAAGAAATCATCGGAAGGCCATTCACGCGACCGAACCTCCGTGGTGCGAGGCAGATTAGACTTGGGCTTCTGTGCCATTTCCTTCGAGCTTCGGCTCGATGAGCCCCTCAAAAGTCTCTTCATTATTTTCTGAAAAAAGTCTGAAATTTTTAGTAACTACAAAATAAAAGTAAACCAAACTCAATAATATTGATAGCAACTACTCCTACAAGTGCCTAGGGCCTATATCATGCATCAAAACTACTTGGAACCATATAAATTTGACACACAAGCTCAAGAACATGGTCACCTAGGCAGCAAAAATTTGCAATGAATAAAGCACTAGAACAAAAACTAATTGGACCAATGGAGGAGTCACATACCAAGGAACAATCTCCCCAAGCAGTTTTGTGAGAGGTGCTTTGAGCAAGGAGATCGAAAATGGCAGCAAAATGAGCTAGAACTCGTGCTTGAGCTGGTTATTCGTGTTTGTGGAAGGAAGAAGAAGTGTGTGGGTGCAAGAATAAGTGGAGAAGGGCCACCGTGGGCCCACAAGGCAGGGGGCGCGCCCTCCACCCTCGTGGGCAGGTGGGTGACCCCCCTGCTGTGTTCTCAGTGCCAAATATTCCCAAATATTCCAGAAAAAATCATATTTAAATTTCAGGGGATTTGGAGAACTTTTATTTTCAGGGTATTTTTATATTGCACAGATAATTAGATAACAAACAGAAAAATACTATTTTTATTTTATTCAATATAAATAACAGAAAGAAAAAGGAGGGTAGAGAAGGTTGTGCCTTCTAGTTTCATCCATCTCATGCTCATCAAAAGGAATCCACTAAGAAGGTTGATCAGGTCTTGTTAACAAACTCATTCCGAATAACATGGAACCGGAGAATTTCGAATAACACTATGTTACCTCAACGGGGATATGCACATCCCAATAATAATAATATCATATTTCTTCTTGATAGTAGGAAGACGAAATTCAAAACCTCCAAATATAATCAATGGAATTTTTCCAATAGAATTGATACTATGAACTTGAGGTTGTTTCCTCAGAAAGTGTACCGTATGCTCATTACCATTAACATGAAAAGTGACATTGCCTTTAGTGCAATCAATAACAGCCCCTGCAGTATTCAAAAAGGGTCTTCCAACAATAATAGACATACTATCGTCCTCGGGAATATCAAGAATAACAAATTCCGTTAAAATAGTAACATTTGCAACTACAATAGGCACATCCTCACAAATACCGACAGGTATAGCATTTGATTTATCAGCCATTTGCAAAGATATTTCAGTAGGTGTCAACTTATTCAAATCAAGTCTACAATATAAAGAGAGAGGCATAACACTAACACCGGCTCTAAGATCACATAAAGAAGTTTTAACATAGTTTCTTTTAATGGAGCATGGTATAGTGGATACTCCTAGATCTCCAAGTTTCTTTGGTATTCCACCCTTAAAAGTATAATTAGCAAGCATGGTGGAAATTTCAGCTTCCGGTATCTTTCTCTTATTAGTAACAATTTCTTTCATGTACTTTGCATAAGGATTCATTTTAAGCATATCAGTTAATCGCATACGCAAAAAGATAGGTCTAATCATTTCAGCAAAGCGCTCAAAATCCTCATCATCCTTTTTCTTGGATGGTTTGGGAGGAAAAGGCATAGGTTTCTGAACCCATGATTCTCTTTCTTTACCGTGTTTCCTAGCAACAAAGTCTTTCTTATCATAACGTTGATTCTTTGATTGTGGGTTATCAAGATCAACAGCAGGTTCAATTTCTATATCATTATCATTACTAGGTTGAGCATCATCATGAACATTATCATGAACATTAAACTAGTTTCAGGTTCATTACCAGATTGTGTTTCAGCATCAGAAATAAAAATATAATTTGGATTCTCACGTGTTTCAATAACCGGTTCACTAGAAGCATGGAAAGTCCTATCATTTTTCTTTTTCTTCCTTTTAGAAGGACTAGGTGCATCTATATTATTTCTCTGAGAATCTTCCTCAATTCTCTTAGGATGGCCTTCAGGATACAAAGGTTCTTGAGTCATTTTACCACCTCTAGTCATAACTCTAACATCATTATCATTATTTTTACTATTTAATTCATTGAGCAGATCATTTTGAGCTTTAAGTACTTGTTCTACTTGAGTGGTAACCATAGAAGTATGTTTACTAATAAGTTTAAGTTCACCTTTGACATTAGCCATATAATCACCCAAGTGTTCAAGCATATTTGAATTGTATTTTAATTGTCTACCAAAATAAGCATTAAAATCTTCTTGCTTAACCATAAATTTATCAAACTCATCTAAGCATGGGCTAGCAAACTTAGTAAATGGGATTTCAGCTTTATCATATCTATAGAGAGAATTTACATTTACTACATGTGTCGGGTTATCAAGACCATGAGTTTCTTCAATAGGTAAAGGATTAAGATCATATGTTTCTTCAACAGGTGGTGTATTTCTTCAATAGGAGGTAAATTATTAACATCTTCAGCTTTAATACATTTTTCTTTCTTGGATTTCTTTGCCTCTTGCATATCTTCAGGACTGAGAAATAGAATACCCCTCTTCTTCGGATTTGGTTTAGGACTAGGCTCAGGAATTGGCTCCCGAGGTGTCCAATTATTTTCATTTGTCAACATATTATTCAATAGAATTTCAGCTTCATCCGGTGTTCTTTCCTTGAAAACAGAACCAGCACAACTATCCAGGTAATCTCTGGAAGCATCGGTTAGTCCATTATAAAAGATATCAAGTATTTCATTTTTCTTAAGAGGATGATCAGGCAAAGCATTGAGTAACTTGAGAAGCCACCCCCAAGCTTGTGGGAGACTCTCTTCTTCAATTTGCACAAAATTATATATCCCTTAAAGCATGTTGTTTCTTATGAGCAGGGAAATATTTAGAGAGAAGTAATAAATCATATCCTGGGGACTACGCACACAACCAGGATCAAGAGAATTAAACCATATCTTAGCATCACCCTTTAATGAGAATGGAAATATTTTAAGGATATAAAAGTAACGAGTTCTCTCATCAGTAGTGAACAGGGTGGCTATATCATTTAATTTAGTAAGACGTGTCACAACAGTTTCAGATTCATAGCCATGAAAGGATCAGATTCAACCAAAATAATTATATCAGGATCAACAGAGAATTCATAATCCTTATCAGTAACACAGATAGGTGAAGTAGCAAAAGTAGGGTCAAGTTTCATCCTAGCATTTAGAGATTGCTTATTCCATTTACCTAATAACCTCTTGAGTTCGTATATATCTTTGCAAGCTAAAATAGCTAAAGAAGCTTCTTTATCAAAAACATAACCCTTAGGAATAACACGTGAGTCTTCATCATCACTTTCCTCAGTATTATCAGATTCAATATTTTCATTCTCTCTAGCCCTAGCAAGTTGTTCATCAAGAAATTCACCAAGTGGCACAGTAGTATCAATCATAGAAGTAGTTTCATCGTAAGTATCATGTATAGCAGAAGTGGCATCATCAGTAACATGCGACGTATCAGAACGAATAGTAGAAGCAGGTTTAGGTGTCGCAAACTTACTCAAAACAGAAGGTGAATCAAGTGTAGAGCTAGATGTCAGTTCCTTACCTCCCCTCGTAGTTGAGGGACAAATCTTGGTTTTTGGATCACTCAAGCTCTTCATAATGATAAGCAGATATAAATCCCAAGTGACTCAAAGAATATAGCTATGCTCCCCGGCAACGGCGCCAGAAAATAGTCTTGATAACCCACAAGTATAAGGGATCGCAACAGTTTTCGAGGATAGAGTATTCAACCCAAATTTATTGATTCGACACAAGGGGAGCCAAAGAATATTCTCAAGTATTAGCAGCTGAGTTGTCAATTCAACCACACCTGGAAACTTAATATCTGCAGCAAAGTATTTAGTAGCAAAGAAATATGATAGTAGTGGTAACGGTAGCAAAAGGTAGCAGTAGTAGAAGTAATTTTTTTGGTATTTTGTAATGATGATAGCAATAGCAACGAAAAAGTAAGTAAGCGAAGAACAATATATGGAAAGCTCGTAGGAAATGGATCGGTGATGGAGAATTATGCCGGATATGATTCATCATGTAACAATCATAACCTAGGGTGACACAGAACTAGCTCCAGTTCATTAATGTAATGTAGGCATGTATTCCGAATATAGTCATAAGTGCTTATGAAAAAGAACTTGCATGACATCTTTTGTCCTACCCTCCCGTGGCAGCGGGGTCTTTACAGAAACTAAGGGATATTAAGGCCTCCTTTTAATAGAGTACCGAAACAAAGCATTAACACATAGTGAATACATGAACTCCTCAAACTACGGTCATCACCGGTAAGTATCCCGATTATTATCACTTCGGGGTTAACGGATCATAACACATAATAGGTGACTATAGACTTGCAAGATAGGATCAAGAACTCTCATATATTCATGAAAACATAATAGGTTCAGATCTGAAATCATGGCACTCGGGCCCTAGTGATAAGCATTAAGCATAGCAAAGTCATAGCAACATCAATCTCAGAACATAGTGAATACTAGGGATCAAACCCTAACAAAACTAACTCGATTACATGATAGATCCCATCCAAACTACACCACGACACTCAAAGCAGCGTCAAACAATCTGTCGGCTTAGGTAACCTAAGGCGACACATTTAGTATCAACAAAGAACTTTCACGACGGAAAGGAGTTGTCACCTATAGTGCTGCCGAGAAAGGTTTTTGCCGACAGATAAATCTATGACGTCGGAAAGAATGACAACGTTGATGAGATCTATGCCGACAGACATTTCTACACCAATAGACTATTCTATGCCGACAGTTCATCTGACACTCTGTTATGCCGACGGATTGTGTGACGCCATAGCTACACCGACAGTCTATCTGATACTACATCCGCCGATAGATAGTGCAACGGCCATTTCTATGTCGACACTTTATCTGCCAGTACGCAATACAATCAAAATCATATTATTCAAATCATTTCAGTACCAATACAATTGCACTCTTCCATTTATCACGAGATAACATGCAATAACATACAATGCATTCATTCAACATATATAGAATATTCCAATTGCACTCTCCAAGATAACATCCAATGCATTCATTCAACATATATAGAAGATTCACTAGTTTTCTTCACTCAAGTTTGCTCCAGCCATTAAGGAAAAACACAAGTCGACATTCAGGTCATGGCCTGTTACAAAATATGATGAGCAAGTTCTCAAGAGACCAATTGTTCGATCACTTGGCTACTACAAAATATTATGGGAGATACCTGGTCTTTGATCATGCCGACATCAACTTCCATATGAACAACAGAACATCCTAGATCAACTTCAGTAGATGCTACTTTCTCCCATTTGTCCCTGCAAAAGAACTTGTATCTTTGAGCAATTTTAGAAAATGAGAAGGACATGCAACAAAATGAGGGCAGGATGGAAGAGACCTGATTTTCTGGACCATATTGCATCCGAACCTATGCTCAGGAATGTTAGTGTTTTCTTGTGGATCTATACGAAGTTAGTGATGTGCAAACCATTTTGCTTAACCATAAGTTTTACTGATTCTTGTACTAGGCCTACTCGGGAGCGGGGTTTCCATAATATATCAATCTGACACACAACCCCAACCCTGAGAACTCAAAGAATATTTTTATTATGTGATGTCGTTTCCTGTACAACAACAATCACCATCCTCATGGCTAGTTATATACTGTACAAAAATTTATTTATTTCAGTGCAAAAGAGATGATAAAAAATAATATGGTGACTGCTGCTAAAAGTTATGTACAAAACTGTTTTCAGTCCAAAAGAGATGATATAGTACAAAATGTTGTTTCCTACCTAAGGAAACCATCGGTACTTGTTAATTCTTCAACATCCAAATAGCAGGGGAGCCAAAGATTCATGTGGAGAGATAAGGCCAGTAAATATGATCCAGTATAGGAGGAACAATCAAGCAAAGATTCAGGTGGAGAGATAAGGCCAGTAAATTCTAGGAATCAATAGCAGGAATGATAAATTTTAGTGCATTAGTGGAGCTTTAATGGGATTGAACTAGTGCATATGATAGAACTTTTAGTTACAGAACGAGGAATGAGAAATAGAAAAACAAGCATTGAAGATTGCACCAGGACACAACCAGGTCTGAAATAGATGTACCAGGTCACAAACAGATGTAATATAAACTAGACAAAACATGCCGATCCACAATACTACATGAATGAAAATAAAATACTTTCGACAACAGAATTGCAAAAACATGTTGATCCACACTACTAGAGGTACTGGTAGTGGTATACTACTTGCTCTCAGTTCCAAGTGTCAGATAGAACATGGTGATGTTGACAGGAATAATACCTGAACTCTGCGATGACGACAACCGTGACTTTGTGCAAGGTTTGATCTCCAAAAATAACAATTAGTTTGCATCAGGTGATAGTTTACGCTAGAACAGGAAAATGTATAAAATATATTTTTACCCTATTTGATGGCCATGCAATGGACATGTGGTGAGCATCGTCCATTGTTTGCATTCCATCATATCCACAAGCAAGCTCCACCTCTCTTTTCAATACAACATTCACAAGAACTTTGTAATATTGCAGCCAAGAACTTCACCAAATAAGTATTAATAAAAGAAAGGAGTGATATAACTTGGAAACTCTAACCATGTGGTTGTACTCCAACGTATCACTAAAGGTATTTCTGAATTGGCCATGATGTGGTTGTTATTGCTACTGGACCATGTAGCTGGGGTCAAATAGATTTAGAGAACACTAAACCAGACTGACATTTACCGAGTGAAATGACATCAAGCGGTTTTCCTGAACTTAAAAGGTCCACTTTCTGCATAATTGTTTGATGTTAATGTATACATAGGTTTTTTTAGACCGTCAATATATTTGAATAGTCCCCCTCAACAGGAAAAAAACAACATGAAAACTATAACAGAAAATCCAGTAGAATGCAATTTTTTCTTGCGTTCGCAAAAATTTATTCTACCACATAGTTGTTACATGTGAAATCTAGCCGGTAAGTATGAACATCAAGAAGTGCTCTGCACATCTAAAAAAGTTATCTCTGCAGGGTGCTATGTACAGCCTCAAAGGTTGGGAAGAAGGTTCAAAGGGACAGTGAAAGACTAACTTTGATACTTTAAGATATACTATATGTGTAGATATCATATGTTTATCTAAATTTCTTATTCCCCACAAACCTCGGGAGAAATATATATGTCAAAAGCACGTTTCATGCACCAGTTCAAGAGTACCAGATCATTAAGAGAATGATTCCCAGTCCATTATACTCGAGCCCTAATTAAAAATATAGTCCATCACATATGCTCACTGTAAAATTTTGCTTTAGATGTGATAGAGAACAATTCAACAAGGGCAGCAATTTCAGAACAACAAAGAGATGAAACCAACATAGAATTTCTTTGAATTTTTGTAAACTTTTAATCCCTCAATCCTAGATGCTAGTACTATTCATGTGCCCTTCAATAGTTAAATTCAAACAACATATGCTAATATCATTAGGGGAATTAGTACATAAATAACTTACTATTGGCTTTTTTAAGCCATAGCTGGAAATACAAATCCCAGGCAGACTTTGTTCTATTGTTTAGTTTTGGCATAAAGATTGTAATGCTTGACTGAATTGTAATTCGGTAGATAAATGTTAATCACTAAATTCTGTAACATGTTGAGTGGGAGAAATGGGAACACATAATTATTGAACAAAATAACCAGAAAACACTATGTATCCATTTACAAAGCCTAGTTGATGCATCACACGTAGATATAGCCTATCAAATCAATTAAGTACCAACTAAAATACAGAAATTGAGTTCAGACTTTGACTAATAAGAAGCAAGAAAGAGGAATACTGTCGAGCTGATTTTGTTTGATGGCAACCCAAGCCCGGAGTTGTGTTGAATCGAACCCTCCTGATCTCTGAAGAAGACTGCAGAAATATGCTGAATCCCAATAGTCTGATGATGAAGGCGCCATCCCATGCCCCGACCACTACCTCGCCCACTCCATCAGATCCAAGCAGGGCGCGGTGCGCAGCATCCAGATCTCCCCTGAGCATGGCATTATAGAGTGATATGAATTTCGATCCATGTGAGACACAAAAAGCACATCCACGTGGGGACACAAAAAGTTTTTTTCCAGTGGCTTTGTTTCATCAAATTAAGATTTTCAAAGCACATCTACAATAATTTGCTTCAGCTTAAAACTGACGTGTTCATGTGATTGCAAGAGAGATCTATCTGTGATGAACTAAAACAACCACTGCAAGATAGATCTATCTATTTCAGTTTCAGTTCAGTAAAATGGGGGCAAAAGCTTAATTACCTCTTGAAATCTGTAGGCTGGGCGGAGGAAAGAAGATCAGCAGGAAAAGACATTGCCGATGGAGGAAGAACCACGGTGGATCCTCGGTGGCTGACGGTACTACTTCTCCTCGCCGGTGGACGGTGCTTCTGCATCTATCCGGTGTTGGTTGACGGCGCTGCTTCTCCTCGGTGCCGCTGCTGCTCCTGTCGCGGCGGACGGCTTGCTGCTACTGGGAGGATGGTGCACTGCGGGCTAGAGGGAGGTCGGGGTCGGGATGATGAGGCGCGAGGGGACGAGTGGAAGGGCGGCGGCGCGCAGGTCGGGGGCCGCGGCGCAGACGGGTGGGGCCTTTGGCGGCGACGGAATCGGGTTAGGTTTAGGGTGTGGGTGGCAAGAGGAGAGATGTGAGATTGATATTTCTATGTGAGGGGGCGATAGAGATGCGAGTGTTTTTTGCTAGTCCGCCCCGAATGGGTGTTTCACATAGCGCACACATGGCCTTCTTTCACGGCCAAGTTTTTTGGATGTGGGCCGAAGCAAACAACGCCGACATTTTTTGTGTCCTCATGAAACGGCGACACACAGACAATCACTAAAAACTCCATACGCCGACATAAATTACGTCGGTGATTCCATGGTGCTTTGGCGACAGATAATGTGTCATAAGTTTATCTAACACTGACATGTTGTGTGTCGGTATAGTTTCGGACAAAAAAAGTTTTGGCGATGCTCACTTTTACCAACAGCCGCATGTCGTCTTTGTAGTGTCATGGTCTAGTGAACCCATCACCGTCCAACAAGTCTACGATGGAATTACTCATGCACGGCGGTGAGCATCATGAAATTGATGATGAAGGATGATTGATGATGATGATGGCGACGGATTCCCCTCTCCGGAGCCCCGAACGGACTCCAGATCAGCCCTCCCGAGAAGTTGTAGGGCTTGGCAGCGGCTCCATACCGTAAAACGCGATGAATCCTTCTCTCTTATTTTTTTCTCCCCGAAACCAAATATATAGAGTTGGAGTTGAGGTCGGAGGAGCTCCAGGGGGCCCATGAGGTAGGGTGGCGCGCCCCCACCCTCGTGGACAGGTGGTGGGCCCCCTGACCTTCATCTTTTGCAAGAATTTTTAATATTTTTCGAAAAGTTGTTCCATGAAGTTTCAGGTCATTTCGAAAACTTTTGTTTCTGCACATACATCATGGTAATTCTGCTGAAAACAGCGTCAGTCCGGGTTAGTTCCATTCAAATCATGCAAATTAGAGTCCAAAACAAGGGCAAAAGTGTTTGGAAAAGTAGATACGACGGAGACGTATCAATCCCGATCAGCATCGAACAATGGTTGAAACCTAAGGACAAAGACTCTCAGGTGTCTTATGTCAGCGATAGACAGAAAGCTGATCTTTGGACCGCGCTGCAGGAAAATTTCACCTTCCCGCCAGAGGAGGATCCGGAGAATCCAGTTAAAAAGCCAATGATTAAGGCTTATGCTCTTAAGAAGATGGCTGAGCTATTCAGGAGGTGGAAGAATGAGCTGAAATCATCGTTTGTCGACCAAGACAAGACTCCAGAATTCATCGGCCAATTTGAGAAGATCAAAGATCAGTGGCCCGCATTTGTCACCAAAAAGAAATCTGAGAGAGCAGCGAAGATGTCAGCGACAAACAAGAAAAATGCTGCAAAGAAGAAGCAACACCATCGCACGGGGTCAGGTGGCTACCTGAAAGCCCAGCCGTTGTGGGACAAGGCTGAGAATGACCTCATTGCTAAAGGGATCGAACCAGAGATGCGACGCTGGCCAGACCGTTGCAGGACTTGGTTCTTCGGGGTTGGGGGGAAATTGGACCCTGTAACAGGGAAGTGCGTTTGGACCAACGAGCAGCTGAACACACCCATCGAGAAGCTTCAGGAGTATATCGAAAAGGCACAGCAAGGGACGTTCGTTCCGGACAAAGAGAACGACGAGCTCACAGAGGCCCTCGGGAATCCTGAGCACCCCGGACAGACACGAGGCATGCCAGGCTCCCTTTCGTGGAAGGCTGGATTTCCCGATGCAGGCGGTTACAAATGCCGGGAGAGGAAGAAGAAAAAGGAGTTGACCCAACTACAGGCGCTGCACGCAAGGGTACAAGCGCTAGAGGAACGAGACGAGGCCCGCAGCGTGCGACCTGCCGAAGCTGCTACACCCGAAGCTACACCGCCATCTCAGCGAAGAAGCTGCGTGGCTTCCACGGAGCTGCTTCAGGGGCCTGTCTTCACGGCTCCTGCTAGCTACCCCGTGGACTTAATCACGGAGTCTCACAATTGCCACCTTATGATGCAATGGATGAATATGAAAGTCAAGGCGGCTGTTGGCTCTATTGCACGTCCTGAACCTGGCGCAACTTTTCACTGCCAGCCGATTCTAGAAGGATATGCTAGGGTAATGGTGGATGAAATAACGGAGGGATTTAAGGAGCTCGAGCTTGACCACCCTACCGGTGAAGGGGAGACTCTGCTAGGTTCTGCTCTGAAGACTCCATGCCTATGGCGGAAGGAGCTCATCAACCTTCCGAACTGGACGCCTCCGCCTCCTCCTCCTCCTCCGGCGAGTCAGGGCACTCCGCCTTCTCCACCGCCTCCTCCTCCGGCAAGTGATCAAGGCACTCAGCCTCCTTCTTCGGCGTGTGGCGGCACTCCGCCTGCGCCGGCGTGCCCGAGCAGCCACCAGCCTCCTCCTTCTCCGGCGCATGGCGGCACTCCGCCTGCGCCGGCGCGCCCGAGCAGCCACCAGCCTCCTTCTTCTCCGGTGTGTGGCGACACTCCGCCTCCTTCTCCGCCTGCGCCGGCGCGCCCGAGCAGCCACCAACCTCCCCCTTCTCCGCCTTGCCAGCAAAGGCGGAAGAGACCCGCCGCCGCCCCGGCTGCTCCGGCGCGTCGTAGTCCTTCTCCTCCGCCTCGTAAGCAAGCATGAAAGAAGACAGCCGTAGCCGCTCCGTCTGCTCCGGCGTCTAGCAGTACAGCCAGAGGCAGGCAATACAGATTCGGTCCACCTCTCAAGCCTCTAGAGAAGTTACCATACGAGAGAACCGTGGAAGAAAACGCGGAGATCGTGGAAAAAGAAGTGAATGACTTCTTTGAAGGGGTGAAAGCAAAGAGACATCCACCTCCGGAGGAGAAGGTAGACCGGGTGAAAGCAAAGCGCACACTCGATGCCCTGAGGAAACCACCAAAGTATTCGCCGAAAACCAACTATGAGCGCATTACTGCGAAGGTATATATCGAAGCGGAGCGGTCGGGAAATACTATCAGTGATCGAAGGTTAGCAGAACGACAAGTTGGGAAAAAATTGCCCAGCTCGGCGAACAAGCGGACCAATCATGCCCCCCGCTCAAGGTGTCTAGCGATATCGTCGCTAATGATTCGGGGATGGTGCCCGGTTATAGCAATCTTGAAGATTACCTGCCCGACGATTTACATTATGATTTCTTGGAGGTGGAAGAACACAAATACCATTACGGGAAGCCTCTTGTCAAAGATGAAAAATCTCTAACAACGATGATGCGAAGATTCCATGATTGGTACATGAAAACCTGCAAAGAGTCTGGGGGACGAATATTTGTATCTGAGAGCTAAAGAGGAGCACGACCTCGTTGGAATTGATTTGTTGACTGTTCCATTTGATGAGTTCTTCCAGTGGTTCAATCAAAAGGCCCTCGATAAATTAACGGTCACTTGCTACTGTCTGTAAGTACTACTTCTGTCATTAAGTCTCTATATATAGCTCAGCTCTTTCATTGCATGTATATATGATTATCCTCACTATATTATGCAGATTGAAGATCGTCGAGTACAGAAAAGCAGAAATGTATGATATTGGGTTCATTAACACAAATCTCATAGATAAATTTGAGGTTGAAAAGAACGCCGATGATGCTGAGGCCAACTTACTCAAATCATTGATAGTAAATCAAAACAAAGATAAAATACTCTTTCCTTACAACTTCGAGTGAGTGTTACTGTCTTGTGCATATTCGGTTTCCCTTATTACTCGAGCAAGGTTATAGTAATGTAATTGATGAGTTATGCATGTGTGCGTAGCTTCCACTATATTCTCCTGGAGATTAAGCTTGAGCAGGGACTAGTAACCGTCTTAGACTCGAGACGAAAATCTCCCGAGACCTATGCGGACATGACTAAAATGCTCGAGAAGTAAGTTCAATCGATCATTATCGCACCATATCAGCAACTTTTTGTTCATTTCCTGATATCAAGTAATTGTTTTGTTTGTCTCGCAGGGTTTGTAAAGTATTCACCGCACAACCTCCGGGACTGCCGAGGGAGCTGCGATGGACATACCCGAAAGTAAGTAGTACTAGCGAGCTAGTTCCGCGCATCTCGATCCCGTTGATTCTATCTACTTTCATCAATACCATTCATAATGCTTCATTATCAGTTTGATTGACCTCTATTTCTTGTAAAGTGCTTGTGGGAGGAACAAGGGAATGATTTCTGTGGATACTTGATACGTCTCCATCGTATGTACTGTTCCAAACACTGTTGCCCTTGTTTTGGACTCTAACTTGTATGATTTGAATGGAACTAACCTGGACTGACGTTGTTTTCAGCAGAATTACCATGGTGTTGTTTTATGTGCAGAAAACAAATATTCTCAGAATGACCTGAAACTCCACAGAACATCTTAGAAAAAATAATAAAAAATCCTCGCTAAAGATGAAGACCAGGGGGCCCACACTCTTATCACGAGGGTGGGGGGCGCCCCCCCCTAGGGTGCGCCCCCTACCTCGTGGGCCCCCTGTTGCGTCTCCGACTCTAACTCCACCTCCATATATTGAGTTTCGATGAGAAAAAAATCAGAGAGAAGAAATCATCGCGTTTTACGATACGGAGCCGCCGCCAAGCCCTAAAACCTCTCGGGAGGGCTGATCTGGAGTTCGTTCGGGGCTCCGGAGAGGGGGATTCATCGTCGTCGTCATCATCAACCATCCTCCATCACCAATTTCATGATGCTCACCGCCGTGCGTGAGTAATTGCATCATAGGCTTGCTGGACGGTGATGGGTTGGATGAGATTTATCATGTAATCGAGTTAGTTTTGTTAGGTTTGATCCCTAGTATCCATTATGTTCTGAGATTGATTTTGCTATGACTATGCTTTGCTTAATGCTTGTCACTAGGGCCCGAGTGCCATGATTTCAGATCTGAACCTATTATGTTTTCATGAATATATGTGAGTTCTTGATCCTATCTTACATGTCTATGGTCACCTACTATGTGTTATGATCCAGCAACCCCGAAGTGACAATAATCGGGACCACTCCCGGTGATGACGATAGTTTGAGGAGTTCATGTATTCACTATGTGCTAATGCTTTGTTCTGGTTCTCTATTAAAAGGAGGCCTTAATATCCCTTAGTTTCCAATAGGACCCCGCTGCCACGGGAGGGTAGGACAAAAGATGTCATGCAAGTTCTTTTCCATAAGCACGTATGACTATATACGGAATACATGCCTACATAACATTGATGAATTGGAGCTAGTTCTGTGTCACCCTATGTTATGACTGTTACATGATGAACCGCATCCGGCATAATTATCCATCACTGATCCGGTGCCTACGAGTTTTCCATATACTGGTTCTCGCTTATTTACTTTCCCGCTGCTGCTGTTACAATCACTACAAAATACCAAAAACATTACTTTTGTTGTCTTTACTTTTGTTGTCGCTACCACCACTATCATATTACTTTGCTATTAAACACTTTGCTGCAGATACTAAGTTTCCAGGTGTGGTTGAATTGACAACTCAGCTGCTAATACTTAAGAATATTCATTGGCTCCCCTTGTGTCGAATCAATAAATTTGGGTTGAATACTCTACCCTCGAAAGCTGTTGCGATCCCCTATACTGTGACACTCCAAAAATTTTATTTGGTTTTCAGCAAAAACTTTGTTGGTTTTTGAAAAGAGGCCATTTAATTTTTTTCCAGAAAACCTTCCTCTTAAAAACTTCTTTGGCAAGGATTTTTATTTTTGTATCTTCTTCAAACTATGGTGTTTGATCATTTAAAATTCTTTCTCTGATGGTTCCCTTCTCAAAGTATATTTTTGGAAATTATTCTTTTTCTTATAAAAAGAACTCTATGAATTTTGAGGTTTTTCTTATCTTGAAAACCCCCATGGTTTTACCATGTCTCCTACAGTAAATCTTCTCAAAATCCTTCCCTCCACCTTTGAACAATCTAAATTCTCTATCTCAACAAGTCCAAACAAGTTTTGGATTTTATTTCAATTATTTTATCTCTCAAATCATTTCTGCCAATTATTTTGAGCTTGAGTGATTTTCAAAGCAAGTACCCTAATGCCTTTGATCCTTGAGCCCAAACCAACTCCCCTGGATAGTCCTTAGTACCCACAACCTAGAACCATCTTGATCCACTCTTCTTCTTTTCAAATTTTCCAAATTTTACTCTCTGCAAGTCTGGACCAGATTTGCCAAATTTGGTGAAATTCATATCTACACTTCTCCAAAAATTCCATAAAAATTCAGGCAGTCTCCTGGTGCAATGAGAGGCCACTCCACCAAAAATCAGCTCAAGGAAAAATCCCTACATGCCAGTATCATTCTGTCGAACACCTGGCCGGCATTGTTACTTTGCACTTTCAGTAAAATTCAGAAAGTTCAGAGAAGTTTAGTGTCGTTTCTTCGTCAGAGAATTGTCACTTGTCAACAGTGCATCCTGGCGCGTTGCACGCAGCCCCTTCTCCCTGGCCAGCACCCCGCACGCGCGCTTGGCGCTTTCCTGGCGTCGGTGGCGCCCTGGGCCGCCTGCGCCGGCGTGCTTTGCAGCGGCAGAACCACCGTAACGGCCGACAGGGGGACAACACCGCGGCAGAATGCCGTTCGGCGCCGCCCAACCCTCCTGGTAGCTCCGCGTGGCCTCATGCACGCCAGCACACCCCGTTGCACCGTCGCCGTGGCCCGGCAAGCACTGGGCACGCTCTCTGCCGCCGACGGACCCGCGCCGCCCCGTTCTGTCGAAACCCACCCCAAGCTCCTAATCCAAGTCCGCTTAGCGTCTGAATGGGACCAGTAGACCTCCACGATGACGCCCAACTCCCTAATCTCCCCGTCCAGCCACTGCGCCGCCGTAATCCACCACCGGACTTATCCGTCCACGGCCACCGCCTCAGATCGCCTATAAAAGGGGACCCCGAGCTCACCCTCGAGCATGCACCACCACTGCACCTCACCAACGCCTCGAAAGGCCACTAGGAGGACCTCGAGGAGGTCTCCTCCCCCGACTCCAGCCGCCCCGTTCCGCCTCGGCCTCCGTCTCGATTCGCTCCGGTGAGGCCGTCCCCGGCGCCCAAACTTCGTCAGTACCCTCCTCGAGCACCCAAGAGTCTAACCCCCACTCCAATTTGATCTTCACAGCTCTCTCCGACGAGGCCCACGACCGCCCAAACCACCGTCCGCCGGAGCAAGGGCCGCCGTCGACGTGGTGCTCTCCGGCGACCACCACCACCACCAACCGACGCGGAATGACGCCGTGAACACGGAGGTACCCTCCGATCCCCCTGCCTCGCCGTGGATCGCGGCCGGCGACCACCGCGGCTCTCGGGCACCGTCGAGCTCTGCCGCCCCGTTTGAAAATTCAAACCTGACGGGTGGGACCCGCCCGTCAGCCTCCCAGTTCTTTTTAAACGAACCATTTTCTGAAAGCGTCTTCTGCCAAATACGTTTTCGCTGGGCCGGCGTATTCTTTATCGAATCGTCTTCTGTTTTTATAAGTTAGCCCCTGGGAACTTTCTGTTTCATTACAGATGAGTCCCTGGACTAAAACCCTTATAACTTTTTAACAGAAAAGTATTTTTGATTGATTCTTTTTCTGTTCTCCTTAAAATTTTGTCTAGTTTTTTATCAGATTTATTTGAAAAATATTTGGAGAAATTTTTGTGCACCTCGCGGTATTCACGATAGCGCGTATATTTTCTTTATGCCGTAGATACCGAAGGAGGTGACGGGACCGCGAACTTCACCGAGCTAGGCTCCGACTACTCTGAACCAGGCAAGCATGTTTGAACTTTTGATATGATGATTGTTTTGGCATGTTTGCATTAAGTAGTTTCATGGCATGTTGATGAGCATACCGACGGATGTCATGTTACATGCAACAATGAGACAAGTGAGTTCCGAAAATCCATAAGTGAATGAATGTGAGTATGCATGGCCATGTGTTGGCATGAGGATGGGTAAGATGGCAGTGTTGTAGCATGCCAGTCTTATGCCAGACTATATGACTTCAGTGTCAACCCGTATCGGTCCAGTTCCTTCCATTTTTCCTTCCCTGTACTACCACATGTTTTCCGCAAGGAATATAGCTTAGTAAGTTGCAAACCGCTTTCTTGGTACACACCAAAAGGAGAGGCCGTGATGATGGTTCCATGGCCCTGGATTAAAGCCAGTCATCCGGTCAGGGGGCATGGGTGTTTCCGGTTGGGACCGAGAGGGGGGCACCCCTTAGAGCGTGCGTATATAAATTTGATCCCATGCTATTCGAGATTGTGATCTCCCCGTCTCAAAAGTTTTTCTTGGACGATGTCTAGGGTGATTCCTAGCATCGAGAGGTAGGATGGGTGTGTACTGGTTAGCTGTGTTTTCTTCCGAAATACCGTAAACGGAACTAGTCCTTTGTGACTACGGAAATCCTATGGCTGTGAGAAAAAATTTCGTCCAAACTCTGCAGAGTCATATATTCCTTTGAACCATCTATTCCATGTCCAAGTTCGGTATTATCTTATCCCGACAAATGTCAGTTTCGATGACAGAGACTCCGGTGAATCACATGAGTGCTAAGTCCGATTAAATGTTTATTCCTGAGGATGGACTAACCCGTTTATTATCATGAATTGAATGTTCATTATGAGTATTATTTACTTGTGAATAAAAGCCCTTTTTGCGATGTCGCTCAGACGTCCGACTGTGGCATTGTTATTATTTAGTTTCAATAAAAGCCCTTTCTGCGATGTCGCTCAGACGTCCGACTGTGGCATTGTTATTAATTACTTTCAATAAAAGCCCTTTCTGCGATGTCGCTCAGACGTCCGACTGTGGCATTGTTATTATTTACTTTCAATATAAGCCCTTTATGTGATGTCGCCCCGACGTCCGACTGAGGCACGCATGTCTTTTATTTTCAGTTTAAGCCCTTTACGTGGTGTCGCTTAGACGCCCGACTGCGGCATGATCTTTATTTATTTGTTCACCCTTCGAGGCGTCGCTTCAGACACCCGATCGGTTTCCTATTATTTTCTTTATGTTGGGTTTATAGGCGGACTACCGCCGATTCCCTTCTTACTTACCTTGCTTGCTAAATTTTGAATGTGCATTGATGAATTAATTATGACGCATCCACACATGCATTTGTTATATCTTACGTCCGAACTGTCTTGCGAGTACTTCCAAAGTACTCACCTGGCTTGTTGATTTGGCCAGATGCTGACGAAGGCGATCTCATGGATGAAGAATTTGATAGCGAGTCCGACGCCTAGAGGAGTACCAGTCAGTCTCGTGCGATCCTGGATTTGGTCACTGTATTATATCTGCTTCCGCTACCAAATAAATTCATCGAGCCTCGCCTCGACGCTCGATGAGGTGCCAGTTTTAGAGTCATGTATCACACTCCCCGTTGTGATTTTCCACCACCACCCTATCCTCGAGTCAGTAGTATGCCTCCACACCACTGTGTCATTTCCGCCATTATGTATAATTATTGGCGTGCTTGTAATAATTTGGTTGAGCAACCGCAGCTCGACCCTGTAATATATTTTATGCTACTGGCTTAATGTATCAAGAATTTGTCTACCAGTGAGGAGGATTTTACTCATCCTGGACTCAAAAGATTGGTTTCTCAATAAATATTTTATTGGAAAACCGGTCGTGACAAGCTTGGTACCAGAGCCAGGCTGACTGTAGGAAGCCACTAGGTGCGATCGCTAATTGGTTATTAGCATGCTAGAGCTAAATCATATTTTTGCAATTGTAGTCATTTTGTGACAGTCAACATAAATTTTATGATCTGACCATTCAGAATTTTTGCCTACTTTTGTAGATGGCCGACAACAGTTGCGAGTCTCAGACCTTCGCCAACGTGCCCGATGGGTTCGTCAAGCTTCTCTCCTTCATCATTCAAGTCGCGATGGGGCCATCTGTGCGCCCAGTCTTCACACTCTGCTAGCACAAAGTCAACGACAGTCTGACCATGCACCAGGCCGCAGTGCAGTTCAAGGGAGGGCGTGGTGAGTTACGCCGCTTCCGGTTCTTGGGAAGAGCCATGCCTACGGAGAGGCATGCTATGCAGATGGCAGCCCACGAGGCGATAGCTCGTCTCAGGGATGTTGTCAGGACCCCGACTCAATGCCACATCGATCTAGCATGTAACACCTCATATCACTTTGCGGCCTCACACACGGTATTCCCACGGGTGTCGCCTTACCTTAGCCCGGGACCGTTTGCGCCTTTTGGCACACGTATATGACAGTGTCGCTAGCATCCATATGATAAGGAGCCCGGGCTGACATGGCTAGTCGTAAACCCAAAGTGGCACAGACTTACAGGGACAGGCATCCATGACCCAGCATCGAACGTGTCGGTCATCAGCGAGTGAATCCAGGCTGTAGCACTGGGCTAGCAGGACTCCGGTGAACCGGGCTGTAGCGGGCTAACAGGACTCCGGTATTCATCGCGTGACATTTCCCCGAAGGGACAGACACAGGAACGAAGAAGGACACATGCCGGCCAGCCTAAGTGTTCCGGAGCAGTAGCAAGCTACCATGGCTCGATGGAAACACTAGGAGACATTTCCCGATAAGAGAGGCTACTAAAGATAAACAACTAGATAGTCAGATCCCACACATACCAAGCATTTCAATAACATACACACAATATGCTCGATATGTGCAATACAACATGGCATCACAAAATGACTCTACGACTCAAGTAGTTTATTCAATAGGCTCCAAGGAGCGAGACATTACAAGCATGGGTCTCATGACCCAACAATCAGAGCATACAAATCAAAGCACAAGCGGAAGCTATCATGTCTGGGTACAGACATCTATAAATGAAAAAGGCTGAGAAGCCTGACTATCTATCAGATCCTGCCGAGGGCACAAGATCGTAGCTGAGGTAACAAGCTAAACGTCGAAGTCCACGTGGAACTACTAGTGAGACTGAAGTCTCTCTGCAAAAACATAAAATAGGCAAACGTGAGTACAAATGTACCCAGCAAGACTTACATCAGAACTAACTACATATGCATCATTTTCAACAAGGGGATGGTGGGGTTTAACTGCAGCAAGCCAGCTTTGACTCGGTGGCTATCCTAAACTACGACTGCAAAGTAACTCTTTTGAGGTGGCGCACACGAGTCCACATATTCACCATATCAATACACCACTATGGATTCGCTCCCGTCCCCCTACGAGAACGCCATCCATAGCACTCACGCTTATCTTGCGCATTTTAAAGTATCCACTTTCACTTGTCTATGAACTGATATAAGCAACCCAGAAGTCCTTTTCCGCGGACACGGCTATTCGAATAGATGATGTTAACCCTGCAGGGGTGTACTTCTTCATACATGTTTCCACCACTTAGCATCTGCACACGACATGTGCTCGGCAGACTTCAAGCGAAAGCCGACGTGGGTGTAGACCACGACCTACCTAAACACTCAAGTCTCTAGTCCAGGTTTATCACCTATTCGGGTTCCATCCATGAGGAGATCCGGCCGGAGTTTCGCTCACAGCCCCAAACGATGTGAACAGGGTTCCCGAGATACCTAACGGGCATCCGGTACACCGTGCCACATACCTACCGCATCACAGCCCACCCCTACGGTCAGCGCTGTCCACGGCCTCCAGTAAGATACAAACACCAGAAACTACTTGCAACTCCTGGACAGAGGACTAGGGTGAATAAGAAGTCGAGCGGGGTCATATTTCAAGGCCCAATGTATGGTAGTAGCTGAATCATGGATCACAAACACAGAACTCAGTTCCTGAGGACGGCTGCAATGAGACAACCCACCATGTACTCCTACATGGCCTCTCACCGCTACCTTTACCAAATCGTGTTCATACACTTAGCTCACACACAGTAGGACATGTTCACACACAGTAGGACATGTTCACACACCTCTGATTCATCCCCGATGAATCAGACCTGACTCAACTCTAAGCAGTAGCAGGCATGACAAACAAGCATGAATGAGTAGGCACAACAGGGCTCAAACAACTCCTACTCATGCTAGTGGGTTTCATCTATTTACTGTGGCAATGACAGGTCATGCAAAGGATAAAGGGGTTCAACTACCGCAGCATGTAACAGTTGAATCGGTGTTGTCCTAATGCAGTAAAAGAGAGCAGGAGCGAGAGGGTAGGATTGTATCGGAATGAACAAGGGGGTTTTGCTTGCCTGGCACTTCTGAAGATAACATTGAGTCTTCATCAGTGTCAACGATCACATCATCGGTATCACGTCTATCGAGAGGGGACAGATACCGGCAAATACAGAAAAACACGATCAATGCAATGCACAATATGATGCATGCTATGACATGGCAATATGAATGTGTTTTGGGCTAATGCACCTAAAACCAGATTAAATGAAGTTGGTTTGAATCCAAGATTCAAATTCAAACTCCATATGTGATTAATTAAATGCCCTTTATATGATTTGTGCTAAACAGTAGTGATAAGTTGTTCTAACATGCATGAAAATGGTACAGATGGATTCCTTGAATTTTTCTGATAATTTTTCATATATAAATTATTTAATTTGGAGTTACGGTTAATTTTCTATGATTTATTGAAGTTTTAGGCATTTTCTGAAATTTCAGAATTAAATTAAATCCAGAAAGCATTACTGCGTCAGCATGACGTTGGCATGACATCGGCAAGTCAACAGGGGCCGGCTCGGGTCAAACCTGACGTGTGGGGTCCACACGTCAGTGACACAGGGGCTAATCCCGCGTTGACCCGGGCTTTGACCCACTACGGGGCCCACTGTCAGTGGCTGTGGGGGGGGTGTTTAGAGCGTCATTAGTGCTAATTAGGCGTGCCACGTCGGCAGTCGCCGGAGTGTCGCCGGCGACGACCACGGCCGACAGCGGAGGTGCACCGTGCGCTCGCTACGAAGCACCTTTTGACGTGCGGTTTGCTCCTACGGGTTCCTGGGAGGAAGGCGCATCTAAAGAGGTAAGTGACAGCAGCTGGGGTGGCCGGAGCTGCCGGCGGTGAGCTCCTTTGCGGCTGTCGGAGTTCGGGCAATCTCGGGGTCGGGGTTAGGGAGCACGGCAGGAGGAGCTGGGGCGTGCTACGGACTCCTGAGATCACGGTGAGCACGTCAGTGGGCTCGGATACGAGCTGGGGTGGCTGTGGCCACGGCCACGCCGTGGCCGGCGGCGAGAGATTCTCGGGCAAAGTGGTGGGGCTAGCTAGAGAGGGAGGTGGGGCACGGGGAGAGGGGGAATCGGGTCGAGGGCTCACCGCGGAGCTGCAGGGAGGGTTAGTGGGCTCGGGGGCACGCCGGAGTGGCCGAATCGACGGAGAAGATCCTCGGCGGCCGGCGAGGGGAAAAAACGTCGGGGGCGGCGTTCCGGGGCTCTTCTGGTCGCGTGAGACGACGAGGAGGACGAGGGAGGCACTGCGGAGCTCAGGAGCACGTCGGGGAGGAGAGGGGGTGGCGGTGGCCGCGAGGAAGCTTGTCGGCGGCGGCGGGTGTGTTCGGTGGCTGCGCGCGAGAGAGCCAGAGGAGGAGAGGAGCTCGGGGAGAGAGTGAGAGGCCTGGGGGGGGTGCGTGGCGTCGCGGACGGGATCCAGGGCAACGAGAGGAAGCAGGAGGTGGCTAGGGGGGGAAGCAGGAGGTGGCCGAGGCAGCGTCGGCGAGCGCCACGCCTCGCCTCTGCTCGTCCTCCTGGCAGAGGAGGAAGAGGACAAAGGAGGAGGAGGTGGGCTGGGCCGGCTGGGGAACTGGGCCGGTGGTGGCGCCAGGTAAGGTTTCTCTTCTCTCTCTGTCTTTTTCTAATTATTTCAGTTTTCTAATTTGCAGGTTTGTTTTGAATTTGGTTTTGAAACCAATTCAATTTATTTTGCTTCTGACAATATTTTTAGGAGCTAAAAGAATTAAGACAATGCTCCACAAAATAATTTAGAATTATTGGACCTATATTTATTTAATAGTAGATATAAATCCAATTCAAATAATTATTGATTTAATTCAAATGCCCAAATTAAATGTTTCTGAGACACCAAAAATATTGGTTTGGATTTTACCTCTTGCCAATATTTCCAGAGGATATCAGGAACATTTTCTTGGACACATTTGAGAAGATTTGATTGTTGGTTATTTTTAGAGGTTTCTGAGGCTTTGAAAATTCCTCAATTCAAATTTCATTTGAATTTAAACATGATGCAGCAACCAAGCTAGTCCAAGGCCAGGGTAAAGCTAGGGATGTGACAACTCACCCCCACTAAACAAGAATCTCGTCTCGAGATTCAAGCGTAGGGTAGGGTGAAGGGGGAACGCAACTAGTACAATCTTCACGATCCAGGGTGCACTTCATAGGAACGTTGATTCGATCACCATTATTGTCTTGATGTCTTGCTCTGAGAAATCCTGCCAACATGACATGGAGGGAAGAAGGAGACTCTAGAAGGGTCGATCTTCTCGAAGATCGAACAACTCACGGAATGAGACATAGGACCATCTCTCGGGTTGAGACACGAGATACACATCAAGAGGGGTGGAAAGAAACGGATGACGAAGGTTCACTAGGTAGACAACAATTTCGCGCTTAAAAAGGTGGTAATCGATTGTCAACGTAGCGAGGAGTTGAGTTGCCATGATACCACGACGAAACATCCTGGAGGAGGGTGATTCGTAGATTATTATCTTAAGTGGCAAAAAGAATTACCTTTGATATAGAGATCATTGAGACTCTCTATATCAGCCTAAGGCAAATCACAGCAATCGATTGGCGGGGGTCGGTAGAATGGCATACTCGGACTTGGATGATGTGGATTACCTTGTTGAAGACAACGTAATGGATGAATTTGCTTACCACCGGAAATGGAAGAGACCCATGGTAGAATGGCACATTGGTGGTGCAAGCTGGGAACAAAATGCAAATGCTGGGAATGATTCTGGTAACTGGGGGAGAACCCAACAATAGAGGGTGAATTCACTGTTTGAAAAGGTCATAGCATTGCCGAGGCAACTGAGAGCAAACCCAGTTAGTGCCGATGATAACACCTAGCGCTTGCGCGTGCCCGATGGGTTCGTCAAGCTTCTCTCCTTCATCATTCAAGTCGCGATGGGGCCATCTGTGCGCCCAGTCTTCACACTCTGCTAGCACAAAGTCAACGACAGTCTGACCATGCACCAGGCCGCGGTGCAGTTCAAGGGAGGGCGTGGTGAGTTACGCCGCTTCCGGTTCTTGGGAAGAGCCATGCCTACGGAGAGGCATGCTATGCAGATGGCAGCCCACGAGGCGATAGCTCGTCTCAGGGATGTTGTCAGGACCCCGACTCAATGCCACATCGATCTAGCATGTAACACCTCATATCACTTTGCGGCCTCACGCACGGTATTCCCACGGGTGTCGCCTTACCTTAGCCCGGGACCGTTTGCGCCTTTTGGCACACGTATATGACAGTGTCGCTAGCATCCATATGATAAGGAGCCCGGGCTGACATGGCTAGTCGTAAACCCAAAGTGGCACAGACTTACAGGGACAGGCATCCATGACCCAGCATCGAACGTGTCGGTCATCAGCGAGTGAATCCAGGCTGTAGCACTGGGCTAGCAGGACTCCGGTGAACCGGGCTGTAGCGGGCTAACAGGACTCCGGTATTCATCGCGTGACATTTCCCCGAAGGGACAGACACAGGAACGAAGAAGGACACATGCCGGCCAGCCTAAGTGTTCCGGAGCAGTAGCAAGCTACCATGGCTCGGTGGAAACACTAGGAGACATTTCCCGGTAAGAGAGGCTACTAAAGATAAACAACTAGATAGTCAGATCCCACACATACCAAGCATTTCAATAACATACACACAATATGCTCGATATGTGCAATACAACATGGCATCACAAAATGACTCTACGACTCAAGTAGTTTATTCAATAGGCTCCAAGGAGCGAGACATTACAAGCATGGGTCTCATGACCCAACAATCAGAGCATACAAGTCAAAGCACAAGCGGAAGCTATCATGTCTGAGTACAGACATCTATAAATGAAAAAGGCTGAGAAGCCTGACTATCTACCAGATCCTGCCGAGGGCACAAGATCGTAGCTGAGGTAACAAGCTAAACGTCGAAGTCCACGCGGAACTACTAGTGAGACTGAAGTCTCTCTGCAAAAACATAAAATAGGCAAACGTGAGTACAAATGTACCCAGCAAGACTTACATCAGAACTAACTACATATGCATCATTTCAACAAGGGGATGGTGGGGTTTAACTGCAGCAAGCCAGCTTTGACTCGGTGGCTATCCTAAACTACGACTGCAAAGTAACTCTTTTGAGGTGGCGCACACGAGTCCACATATTCACCATATCAATACACCACTATGGATCCGCTCCCGTCTCCCTACGAGAACGCCATCCATAGCACTCACGCTTATCTTGCGTATTTTAGAGTATCCACTTTCACTTGTCTATGAACTGATATAAGCAACCCAGAAGTCCTTTTCCGCGGACACGGCTATTCGAATAGATGATGTTAACCCTGCAGGGGTGTACTTCTTCATACATGTTTCCACCACTTAGCGTCTGCACACGACATGTGCTCGGCAGACTTCAAGCGAAAGCCGACGTGGGTGTAGACCACGACCTACCTAAACACTCAAGTCTCTAGTCCAGGTTTATCGCCTATTCGGGTTCCATCCATGAGGAGATCCGGCCGGAGTTTCGCTCACAGCCCCAAACGATGTGAACAGGGTTCCCGAGATACCAAACGGGCATCCGGTACACCGTGCCACGTACCTACCGCATCACAGCCCACCCCTACGGTCAGCGCTGTCCACGGCCTCCAGTAAGCTACAAACACCAGAAACTACTTGCAACTCCTGGACAGAGGACTAGGGTGAATAAGAAGTCGAGCGGGGTCATATTTCAGGGCCCAATGTATGGTAGTAGCTGAATCATGGATCACAAACACAGAACTCAGTTCCTGAGGACGGCTGCAATGAGACAACCCACCATGTACTCCTACATGGCCTCTCACCGCTACCTTTACCAAATCGTGTTCACACACTTAGCTCACACACAGTAGGACATGTTCACACACCTCTGATTCATCCCCGATGAATCAGACCTGACTCAACTCTAAGCAGTAGCAGGCATGACAAACAAGCATGAATGAGTAGGCACAACAGGGCTCAAACAACTCCTACTCATGCTAGTGGGTTTCATCTATTTACTGTGGAATGACAGGTCATGCAAAGGATAAAGGGGTTCAGCTACCGCAGCAAGTAACAGATGAATCGGTGTTGTCCTAATGCATTAAAAGAGAGCAGGAGCGAGAGAGTAGGATTGTATCAGAATGAACAAGGGGGTTTTGCTTGCCTGGCACTTCTGAAGATAACATTGAGTCTTCATCAGTGTCAACGATCACATCATCGGTATCACGTCTATCGAGAGGGGACAGATACCGGCAAATACAGAAAAACACGATCAATGCAATGCACAATATGATGCATGCTATGACATGGCAATATGAATGTGTTTTGGGCTAATGCACCTAAAACCAGATTAAATGAAGTTGGTTTGAATCCAAGATTCAAATTCAAACTCCATATGTGATTAATTAAATGCCCTTTATATGATTTGTGCTAAACAGTAGTGATAAGTTGTTCTAACATGCATGAAAATGGTACAGATGGATTCCTTGAATTTTTCTGATAATTTTTCATATATAAATTATTTAATTTGGAGTTACGGTTAATTTTCTATGATTTATTGAAGTTTTAGGCATTTTCTGAAATTTCAGAATTAAATTAAATCCAGAAAGCATTACTGCGTCAGCATGACGTTGGCATGACGTCGGCAAGTCAACAGGGGCCGGCTCGGGTCAAACCTGACGTGTGGGGTCCACACGTCAGTGACACAGGGGCTAATCCCACGTTGACCCGGGCTTTGACCCACTACGGGGCCCACTGTCAGTGGCCGTGGGGGGGGTGTTTAGAGCGTCATTAGTGCTAATTAGGCGTGCCACGTCGGCAGTCGCCGGAGTGTCGCCGGCGACGACCACGGCCGACAGCGGAGGTGCACCGTGCGCTCGCTACGGAGCACCTTTTGACGTGCGGTTTGCTCCTACGGGTTCCTGGGAGGAAGGCGCATCTAAAGAGGTAAGTGACAGCAGCTGGGGTGGCCGGAGCTGCCGGCGGCGAGCTCCTTTGCGGCTGCCGGAGTTCGGGCAATCTCGGGGTCAGGGTTAGGGAGCACGGCAGGAGGAGCTGGGGCGTGCTACGGACTCCTGAGATCACGGTGAGCACGTCAGTGGGCTCGGATACGAGCTGGGGTGGCTGTGGCCACGGCCACGCCGTGGCCGGCGGCGAGAGATTCTCGGGCAAAGTGGTGGGGCTAGCTAGAGAGGGAGGTGGGGCACGAGGAGAGGGGGAATCGGGTCGAGGGCTCACCGCGGAGCTGCAGGGAGGGTTAGTGGGCTCGGGGGCACGCCGGAGTGGCCGAATCGACGGAGAAGATCCTCGGCGGCCGGCGAGGGGAAAAAACGTCGGGGGCGGCGTTCCGGGGCTCTTCTGGTCGCGTGAGACGACGAGGAGGACGAGGGAGGCACTGCGGAGCTCAGGAGCACGTCGGGGAGGAGAGGGGGTGGCGGTGGCCGCGAGGAAGCTTGTCGGCGGCGGCGGGTGTGTTCGGTGGCTGCGCGCGAGAGAGCCAGAGGAGGAGAGGAGCTCGGGGAGAGAGTGAGAGGCCTGGGGGGGTGCGTGGCGTCGCGGACGGGATCCAGGGCAACGAGAGGAAGCAGGAGGTGGCTACGGGGGGAAGCAGGAGGTGGCCGAGGCAGCATCGGCGAGCGCCACGCCTCGCCTCTGCTCGTCCTCCTGGCAGAGGAGGAAGAGGACAAAGGAGGAGGAGGTGGGCTGGGCCGGCTGGGGAACTGGGCCGGTGGTGGCGCCAGGTAAGGTTTCTCTTCTCTCTCTGTCTTTTTCTAATTATTTCAGTTTTCTAATTTGCAGGTTTGTTTTGAATTTGGTTTTGAAACCAATTCAATTTATTTTGCTTCTGACAATATTTTTAGGAGCTAAAAGAATTAAGACAATGCTCCACAAAATAATTCAGAATTATTGGACCTATATTTATTTAATAGTAGATATAAATCCAATTCAAATAATTATTGATTTAATTCAAATGCCCAAATTAAATGTTTCTGAGACACCAAAAATATTGGTTTGGATTTTACCTCTTGCCAATATTTCCAGAGGATATCAGGAACATTTTCTTGGACACATTTGAGAAGATTTGATTGTTGGTTATTTTTAGAGGTTTCTGAGGCTTTGAAAATTCCTCAATTCAAATTTCATTTGAATTTAAACATGATGCAGCAACCAAGCTAGTCCAAGGCCAGGGTAAAGCTAGGGATGTGACAACTCACCCCCACTAAACAAGAATCTCGTCTCGAGATTCAAGCGTAGGGTAGGGTGAAGGGGGAACGCAACTAGTACAATCTTCACGATCCAGGGTGCACTTCATAGGAACGTTGATTCGATCACCATTATTGTCTTGATGTCTTGCTCTGAGAAATCCTGCCAACATGACATGGAGGGAAGAAGGAGACTCTAGAAGGGTCGATCTTCTCGAAGATCGAACAACTCACGGAATGAGACATAGGACCATCTCTCGGGTTGAGACACGAGATACACATCAAGAGGGGTGGAAAGAAACGGATGACGAAGGTTCACTAGGTAGACAACAATTTCGCGCTTAAAAAGGTGGTAATCGATTGTCAACGTAGCGAGGAGTTGAGTTGCCATGAAACCACAACGAGACACCTTGGAGACGGTGACTCGTAGATTATCTCCCTTAAGTGGCAAAAAGAATTACCTTTGGATTCAAAGATCATTGAAACTCTTTAAACCAGCCTAAGACAAATCACGAGCGATCGTTGGCGGGGGTCGGTAGAATGGCATACTCGGACTTGGATGATGTGGATTACCTTGTTGAAGACAACGTAATGGATGAATTTGCTTATCACCGGAAATGGAAGAGACCCATGGTAGAATGGCACATTGGCGGTGCAAGCTGGGAACAAAATGCAAATGCTGGGAATGATTCTGGTAACTGGGGAAGAACCCAACAATAGAGAGTGAATTCACTGTTTGAAAAGGTCATAGCATTGCCGAGGAAACTGAGAGCAAACCCAGTTAGTGCCGATGATAACACGTAGCGCTTGTGCGTGCTCTCAAGAACTTGAGCATTTCCATAATCATCAAGGTTTTACCAACATCCGTGTCAAGGGTCCGGTAACACAACTTACTACCATGATGAATGGTGATGGAGGATGCAGATGCAAAGGAAGATAACACTTTCTCAGATTTCACCTTAGCGAGGCCAAGGAAATAAAATCTGGATGATCGACCGAGAGACATTTAGCACTCCGCTTCTAATGTTCTCCTTGATGTGCTAGCGTAACCCATTCATAGATATGGTTTGATATCTAGAACATCAAGTAAAAGGTCGGACTTCGGAACACAGAAATCCATAGGGTAACTAGGAGGTAAATCCTACGAAATCCCTATGGGGAGGGGGTGGCCAACTTCATCAATCAAGATATTATAATAACAGGTCTTCCGGCTGGGTGTGTTGGCCACGACATCCACTTTACCGGTTATTGCGCGACCAATATTATAATTCTTGGGAAATATTCCAACCATCATATCTGCCTGAGATTCAGATCTGGTTGGTGTCAGGATATTCCAGACTCATCGAGTCTAGGAAGAAAAATGAAAGTTTGCAACACAAATCGACGAGATAACGTTGCGGGATTCTCGGGAGATGAACTACGATAGCAAGCTCCAAAACATGAGCTGGTTCTGCTACAAACATGTGAACACGTTGTCCCAGACAAGCATGCCCACATGGTAGTCTTACAATAAAACACTACCGAGTTCTGGTTGGGAACCATCAGCGAGGATATCGAAGTTCTTTCATAAGTCCGGATTAGCTCTTATAAAGAAACTCCTTCTCCTTGAACAAATCAATCAGTGGCTTGGTGTGCTAGGGATACATATAGATTGAAGGTTGCAAGTCTTCAAGCCACAGCATTCTTCGCACGTGTGCATGACTGATTTGGAATGATTCCAAAGAAAGCAACATTGACTTTCTCGAGTCCACGGAGGCAACTTGCATCAAATGCACATGAACTAGAGGAAGTCACTTCTTACATCCGAACATATGCTTCATGAGCTAGCATGAACAAGTGCTTTCAAAAGTTTCCAACACTAGCTTAATGTTCAACAAAATCATGGAGGAGATAAGGATGTTGTCAATGGGCTCAACAACAATTCATCTAGGTTTCCTTTTAAAAGGAATTCCATAGTTAAGTGAACACGGTGATAGCATTGGTCAGACCAAAGATGTAATGGTGCATGCTCGGGGGATCAACCACGAATAAGACAACATTACGAGCATCGTTGGTACTGATTTGATTTGACGATAGCCCACACTCAAATCAAAGGATTGATAAGACAATAGGTCCAGCAACTGATCACAAGGACCAATCGATGAAGATATCATCTTTCGTCAACACATACTACACAAGAATACCCCTTTGGAACGAACTAAGTCAGGCAAGCTTTTACCTTCCAACTCTCCAAGTTGTTGTCTAGCTTAACCAACTAGCTCAGGGATATCCAACACAGATTCTTGGAGAAGGGTGGTTCACAAGAAACCAACTTGATCACGAGCTCAACACAGCGGTCAGGTGACAACCTGGTAATACTTCTGAGAAGATATTCAGAAAATCACGAACCACCGGTATGTTACTAAGCTCGAGAACAATCTCGCTTTTCAGGGCAAGACGATATGATCAATAGAGCAAAGATTTGAAATGATCCTAACTCATCGATCGAGGAGTGAACCAGGAGAATGGACTAGGTAGCACGATCAATCTTAGAATGATGATTCAATAACCAACACACTAAGAATGAAATTATTGTCCTTTAACTACCCAGCAACAAGGTTGCTAGGAGTATTGATTTCACACGCCATGATTCATTTGTCGGCATTCCGGTTACAATAACACAGGAATCGAGGAATGAACAATAATGGCAAGAAGTATCACTGTACCAAGAGTACATAGGATGGTGTGCAATTCTTATAACAATCTCGATATAAAATATGTAATACTCCAAGGTAGAACAGAGCAAAAGCTGGGTTAGCAATTTGATCTGCAGAGCACAACTTCTTTGACCCAATCCTGGATATGGAAGAGGTACTGGAGTTTGTTTCTCCAAGTCATTCAGGACAGAATGGCTTGACGGACCACAAGGGTAATAGGCATCGATAAACGAATGCATGCATACTCTTGACTATCAATTGATAGACGAAGGTCAGTAGACAACTAAAGAGGGACAACTCAAAGGAACATATAACTTTCTGAGTTGTGGATACATGGGTTGGTATGCCGAACAAAGTTCAACATAATTCTTTCGGATAACCCATGCAGAAAGGTTGAGCTGGCAGAGCCACAATATATAAATGGAGAACTCCTCAAGAATAATCTTGTTGTGATATTTCAGTTCAACGAGGAACTTCTGCCATAAGTAGTTCATGGTATTTGGAAGAAGAAGATACCACGGACTTCAAGGACTATCGCAAAGGTTACTAATATCCTAAAGGCACTAGCAATTACTATCAACATGAAGTAGGTAGAGTGAATCTCGGGTTCAAAGCCCAGGAACAGAATACCTATTACTAAGTAGCATCACGGGATGCTTTCGAGAATGATGGCCAGAATCATCACACTGGGAACACAAATCCTGGCTAATTACTAGATGATCCCCTAAGACACCTAGGGTCATAATAATACCTCCAACATATATGTCAAGGCAATAGAATACCTCAACTCAACAATTAGTGTGATTGAGATGGCATAAAGGAACATCGAAAACCAGAGGGAAAGGATTTTGCAAATGCATCAGATTATTTAGAAACCTGGGATGACTCGGACAGCATAACGGCTGTAAATGCTCAGAAAAGATTTGAGACATTCACAAAATGATGGCATAACCACTCAGAAGCACAATATCAAGGTTCCGAGATCAACAATTAACATACGGAAGTAATAGGAACTGAAACGAGGCTTAAGTCCAACAATTCTATAGGTCTACGGATTAGTAACACGTGATCCTGATAGAAGGAAGAGATAGCCTAGTTCTTAATCCCCGTAGAAGATAAGATGACTCAGATCAGAAGGCCATGAGGTATAAGGAGTAAAAAGAGCCTTACGTTCCATCCCACAATCAATTCCCTTATATAACTAAAGAATTTCTAGACTCAACTTCGACCAGCTTGGCTTGGTAATCCTACAGGCAGTCAAGCTCTGATACCAACGCTGTCAGGACCCCGACTCAATGTCACATCGATCTAGCATGTAACACCTCATATCACTTTGCGGCCTCACGCACGGTATTCCCACGGGTGTCGCCTTACCTTTGCCCGGGACCGTTTGCGCCTTTTGGCTCACGTATATGATAGTGTCGCTAGCATCCATATGATAAGGAGCCCGGGCTGACATGACTAGTCGTAAACCCAAAGTGGCACAGACTTACAGGGACAGGCATCCATGACCCAGCATCGAACGTGTCGGTCATCAGCGAGTGAATCCAGGCTGTAGCACTGGGCTAGCAGGACTCCGGTGAACCGGGCTGTAGCGGGCTAACAGGACTCCGGTATTCATCGCGTGACATTTCCCCGAAGGGACAGACACAGGAACGAAGAAGGACACATGCCGGCCAGCCTAAGTGTTCCGGAGCAGTAGCAAGCTACCATGGCTCGGTGGAAACACTAGGAGACATTTCCCGGTAAGAGAGGCTACTAAAGATAAACAACTAGATAGTCAGATCCCACACATACCAAGCATTTCAATAACATACACACAATATGCTCGATATGTGCAATACAACATGGCATCACAAAATGACTCTACGACTCAAGTAGTTTATTCAATAGGCTCCAAGGAGCGAGACATTACAAGCATGGGTCTCATGACCCAACAATCAGAGCATACAAGTCAAAGCACAAGCGGAAGCTATCATGTCTGAGTACAGACATCTATAAATGAAAAAGGCTGAGAAGCCTGACTATCTACCAGATCCTGCCGAGGGCACAAGATCGTAGCTGAGGTAACAAGCTAAACGTCGAAGTCCAAGCGGAACTACTAGTGAGACTGAAGTCTCTCTGCAAAAACATAAAATAGGCAAACGTGAGTACAAATGTACCCAGCAAGACTTACATCAGAACTATCTACATATGCATCATTGTCAACAAAGGGGATGGTGGGGTTTAACTGCAGCAAGCCAGCTTTGACTCGGTGGCTATCCTAAACTACGACTGCAAAGTAACTCTTTTGAGGTGGCGCACACGAGTCCACATATTCACCATATCAATACACCACTATGGATCCGCTCCCGTCTCCCTACGAGAACGCCATCCATAGCACTCACGCTTATCTTGCGTATTTTAGAGTATCCACTTTCACTTGTCTATGAACTGATATAAGCAACCCAGAAGTCCTTTTCCGCGGACACGGCTATTCGAATAGATGATGTTAACCCTGCAGGGGTGTACTTCTTCATACATGTTTCCACCACTTAGCGTCTGCACACGACATGTGCTCGGCAGACTTCAAGCGAAAGCCGACGTGGGTGTAGACCACGACCTACCTAAACACTCAAGTCTCTAGTCCAGGTTTATCGCCTATTCGGGTTCCATCCATGAGGAGATCCGGCCGGAGTTTCGCTCACAGCCCCAAACGATGTGAACAGGGTTCCCGAGATACCAAACGGGCATCCGGTACACCGTGCCACGTACCTACCGCATCACAGCCCACCCCTACGGTCAGCGCTGTCCACGGCCTCCAGTAAGCTACAAACACCAGAAACTACTTGCAACTCCTGGACAGAGGACTAGGGTGAATAAGAAGTCGAGCGGGGTCATATTTCAGGGCCCAATGTATGGTAGTAGCTGAATCATGGATCACAAACACAGAACTCAGTTCCTGAGGACGGCTGCAATGAGACAACCCACCATGTACTCCTACATGGCCTCTCACCGCTACCTTTACCAAATCGTGTTCACACACTTAGCTCACACACAGTAGGACATGTTCACACACCTCTGATTCATCCCCGATGAATCAGACCTGACTCAACTCTAAGCAGTAGCAGGCATGACAAACAAGCATGAATGAGTAGGCACAACAGGGCTCAAACAACTCCTACTCATGCTAGTGGGTTTCATCTATTTACTGTGGAATGACAGGTCATGCAAAGGATAAAGGGGTTCAGCTACCGCAGCAAGTAACAGATGAATCGGTGTTGTCCTAATGCATTAAAAGAGAGCAGGAGCGAGAGAGTAGGATTGTATCGGAATGAACAAGGGGGTTTTGCTTGCCTGGCACTTCTGAAGATAACATTGAGTCTTCATCAGTGTCAACGATCACATCATCGGTATCACGTCTATCGAGAGGGGACAGATACCGGCAAATACAGAAAAACACGATCAATGCAATGCACAATATGATGCATGCTATGACATGGCAATATGAATGTGTTTTGGGCTAATGCACCTAAAACCAGATTAAATGAAGTTGGTTTGAATCCAAGATTCAAATTCAAACTCCATATGTGATTAATTAAATGCCCTTTATATGATTTGTGCTAAACAGTAGTGATAAGTTGTTCTAACATGCATGAAAATGGTACAGATGGATTCCTTGAATTTTTCTGATAATTTTTCATATATAAATTATTTAATTTGGAGTTACGGTTAATTTTCTATGATTTATTGAAGTTTTAGGCATTTTCTGAAATTTCAGAATTAAATTAAATCCAGAAAGCATTACTGCGTCAGCATGACGTTGGCATGACGTCGGCAAGTCAACAGGGGCCGGCTCGGGTCAAACCTGACGTGTGGGGTCCACACGTCAGTGACACAGGGGCTAATCCCGCGTTGACCCGGGCTTTGACCCACTACGGGGCCCACTGTCAGTGGCCGTGGGGGGGGGGGTGTTTAGAGCGTCATTAGTGCTAATTAGGCGTGCCACGTCGGCAGTCGCCGGAGTGTCGCCGGCGACGACCACGGCCGACAGCGGAGGTGCACCGTGCGCTCGCTACGGAGCACCTTTTGACGTGCGGTTTGCTCCTACGGGTTCCTGGGAGGAAGGCGCATCTAAAGAGGTAAGTGACAGCAGCTGGGGTGGCCGGAGCTGCCGGCGGCGAGCTCCTTTGCGGCTGCCGGAGTTCGGGCAATCTCGGGTCGGGGTTAGGGAGCACGGCAGGAGGAGCTGGGGCGTGCTACGGACTCCTGAGATCACGGTGAGCACGTCAGTGGGCTCGGATACGAGCTGGGGTGGCTGTGGCCACGGCCACGCCGTGGCCGGCGGCGAGAGATTCTCGGGCAAAGTGGTGGGGCTAGCTAGAGAGGGAGGTGGGGCACGGGGAGAGGGGGAATCGGGTCGAGGGCTCACCGCGGAGCTGCAGGGAGGGTTAGTGGGCTCGGGGGCACGCCGGAGTGGCCGAATCGACGGAGAAGATCCTCGGCGGCCGGCGAGGGGAAAAAACGTCGGGGGCGGCGTTCCGGGGCTCTTCTGGTCGCGTGAGACGACGAGGAGGACGAGGGAGGCACTGCGGAGCTCAGGAGCACGTCGGGGAGGAGAGGGGGTGGCGGTGGCCGCGAGGAAGCTTGTCGGCGGCGGCGGGTGTGTTCGGTGGCTGCGCGCGAGAGAGCCAGAGGAGGAGAGGAGCTCGGGGAGAGAGTGAGAGGCCTGGGGGGGTGCGTGGCGTCGCGGATGGGATCCAGGGCAACGAGAGGAAGCAGGAGGTGGCTAGGGGGGGAAGCAGGAGGTGGCCGAGGCAGCGTCGGCGAGCGCCACGCCTCGCCTCTGCTCGTCCTCCTGGCAGAGGAGGAAGAGGACAAAGGAGGAGGAGGTGGGCTGGGCCGGCTGGGGAACTGGGCCGGTGGTGGCGCCAGGTAAGGTTTCTCTTCTCTCTCTGTCTTTTTCTAATTATTTCAGTTTTCTAATTTGCAGGTTTGTTTTGAATTTGGTTTTGAAACCAATTCAATTTATTTTGCTTCTGACAATATTTTTAGGAGCTAAAAGAATTAAGACAATGCTCCACAAAATAATTCAGAATTATTGGACCTATATTTATTTAATAGTAGATATAAATCCAATTCAAATAATTATTGATTTAATTCAAATGCCCAAATTAAATGTTTCTGAGACACCAAAAATATTGGTTTGGATTTTACCTCTTGCCAATATTTCCAGAGGATATCAGGAACATTTTCTTGGACACATTTGAGAAGATTTGATTGTTGGTTATTTTTAGAGGTTTCTGAGGCTTTGAAAATTCCTCAATTCAAATTTCATTTGAATTTAAACATGATGCAGCAACCAAGCTAGTCCAAGGCCAGGGTAAAGCTAGGGATGTGACAGATGTCCTCCCCGTGATGAAGACTCGTCGTTACCGTTATCTTCCATGCCATGTGCCTTACACCTGTCACTACACATTCTCCTGCCCCAGAGGAGAACGAGACGAGGCTTTTGAGATGCTTATTGAGTATCTCCGGACCCTGGAGGCAGCCTTCGACAACCTGGTGGACGACTTCGTGGCTGCCCGCATGGACTCAGTCCAAGGCTATGCCGCCAACAGGAGGGAACTCCTGCCCACCGCACCGCCACTGACTTTTGTCTCATCCTCAGCATCTTATGCACCTACTCGTCGCCTACCTTCTACCGAAGAGTTCAACCAAGTCATTGCGCCCACTCCAGCACGCACTGCACCACCCTTCAGGCCCACTCCTATTCATGTTGTTCCGCCCCTGGTGCCCGCTCCGCCACCCAGCGCAGCTCTACACGTATGGAGCCTATCAGTGAGGAGGAAGTCGAGTCCCCAGCCTCGCTACGCCTCACCCTCGGCAGGGCAAAGGAGATCGTCAACATCTCCGCTTGAGTACGCTTAGCCGCCATGCAATGTACTGCTTTGTACGATATGTTTATATGTACATAGGTTGTGAGAAGTAGCCTGTTTGCGCATCATGTAGGATCTGGAGGAGTGCACTAGCCTAAATAACATGTTAGGATTATGTACACATATCCTGAGTGATGTATTGTATAATTACCGCCCGCGTGTAAGATATGTAATGAGCAGTCCTTCTCCGTGCGCAAATCGATTTGTTTTTCTTAAGTAAGCTTGGTTATTTAATTTATTTGCCAGCTTTGTGCATTTATGGAATTGTTTTTGCGACCCTTTTCGCTTTTCTTATGGGTTTTACAAAATATATCCCCAGAGTGAAAAATGTCTCGTCCTTGGACTCGCTCCATGCCAACTCCACCAGAGGAAAATTATGATACACAACCCAGCAACAAGTTCACACAGGGACAGTCAAGCCAACAGGGCAGTGAATCGGCACTTCCACAAATGTGTCGCCTTTATGAGCAAAGTCAGCAACAACACCAGGAAATGATGAACCAAGTCATCAATATGGGAAATCACCATGGACAGTATCAGCAGCAATCCAAGTTATCTGAGCTACAGAAGACGCGTCCCCAAACATTTTCTCATACCGACAAGCCTCTTGAAGCCGAGGATTGGCTCCGAGACATGGAAAGAAAATTAATTATTGCACAATGTTCAGACCTCGAGAAAGTACTATATGCTCCGCACTATCTCACAGGAGCAGCTGCATCATGGTGGGAGAATTTTCTGCACATGCACCCCAACGAGAATAATATAACTTGGGACGATTTCAAGGAAGGTTTTCATGGGGCGCATATTCCTAAAAGCCTTATGAAAATCAAGAAGAGAGAGTTCGATGACCTCAAACAAAGGACCATGATAGTGTCAGAATACAACGGACAATTTACACTGTTATCTCGCTACGCCAATGAGGAGCGTATGACTGAAAGTAAGAAGATGGAGAAATTCCTTGACGGCCTGGCGCCTGCGCTTAAATGCCAACTGGTTGTACACACTTTTCCAGATTTCAAGACACTAGTGGATAAGGCCATTACCTTGGAAAATGAAAGGCGCAGCCTGGAAGATTTCCGCAAGCGAAAAAGGGACCAGAAAAATCATGCTCGCAATCCCCGAAGTAAGGCGGATTTTCAGAAAGGTGGCACACACAAAACCCCGACAAATGTCTCACGGCCAGTCAAGAATTTCCATGCCAGAGACAAGGAGTTCACATATCGCCCAGGCGTGACCTGCTACGCTTGTGGAGAAGAAGGGCACTATGCCAAACAGTGCCCCAAGCCAAGGAACTCGACCCCGAAGCCAAACAACGGTGGAAATAATTCAGCTCCCAAGCGCAACAATTTCAACCCTAACAACAACCACAGGAAGGGTCATCTGAACCACGTGACCAAAGAAGAAGCACAGAACGCCCCGGATATCATACTCGGTACGTTTCCTGTCAACACAATACCTGTCATGGTTTTGTTTGATTCTGGAGCTTCTCACTCATTCATCTCGAAAAGTTTTGCTTTGCAAAATAATTTTTCGATGTTCCCCTTGGAAAAATCCATGATCATCAAGTCCCTTGGGATTGAGCAAGTTACTCAGAGTTACTGTCAAGATGTGGTTATTGAGTTCGAAGGATTGGAGTTTCACGCCAATCTTATTGTATTGGAAAATAAAGGACTGGATGTCATCCTAGGGATGGATTGGTTAACCACCAACAAATGTTTTATTGACTGTTTCAACCGGACCGTAATTCTCACACACCACCACGGGAAGACAATAAGAGTGTCAGCCAAAGAAAGAAAAATACCCCGGCAACCAAGATTGAATAAGGTGGACGTTTCTGAGCTAAACAAGGTTCCAGTAGTGTGTGAATTTCCAGACGTATTCCTCGAAGAACTACCAGGCATGCCACCAGATCGAGAGATAGAATTCAGCATTGAGCTAGCACCAGGAACCACCCCCATATACAAGAAACCATACTGAATGGCACCATCCGAGTTGATTGAGTTGAAGAAACAAATAAAGGAATTGCTGGACAAGGGATACATTCGAGCCAGCTCCTCACCTTGGGGATCACCAATTTTATTTGCCAAAAAGAAGGATGGAACACTGAGATTGTGCATAGACTACCGAGCACTTAACATGGTCACAGTCAAGAACAAATACCCGATGCCCCGGATAAACGATTTGTTTGATCAACTCGCTCAGGCCAAGGTATTCTCAAAAATTGACTTAAGGTCAGGATACCATCAATTAAAAGTGCGAACAAAAGATATACCCAAAACAGCTTTCACCTCCAGATATGGACTATACGAGTTCACAGTAATGCCATTTGGATTAACGAACGCCCCCGCATATTTTGTTCACCTCATGAACAAAGTATTTATGAAGTTTATGGACAAATTCGTTGTGGTATTCATCGACGATATTCTGGTATACTTCAAGACACCACGCGGAACATCTCAGGATTGTACTAGGAGAACTCAGGAAACACCAATTGTATGCCAAGTTCAGCAAGTGCGAATTTTGGCTAAGACAAGTAGGTTTTCTAGGCCACGTGCTGACCCAAGACGGTATCGCAGTGGACCCGGAGAAAGTCAGGGCCATACTTGGCTGGAAGTCACCAGCCAGCGTAACGGACATACGAAGTTTCTTGGGAATGGCAGGATATTACCGCAGATTTATTGAAGGATTCTCCACCATAGCCAAGCCAATGACGCAGTTACTCAAGAAGGACAAGAAGTTTGAATGGACAGAAGCCTGCGAGAAAAGTTTCCAAGAGCTAAAACGGAAATTAACGACAGCACCGGTGTTAATTGTGCCAGACATACACAAGAATTTTGAAGTGTATTGTGACGCATCCCGAAAGGGCCTCGGGTGCGTGTTGATGCAAGAAGGCAAGGGTGTCGCATACGCTTCAAGGCAACTTCGCAAGCATGAGGAAAATTATCCCACTCATGACTTAGAATTGGCAGCAGTCATACATGCACTCAAGGAATGGAGGCATTTCTTACTTGGAAATCGATGTGAAATATACACGGACCATAAAAGTCTCAAATATATTTTCACATAGCCAGAACTAAACTTACGGCAACGACGCTGGTTGGAATTGGTAAAGGATTATGATGTTGGTATCCACTATCATCCAGGAAAAGCAAATGTAGTGGCCGATGCTCTTAGTCGGAACCCCAACTCCGACGAAAACAGTCTGCAAAGCTTGAGACGGAATTCCAACAAGAATTTGCCAAACTCAACTTGTTAATGATCGCGGAAGGCACCATATCAAACTTGGAAATACAACCCGACCTTGTGGAGAGAATTAAAAAAGCTCAGCCTGGTCACCCCAGCATCGAAGGAATTAAAAGAAAGGTGGGTATGGGCAAGGCCTCGGAGTTCGTCATAGACGATGGAGGAATATTATGGTACGGAGACAGACTCTGCGTGCCAAATATAGAGGACCTCAAACAGCAAATTCTAGCTGAAGCCCACACCGCCCCATATTCGATCCACCCTGGAGGAACCAAAATGTATAAGGATATTCAGGAAAGATTTTGGTGGCACGGTATGAAGAGGGACATAGCCACATTCGTTGCATGTTGCGATTCTTGTCAACGCATAAAAGTTGAGCATCAAAGACCAGCCGGACTACTGCAACCAAACAAAATACCTGAGTGGAAATGGGATGAAATAGGGATGGATTTCATTGTCGGACTACCTCGGTCTCGACACGGGAATGATGCCATATGGGTCATCACCGATAGATTAACCAAGGTGGCACATTTCATTCCAGTGAAGACAACCTACAACACTCAGAGGCTTGCCAGGATTTACCTCTCCCGTATAGTTTGTCTGCATGGAGTCTCGAAGACTATAATATCCGACAGAGGCACTCAGTTCATCTCGAGATTCTGGGATCATTTACAACAGGCTCTGGGAACTCAACTGGCCTTCAGTACAGCCTACCATCCCCAGACTGATGGACAGACTGAACGCGTAAACCAAATTTTAGAAGACATGCTGAGAGCATGTGTCCTCACCTATGGAACCAGTTGGGAAGAAAGCCTGCCATATGCCGAGTTCGCATACAACAACAGTTACCAGGCCAGCCTGCAGATGGCACCTTTTGAAGCCCTATACGGACGAAGATGTCGTACCCCGCTAAATTGGTCAGAGACCGGAGACATCCGCATCTTCGGCCCAGACATGCTCAGAGAGGCCGAGGAAAAGGTCAAGCTAATCAGGGACCGACTTAAGACAGCTCAGAGCCGACAGAAAAGTTATTACGATCAGAAACATCGTGGGGTCAATTTTGAACCCGGTAAATTTGTGTACCTACGAGTGTCACCTATGAGGGGACTGCAACGGTTTAAGATTAAAGGAAAGCTAGCGCCAAGATTCATCGGACCATTCTGTATAGTGGCACGAAGAGGCACGGTGGCCTACCAGCTAGACTTACCCGAAGAATTATCCGATGTCCACGACGTGTTCCACGTCTCGCAATTGAGGAAGTGCGTAAGCAACCCAGAGAAACAAGTATCCCATGAGAACATTGACGTGCAGCCAGACCTCACCTATCGGGAACGTCCAGTAAAAATATTAGAGGAGTCTGAAAGGAGGACCCGACAGAAAACCATCAAGTTTTCCAAAGTTCAGTGGAGCAATCACACCGAAAGTGAAGCAACTTGGGAAAGAGAGGATTTTCTTCGGACAGAGCACCCACACTTATTTAAGGATCAGCTGAAATCTCGGGGACGAGATTTTTCCTAAGGGGGTAGGTGTTGTGACACTCCAAAATTTTTATTTGGTTTTCAGCAAAAACTTTGTTGGTTTTTGAAAAGAGGCCATTTAAAATTTTTCCAGAAAACCTTCCTCTTAAAAACTTCTTTGGCAAGGATTTTTATTTTTGTATCTTCTTCAAACTATGGTGTTTGATCATTTAAAATTCTTTCTCTGATGGTTCCCTTCTCAAAGTATATTTTTGGAAATTATTCTTTTTCTTATAAAAAGAACTCTATGAATTTTGAGGTTTTTCTTATCTTGAAAACCCCCATGGTTTCACCATGTCTCCTACAGTAAATCTTCTCAAAATCCTTCCCTCCACCTTCGAACAATCTAAATTCTCTGTCTCAACAAGTCCAAACAAGTTTTAGATTTTATTTCAATTATTTTATCTCTCAAATCATTTCTGCCAATTATTTTGAGCTTGAGTGATTTTCAAAGCAAGTACCCTAATGCCTTTGATCCTTGAGCCCAAACCAACTCCCCTGGATAGTCCTTAGTACCCAAAACCTAGAACCATCTTGATCCACTCTTCTTCTTTTCAAATTTTTCAAATTTTACTCTCTGCAAGTCTAGACCAGATTTGCCAAATTTGGTGAAATTCATATCTACACTTCTCCAAAAATTCCATAAAAATTCAGGCAGTCTCCTGGTGCAATGAGAGGCCACTCCACCAAAAATCAGCTCAAGGAAAAATCCCTACATGCCAGTATCATTCTGTCGAACACCTGGCCGGCATTGTTACTTTGCACTTTCAGTAAAATTCAGAAAGTTCAGAGAAGTTCAGTGTTGTTTCTTTGTCAGAGAATTGTCACTTGTCAACAGTGCATCCTGGCACGTTGCACGCAGCCCCTTCTCCCTGGCCAGCACCCCGCATGCGCGTTTGGCGCCTTCCTGGCGTCGGTGGCGCCCTGGGCCGCCTGCGCCGGCGTGCTTTGCGGCGGGAGAACCACCGTAACGGCCGACAAGGGGACAACACCGCGGCAGAACGCCGTTCGGCGCCGCCCAACCCTCCTGGTAGCTCCGCGTGGCCTCATGCACGCCAGCACACCCCGTTGCACCGTCGCCGTGGCCCGGCAAGCACTGGGCACGCTCTCTGCCGCCGACGGACCCACGCCGCCCCGTTCCGTCGAAACCCACCCCAAGCTCCTAATCCAAGTCCGCTTAGCGTCTGAATGGGACCAGTAGACCTCCACGATGACGCCCAACTCCCTAATCTCCCCGTCCAGCCACTGCGCCGCCGTAATCCACCACCGGACTTATCCGTCCACGGCCACCGCCTCGGATCGCCTATAAAAGGGGACCCCGAGCTCACCCTCAAGCACGCACCACCACTGCACCTCACCAACGCCCCGAAAGGCCACTAGGAGGACCTCGAGGAGGTATCCTCCCCCGACTCCGGCCGCCCCGTTCCGCCTCGGCCTCCATCTCGATTCGCTCCGGTGAGGCCGTCCCCGGCGCCCAAACTTCGTCAGTACCCTCCTCGAGCACCCAAGAGTCTAACCCCCACTCCAATTTGATCTTCACAGCTCTCTCCGACGAGGCCCACGACCGCCCGAACCACCGTCCGCCGGAGCAAGGGCCGCCGTCGACGTGGTGCTCGCCGGCGACCACCACCACCACCAACCGACACGGAATGACGCCCTAAACATGGAGGTACCCTCCGATCCCCCTGCCTCGCCGTGGATCGCCGCTGGAGACCACCACGGCTCTCGGGCACCGTCGAGCTCTGCCGCCCCGTTTGAAAATTCAAACCTGACGGGTGGGACCCGCCCGTCAGCCTCCCAGTTCTTTTTAAACGAACCGTTTTCTGAAAGCGTCTTCTGCCAAATACGTTTTCCCGCTGGGCCGGCATATTCTTTATCAAATCGTCTTCTGTTTTTATAAGTTAGCCCCTGGGAACTTTCTGTTTCATTACAGATGAGTCCCTGGACTAAAACCCTTATAACTTTTTAACAGAAAAGTATTTTTGATTGATTCTTTTTCTGTTCTCCTTAAAATTTTGTCTAGTTTTTATCAGATTTATTTGGAAAATATTTGGAGAAATTTTTGTGCACCTCGCGGTATTCACGATAGCGCGTATATTTTCTTTATGCCGTAGATACCGAAGGAGGTGACGGGACCGCGAACTTCACCGAGCTAGGCTCCGACTACTCTGAACCAGGCAAGCATGTTTGAACTTTTGATATGATGATTGTTTTGGCATGTTTGCATTAAGTAGTTTCATGGCATGTTGATGAGCATACCGACGGATGTCATGTTACATGCAACAATGAGACAAGTGAGTTCCGAAAATCCATAAGTGAATGAATGTGAGTATGCATGGCCATGTGTTGGCATGAGGATGGGTAAGATGGCAGTGTTGTAGCATGCCAGTCTTATGCCAGACTATATGACTTCAGTGTCAACCCGTATCGGTCCAGTTCCTTCCATTTTTCCTTCCCTGTACTACCACATGTTTTCCGCAAGGAATATGGCTTAGTAAGTTGCAAACCGCTTTCTTGGTACACACTAAAAGGAGAGGCCGTGATGATGGTTCCATGGCCCTGGATTAAAGCCAGTCATCCGGTCAGGGGGCATGGGTGTTTCCGGTTGGGACCGAGAGGGGGGCACCCCTTAGAGCGCGCGTATATAAATTTGATCCCATGCTATTCGAGATTGTGATCTCCCCATCTCAAAAGTTTTTCTTGGACGATGTCTAGGGTGATTCCTAGCATCGAGAGGTAGGATGGGTGTGTACTGGTTAGCTGTGTTTTCTTCCGAAATACCGTAAATGGAACTAGTCCTTCGTGACTACGGGAATCCGTTGGCTATGGGAAAAATTTTCGTACAAACTCTGCAGAGTCATATATTCCTTTGAACCATCTATTCCATGTCCAAGTTCGGTATTATCTTATCCCAACAAATGTCAGTTTCGATGACAGAGACTCCGGTGAATCACATGAGTGCTAAGTCCGGTTAAATGTTTATTCCTGAGGATGGACTAACCTGTTTATTATCATGAATTGAATGTTCATTATGAGTATTATTTACTTGTGAATAAAAGCCCTTTTTGCGATGTCGCTCAGATATCCGACTGTGGCATTGTTATTATTTACTTTCAATAAAAGCCCTTTCTGCGATGTCGCTCAGACGTCCGACTGTGGCATTGTTATTAATTACTTTCAATAAAAGCCCTTTCTGCGATGTCGCTCAGACGTCCGACTGTGGCATTGTTATTATTTACTTTCAATATAAGCCCTTTCTGTGATGTCGCCCCGACGTCCGACTGAGGCACGCATGTCTTTTATTTTCAGTTTAAGCCCTTTACGTGGTGTCGCTTAGACGCCCGACTGCGGCATGATCTTTATTTATTTGTTCACCCTTCGAGGCGTCGCTTCAGACACCCGATCGGTTTCCTATTATTTTCTTTATGTTGGGTTTACAGGCGGACTACCGTCGATTCCCTTCTTACTTACCTTGCTTGCTAAATTTTGAATGTGCATTGATGAATTAATCATGACACATCCATGCATGCATTTGTTATATATTACGTCCGAACTGTCTTACGAGTACTTTCAAAGTACTCACCTGGCTTGTTGATTTGGCCAGATGCTGACGAAGGCGATCTCATGGGTGAAGAATTTGATAGCGAGTCCGATGCCTAGAGGAGTCCCAGTCAGTCACGTGTGACCCTGGATTTGGTCACTGTATTATATCCGCTTCCGCTACCAAATAAATTCATCGAGCCTCGCCTCGACGCTCGATGAGGTGCAAGTTTTAGAGTCATGTATCACACTCCCCGCTGTGATTTTCCACCACCACCCTATCCTCGAGTCAGTAGTATGCCTCCACACCACTGTGTCATTTCCGCCATTATGTATAATTATTGGCGTTCTTGTAATAATTTGGTTGAGCAACCGCAGCTCGACCATGTAATATATTTTATGCTACTGGCTTAATGTATCAAGAATTTGTCTACCAGTGAGGAGGATTTTACTCATCCTGGACTCAAAAGATTGGTTTCTCAATAAATATTTTATTGGAAAACCGGTCGTGACATATACTTGTGGGTTATCAAGACAAATTTCTGGCGCCGTTGCCGGGGAGCATAGCTCTATTCTTTGAGTCACTTGGGATTTATATCTGCTGGACACTATGAAGAACTTGAGAGATCCAAAAACCAAGATCTATCCCTCAACTATGAGGGGAGGTAAGGAACTGCCATCTAGTTCTGCACTTGATTCACCTTCTGTTATGAGTAAGTTTGCGACACCTACATCTGCTTCTGCTATTCGTTCTGATATGTCGCATGTTATTGATGATGCCGCTTCTGCTATGCATGATACTTATGATGAAACTGCTTCTATGCCTGATACTACTGTGCCCCTTAGTGAATTTCTTGATGAATAAATTGCTAGGGCTAGAGAAAAAGAAATTATTGAATCTGAATACGATGATGATAGTGATGATGAAAATATGCCTGTTATTCCTGAGGGTTATCTTTTTGATAAGGAATCTTCTGTCGCTATTTTTGCTTGCAAAGATAGATATGAGCTTAAGAGGTTATTAATTAAATGGAACAAAGAATCACTTAGAGATAGAATGAAACCCGACCCTACTTTTGGTACTTCACCTATATGTGTTCCTGATAAAGATTATGAATTCTCTGTTGATCCTGATATAATTACGTTGGTTGAATCTGATCCGTTTTATGGCTATGAATCTGAAAATGTTGTGGCACATCTTACTAAGTTAAATGATATAGCTGCCTTGTTCACTAATGAAGAGAGATCGCGTTACCTCTATATACTCAAAATATTTCCGTTCTCATTAAAGGGTGATGCTAAGATATGGTTTAATTCTCTTGATCCTGGTTGTGTGCGTAGTCCCCAGGATATGATTTATTACTTCTCTGCTAAATATTTCCCTGCTCATAAGAAACAAGCTGCTTTGAGGGAAATATACAACTTTGTGCAAATTAAAGAAGAGAGTCTCCCACAAGCTTGGGGGAGGCTTCTCAAGTTACTTAATGCTTTGCCTGATCATCGTCTTAAGAAACCTGGAATACTTGATATCTTTTATAATGGACTAACCGATGCTTCCAGAGATTACCTGGATAGTTGTGTTGGTTCTCTTTTCAGGGAAAGAGTACCGGATGAAGCTGAAATTCTATTGAATAATATGTTGACAAATGAAAAAAATTGGGCACCTCCTGAGCCAGCTCCTGAGCCATCTCCTGCTCCAATTACTGAGAATATTCCTAAACCAACTCCGAAGAAGAGAGGTGTTCTATTTCTCAGTCCCGAAGATATGCAAGAGGCAAAGAAATCTATGAAAGAAAAAGGTATTAAAGCTGAAGACGTTAAGAATTTACCTCCTATTGAAGAAATACATGGTCTTAATTCATCGCCTATTGAAGAAAGCTATGATCTCAATTATTTATTTACTGAAGAACCTCCTGATCCCGATATCCCGACACAGGTAGTAAAGGTAAATTCTCTTTATAGATGTGATAAAGCTGAAGTCCCTCCTACTAAAATTGCTAGTCAATGCTTGGATGAGTTTGATAACTTTATGTATAAGCAATACGACTTCAATGCTTATTTTGGTAGACAATTAAAAGAAAATTCTTATATGATTAGACGCTTGGGTGATTATATGGCTGATATTAAAGGTGAACTTAAACTTGTTAGCAAACATGCTTCTATGGTTACGACTCAAGTAGAACAAGTACTTAAGGCTCAAAAAGAAGTGCTTAATGAAATGAATAGTAAGAAAAATGACTATGCTGTTAGAGTGGCTACTAGAACTGGTAGAAAGACTCAGGAACCTTTGTATCCTGAAGGCCACCCTAAGAGAATCGAGCAAGATTCTCAAAGGAATAATATTGATGTTCCTAGTTCTTCTAAAAACAACAAGAAGAAAAATGATAGAACTGTGCAAACTTCTAGTGAACCTATTGCTGAACCACCTGATAATCCAAATGATATATCTATGTCTGATGCTGAAACTCAATCTGGTAATGAACATGAACCTAGTAAAAATATTAATGATGATGTTCATGATGATGCTCAGCCTAGTAATGATAATGATGTAGAAATTGAACCTGCTGTTGATCTTGATAACCCACAATCAAAGAATCAACGTTATGATAAAAGAGACTTTGTTGCTAGGAAACATGGTAAAGAAAGGGAACCTTGGGTTCAGAAACCCATGCCTTTTCCTCCGAAACCATCCAAGAAAAAGGATGATGAGGATTTTGAGTGCTTTGCTGAAATGATTAGGCCTATCTTTTTGCGTATGCGATTAATTGATGTGCTCAAAACAAATCCATATGCTAAATATATGAAGGATATCATTACTAATAAAAGAAAGATACCGGAAGCTGAGATTTCCACCATGCTTGCTAATTACACTTTTAAGGGTGGAATACCAAAGAAACTTGGAGACCCCGGAGTACCTACTATACCTTGCTCCATTAAAAGAAATTATATTAAAACTGCTTTATGTGATCTTGGAGCCGGTGTTAGTGTTATGCCTCTCTCTTTATATCGTAGACTTGACTTGAATAAGCTGACACCTACTGAAATATCTTTGCAAATGGCTGATAAATCAACTGCTATACCTATCGGTATTTGTGAGGATGTGCCTGTTGTGGTTGCAAACGTTACTATTTTAATGGACTTTGTTATTGTTGATATTCCCGAGGATGATAGTATGTCTATTATTCTTGGAAGACCTTTTCTTAATACTGCAGGGGCTGTTATTGATTGCAACAAAGGCAATGTCACTTTTCATGTTAATGATAATGAGCATACGGTACACTTTCCGAGGAAACAACCTCAAGTTCATAGTATCAACTCTATTGGAAAAATTCCATTGAATATATTTGGAGGTTTTGAATTTCCTCTTCCTATTGTCAAGAAGAAATATGATATTCTTATTATAGGGGATGTGCATATCCCCGTTGAGGTAACTTAGTGTTATTCGAAATTTCTCCGTTTCATGATTATCGGAATGAGTTTGTTAACAAGACTTGATCAACCTTGTTAGTGGATTCTTTTTGATGATCATGAGATGGATGAAACTAGAAGCACAACCTTCTGTACCCTCTCTATATTTTCTGTTATTTAGATTAAATAAAGTAAAAATAGTATTTTCTTTCTGTTTCCTGAGTTATCCATGCAATATAAAAATATCCCGAAAATAAAAGTCCTCAGAATGCCATGCCAATTTAATATGATTTTTTCGGGAATATTTGAGGATTTACTGTGCAAAAATTACCGCGAGAAGAGCTGCCACCTGGACACGAGGGTGGTGGGCGCGCCCCCCCTCTAGGGCGCGCCCCCTGCCTCGTAGGCCCACGGTGGCCCTCCTCCACTTATCCCAGCACCCATCTTCTTCCTCTATCTCACACAAACCCGAAAAACCAACTCAAGCACGAGTTCCAGCCACTTTTGCTACGATTTTCGATCTCCTTGCTCAAAGCACCTCTCTCAAAACTGCTTGGGAAGATTGTTCCTTGGTATGTGACTCCTCCATTGGTCCAATTAGTTTTTGTTCTAGTGCTTTATTCTTTGCAAATTTGTACTGCATAGGAGACCGTGTTCTTGAGCTTGCATGTCAAATTTATATGGTTCCAAGTAGTTCTAATGCTTGATATAGGCTCTAGGCACTTGTAGGAGTAGTTGCTATTAGTTTTATTGAGTTTGCTTCACTTTTATTTTGAAGTTACTAAAAATTTCAGAATTTTTCAGAGAAAAACAATATGTTTAGGAAGATGTTCCAAGGTGGTTCCTCTAAGAAGCAAGGACCCAGGATTGCTATGCGCGATGCTTACGAGGATCCACCAAGAGACGCTCCAGTACGGCCTTGTGAATGGCCGTCGGAAAATTTTATGGACCGTGCGGGAATTAAAGAAGAATTCAAAGCATATTTGTGCAATGATGGTCTTGAAGATTTTGAGGCTAACAAATGCCCCCAGTATCATGATCTCACAAGTTCATTTGTGAGGAGGTTTGAGTATTCATCTTTGCGTAATTCTCCTTCAGTCATGTTTGATCTTTATGACAAATCTTATACCATGGACTTAGAAGATTTTACTTCTGCTTGCAAACTTCCATCATGGGGTAGTGTTAGGGATCCTCCTAAATCTGAATTTAGAAACTTTCTTGCTAGTATAACTGTGGGGGAATCTAGAGATATAAGCAGGCTACCATAGGGAGCATTCACTTTCCTACTATACATTATTTTGCTCTCTTCATCGGTAGATGCATAAATGCTAAGGATGAAGCATGTCACATGTGTGTCCCTGATCTCAGCATTCTTAGGAGTGCTGTGTTAGGAGACCAATCTTATCATATGAGAGCCATTGTAGCTCGTAGGTTGCATCATAATAGACATAATGGAGATTTCTTTGGAGGAATTTATGCAATCCGCTTAGCTTATTTTCTTGAGATAGACATTCGTGAGGGTGATATGGAGTTGCCTCCTGCATATTTAGATTATGACTCTATGGCTTCGCACCAGTTTGTCGAGAGGCCTGAATCACCTCTCTTATATCGTTTAATTTTTGATAAACGACGTGTTTTCCATATTACTCTCCCTGCTCCTGCCTTCTTTGATTCACAGACAAAAGGAAGATATGTTATTACCAGAGAGGAGGCAGAAGAGTACGAGAGGAGAGCGGAGGCAGCCAGACTCCACGCTGCAGCTCAGCAGGCGATAACCGCTGCACATCAGTATGATCCCAACTATCCTTCCTCATCACAGTACGACCCCAACAACTATTATTATGGATATCCGCCAGGCCAGCCGTGGCCATAGACCAACTTAGGCCAAAAGCCTAAGCTTGGGGGAGTACGTATTTCTCACGGACATTACATTTATGTTCACACACACTCATTGCTAGATGTCGGTGCTCATACTTTTTCACTGTAATATCCATGCTAGTTTATTTTCTTTTTCTTGCTTTCTTCTTGTGTGTTTGTTAAACCTTAAGAAAAACAAAAAAAAAGTAGTAGTTTATTTTTCTGCTGTAGTAGTAATAATTAAAAAGAAAACCCAAAAATATTTCCCGTTCTTCTTTTGCTTGTTGGGAGCTTTCCCGTGTGAATAGTTTTATTTCTTTTCTTTGGGGGTCAGTAGGAGAAGACCATAATTAAATTGTTGAAGTGGCTCTTATATGCATTATTGTTGATTTAACCAAGAGCCCATATTGCATTATCTTCTCCTTTTTATTGAATGCTCGCAGATTCCAGCTTAGTCCAATGCACGTGCACTCTTATTATTATTCACACCGTTCGGTCGTGCAAGTGAAAGGCAATTATGATGATATATGATGGACTGACTGAGATGAGAAAAGCTGGTATGAACTCGACCTCTTTTGTTTGTAAATATGATGAGCCCGTCGTTCTTGATTCAGCTTATTATGAATAAACATGTTTGCAATAACAATTAGAGATTAGAGTTGCTTGTGCCATGCATGCTTGATTAGCTATGAGTTACAATGATTTACCTTGTATGCCGACATGCTATTGAGATGATTATGATGTGGTATGATGGGGTGGTATCCTCTTTTGAATGATTTAAGTGACTTGACTTGGCACATGTTCACGCATGTAGTTGAAACAAAATCAACACAGCCTTCACGATATTTATATTCATGGTGGATTATATCCTACTCATGCTTGCATCCAATGTTTATTAATTTTAATGCATGTACATGGATGTTGTCGCTCTCTAGTTGGTCGCTTCCCACTCTTTTGCTAGCCTTCACTTGTACTAAGCGGGAATACTGCTTGTGCATCCAATCCCTTAAAGCCCAAAATTATTCCAGATGAGTCCACTATACCTTCCTATATGCGGTATCTACCTGCCGTTCCAAGTAAATTTGTATGTGCCAAACTCTAAACCTTCAAATAAACATTCTGTCTTGTATGCTCGAATAGCTCATGTATCAACAAAGGCTATCCTTACCTTCCATGTTAGGCGGGTTATTCTCAAGAGGAGTGGACTCCACTCCTCACTCACGAGAAAATGGCTGGTCACCGGGATGCCCAGTCCCATGCTTTATGCAAACTAAATCAAAATTAATTGCAAACAAAACTCCCCCTAGGACCTGATGTATGTTGGAGGTGTTGGGGAATGCTGCAGAAAACAAAAAATTTCCTACGGTTTCACCAAGATCCATCTATGAGTTCATCTAGCAACGAGTGATCGGATTGCATCTACATACCTTTGTAGATCACGCACGGAAGCGTTCAAAGAACGGGGATGAGGAAGTCGTATTCGACGTGATCCAAATCACCGAAGATCCTAGCGCCGAACGGACGGCACCTCCGCATTCAAACACGTACGGTCAGCGTGACGTCTCCTCCTTCTTGATCCAGCAAGGGGAAGGAGAGGTTGATGAAGATCCAGCAGCACGACGGCGTGGTGGTGGATGCAGGGGTCACCGCAGCAGGGCTTCACCGTTCTACTGCGAGAGGGAGAGGTGTAGCAGGGGAGAGGGAGGCGCCAAGACTCAAGGGTACGGCTGCCCCTCCCTCCCGCCCCCTTTATATAGGCCCCCTAGGGGGTGCGCCGGCCCTAGGAGATGGGATCTCCTAGGGGGGCGGCGGCCAAGGGGTGGAGTGCCCCCCAAGCTAGGTGGGGCGCCCCCCCACCCTAGGGTTCCCAACCCTAGGCGCATGGGGTGGGCCAAGGGGGGCGCACCAGCCCACTATGGGCTGGTTCCCCTCCCCACTTAGCCCATGGGGCCCTCCGGGATGGGTGGCCCCACCCGGTGGACCCCCGGGACCCTTCTGGTGATCCTGGTACAATACCGGTGACCCCCAAAACTCTCCGGATGGCCGAGACTGCACTTCCTATATATAATTCTTCACCTCCGGACCATTCCGGAACTCCTCGTGACGTCCGGGATCTCATCTGGGACTCCGAACAACTTTCGGGTTACTGCATATTCATATCTCTACAACCCTAGCGTCACCAAACCTTAAGTGTGTAGACCCTACGGGTTCGGGAGACATGTAGACATGACCGAGATGGCTCTCCGGTAAATAACCAACAGCGGGATCTGGATACCCATGTTGTCTCCCACATGCTCCTCGATGATCTCATCGGATGAACCACGATGTCGAGGATTCAAGCAACCCAGTATACAATTCCCTTTGTCAATCGGTACGTTACTTGCCCGAGATTCGATCGTCGGTATCCCAATACCTCATTCAATCTCGTTACCGGCAAGTCACTTTACTCGTACCGTAATGCATGATCCCGTGACCAGACACTTGGTCACTTTGAGCTCATTGTGATGATGCATTACCGAGTGGGCCCAGAGATACCTCTCCGTCATACGGAGTGACAAATCCCAGTCTTGATCCGTGTCAACCCAACAGACACTTTCGGAGATACCCGTAGTATACCTTTATAGTCACCCGGTTACGTTGTGACGTTTGGTACACCCAAAGCACTCCTACGGTATCCGGGAGTTACACGATCTCATGGTCTAAGGAAAAGATACTTGACATTGGAAAAACTCTAGCAAACGAACTATACGATCTTGTGCTATGTTTAGGATTGGGTCTTGTCCATCACATCATTCTCCTAATGCTGTGATCTCGTTATCAATGACATCCAATGTCCATAGTCAGGAAACCATGACTATCTATTGATCAACGAGCTAGTCAACTAGAGGCTTACTAGGGACATGTTGGTGTCTATGTATTCACACATGTATTACGATTTCCGGATAACACAATTATAGCATGAATAAAAGACAATTATCATGAACAAGGAAATATAATAATAATCCTTTTATTATTGCCTCTCGGGCATATTTCCAACAGTCTCCCACTTGCACTAGAGTCAATAATCTAGTTACATTGTGATGAATCGAACACCCATGTAATTCTGGTGTTGATCATGTTTTGCTCTAGGGAGAGGTTTAGTCAACGGGATCTGCTACATTCAGGTCCGTATGTACTTTACAAATATCTATGTCTCCATCTTGAACATTTTCACGAATGGAGTTGAAGCGACGCTTGATGTGCCTGGTCTTCTTGTGAAACCTGGGCTCCTTGGCAAGTGCAATAGCTCCAGTGTTGTCACAGAAGAGTTTGATCGGCCCCGACGCATTGGGTATGACTCCTAGGTCGGTGATGAACTCCTTCACCCAAATTGCTTCATCTGCTGCCTCCGAGGCTGCCATGTACTCCGCTTCACATGTGATCCCGCCACGACGCTCTGCTTGCAACTGCACCAGCTTACTGCCCCACCATTCAAAATATACACGTATCCGGTTTGTGACTTAGAGTCATCCAGATCTGTGTCGAAGCTAGCGTCGACGTAACCCTTTACGACGAGCTCTTCGTCACCTCCATAAACGAGAAACATTTCCTTAGTCCTTTTCAGGTACTTTAGGATATTCTTGACCGTTGTCCAGTGTTCCTTGCCGGGATTACTTTGGTACCTACCTACCAAACTTACGGCAAGGTTTACATCAGGTCTGGTACACAGCATGGCATACATAATAGAACCTATGGCTGAGGCATAGGGGATGACACTCATCTCTTCTATATCTTCTGCCGTGGTCGGACATTGAGCTGAGCTCAATTTCACACCTTGCAACACAGGCAAGAACCCCTTCTTAGACTGATCCATAGTGAACTTCTTCAATATCTTGTCAAGGTATGTGCTTTGTGAAAGACCTATGAGGCGTCTTGATCTATCTCTATAGATCTTGATGCCTAATATATAAGCAGCTTCTCCAAGGTCCTTCATTGAAAAACTCTTATTCAAGTAGGCCTTAATGTTGTCCAAAAGCTCTATATCATTTCCCATCAAAAGTATGTCATCTACATATAATATGAGAAATGCTATAGAGCTCCCACTCACTTTCTTGTAAACACAGGCTTCTCCATAAGTCTGCATAAACCCAAATGCTTTGATCATCTCATCAAAGCGAATGTTCCAACTCCGAGATGCTTGCACCAGCCCATAAATCGAGCGTTGGAGCTTGCACACCTTGTCAGCATTCTTAGGATCGACAAAACCTTCTGGCTGCATCATATACAATTCTTCCTTAAGGAAACCATTAAGGAATGCCGTTTTGATGTCCATTTGCCATATCTCATAATCATAGAATGCGGCAATTGCTAACATGATTCGGACGGACTTCAGCTTCGCTACCGGTGAGAAAGTCTCATCGTAGTCAACCCCTTGAACTTGTCGATAACCCTTAGCGACAAGCCGAGCTTTATAGATGGTCACATTACCATCCGCGTCTGTCTTCTTCTTAAAGATCCATTTATTTTCTATGGCTCGCCGCTCAACGGGCAAGTTAGTCAAAGTCCATACTTCGTTTTCATACATGGATCCTATCTCGGATTTCATGGCTTCCAGCCATTTGTCGGAATCCGGGCCCGCCATCGCTTCTTCATAGTTCGAAGGTTCACCGTTGTCTAACAACATGATTTCCAAGACAGGGTTGCCGTACCATTCTGGTGCGGAACGTGTCCTTGTGGACCTTCGAATTTCAGTAGGAGCTTGATCAGAAGTATCTTGATCATCATCATTAACTTCCTCTCTAATTGGTGCGGGCACCACAGGAACATTTTCCTGAGTTGCGCCACTTTCCGGTTCAAGAGGTAATACTTCATCAAGTTCTACTTTCCTCCCACTTACTTCTTTCGAGAGAAACTCCTTCTCTAGAAAGGATCCATTCTTGGCAACAAAGATCTTGCCTTCGGATCTGAGGTAGAAGGTATACCCAATAGTTTCTTTAGGGTATCCTATGAAGACGCATTTTTCCGACTTGGGTTCGAGCTTTTCAGGTTGAAGTTTCTTGACATAAGCATCGCATCCCCAAACTTTTAGAAACGACAGCTTAGGTTTCTTCCCAAACCATAATTCATACGGTGTCGTCTCAACGGATTTCGACGGAGCCCTATTCAAAGTGAATGCGGCAGTCTCTAAAGCATAGTCCCAAAATGATAGCGGTAAATCGGTAAGAGACATCATAGATCGCACCATATCTAATAGAGTGCGATTACGACGTTCGGACACACCATTACGCTGAGGTGTTCCAGGTGGCGTGAGTTGTGAAACTATTCCACATTTTCTTAAGTGTGTGCCAAATTCGTGACTCAAGTATTCTCCTCCACGATCTGATCGTAGGAACTTGATTTTCCTGTCACGTTGATTCTCAACCTCACTCTGAAATTCCTTGAACCTTTCAAAGGTCTCAGACTTGTGTTTCATTAAGTTGACATACCCATATCTACTCAAGTCATCAGTGAGGGTGAGAACATAACGATAGCCACCGCGAGCCTCAACACTCATTGGACTGCACACATCAGTATGTATGATTTCCAATAAGTTGGTTGCTCGCTCCATTGTTCCTGAGAACGGAGTCTTGGTCATTTTACCCATGAAGCATGGTTCGCACGTGTCAAATGATTCGTAATCAAGAGACTCTAAAAGTCCATCTGCATGGAGTTTCTTCATGCGTTTGACACCTATGTGACCAAGGCGGCAGTGCCACAAGTATGTGGGACTATCATTATCAACCTTACATCTTTTGGTATTCACACTATGAATATGTGTAGCATTACGCTAGAGATTCATTAAGAATAAACCATTCACCATCGGAGCATGACCATAAAACATATCTCTCATATAAATAGAACAACCATTATTCTCGGATTTAAATGAGTAGCCATCTCGTACTAAACGAGATCCTGATACAATGTTCATGCTCAAACTTGGCACTAAATAACAATTATTGAGGTTCAAAACTAACCCTGTAGGTAAATGTAGAGGTAGCGTGCCGACGGCGATCACATCGACCTTGGAACCATTCCCAACGCGCATCGTCACCTCGTCCTTCGCCAGTCTCCGCTTATTCTGCAGCTCCTGCTTTGAGTTACAAATGTGAGCAACTGCACCGGTATCAAATACCCAGGAGCTACTACGAGTACTGGTAAGGTACACATCAATTACATGTATATCACATATACCTTTCGTTTTGCCGGCCTTCTTGTTCGCTAAGTATTTGGGGCAGTTCCTCTTCCAGTGACCACTTTCCTTGCAATAAAAGCACTCAGTCTCGGGCTTGGGTCCATTCTTCGGCTTCTTCCCGGCAGCTTGCTTGCCGGGCGTGGCATCTCCCTTGTCGTCCTTCTTGAAGTTCTTCTTACCCTTGCCTTTCTTGAACTTAGTGGTTTTATTCACTATCAACACTTGATGTTCCTTTTTGACTTCTACCTCTGCTGATTTCAGCATTGCAAATACTTCAGGAATAGTCTTTTCCATCCCCTGCATATTGAAGTTCATCACAAAGCTCTTGTAGCTCGGTGGAAGCGACTGAAGGATTCTGTCAATGACCGCGTCATCCGGGAGATTAACTCCTAGCTGAGTCAAGCGGTTATGTAACCCAGACATAGTGAGTATGTGCTCACTGACAGAACTGTTTTCCTCCATCTTACAGCTGAAGAACTTGTCAGAGACTTCATATCTCTCGACCCGGGCATGAGCTTGAAAAACCATTTTCAACTCTTCGAACATCTCATATGCTCTATGTCTCTCAAAATGCTTTTGGAGCCCCGGTTCTAAGATGTAAAGCATGCCGCACTGAATGAGGGAGTAATCATCGGTACGTGTCTGCCAAGCGTTCATAACATCTTGTTCTGCAGGGAGAACAGGTGCGTCACCTAGTGGTGCTTGTAGGACATAATCTTTCTTGACAGCTATGAGGATAATCCTCAGGTTCCGGACCCAGTCCGTGTAGTTGCTGCCATCGTCTTTTAGCTTGGTTTTCTCTAGGAACGCGTTGAAGTTGAGGACAACGTTGGCCATTTGATCTACAATACATGTTGTAAAGATTTTAGACTAAGTTCATGATAATTAAGTTCATCTAAATCAATTTATTCAATGACTCCCACTCAGATAGACATCCCTCCAGTCATCTAAGTATAACATGATCCGAGTTAACTAGGCCGTGTCCGATCATCACGTTAGACGGACTAGTCAACATCGGTGAACATCTTCATGTTGATCGTATCTTCTATACGACTCATGCTCGACCTTTCGGTCTTCTGTGTTCCGAGGCCATGTCTGTACATGCTAGGCTCGTCAAGTCAACCTAAGTGTTTGCATGTGTAAATCTGTCTTACACCCGTTGTATGTGAACGTTGGAATCTATCACACCCGATCATCACGTGGTGCTTCGAAACAACGAACTGTCACAACGGTGCACAGTTAGGGGGAACACTTTCTTGAAATTATTATGAGGGATCATCTTATTTACTACCGTCGTTCTAAGTAAACAAGATGGAAAAACATGATAAACATCACATGCAATCAAATAATAATAGTGACATGATATGGCCAATATCACATAGCTCCTTTGATCTCCATCTTGGGGCTCCATGATCATCTTGTCACCGGCATGACACCATGATCTCCATCATCATGATCTCCATCATCATGTCTCCATAAAGTTTCTCACCAACTATTACTTCTACTACTATGGCTAACACATTTAGCAATAAAGTAAAGTAATTTACATGGCGTTTCTCAATGACACGTAGGTCATACAAAAAATAAAGACAACTCCTATGGCTCCTGCCGGTTGTCATACTCATCGACATGCAAGTCGTGATTCCTATTACAATAGCATGAACATCTCATACATCACATATATGTCATTCATCATTCATCACAACTTTGGCCATATCACATCACAAAACACTTGCTATAAAAACAAGTTAGACGTCCTCTAATTGTTGTTGCAAGTTTTACGTGGCTGCAATAGGGTTCTAGCAAGAACGTTTTCTTACCTACGTGAAAGCCACAACGTGATTTGTCAACTTCTATTTACCCTTCATAAGGACCCTTTTCATCGAATCCGCTCCAACTAAAGTGGGAGAGACAGACACCCGCCAGCCACCTTATGCAACTAGTGCATGTTAGTGGGTGGAACCGGTCTCACGTAAGCGTACGTGTAAGGTTGGTCCGGCCCGCTTCATCCCACGATACTGCTGAAGCAAAATAAGACTAGTAGCGGCAAGAAAGTTGACAACATCTATGCCCACAACAAATTATATTCTACTCATGCAAAGAGAACCACGCATAGACCTAGCTCATGATGCCACTGTTGGGGAACGTTGCAGAAAACAAAAATTTTCCTACGGTTTCACCAAGATCCATCTATGAGTTCATCTAGCAACGAGTGATCGGATTGCATCTACATACCTGTTGGGGAACGTAGTAATTTCAAAAAAAATTCCTACGCACACGCAAGATCATGGTGATGCATAGCAACGAGAGGGGAGAGTGTGATCTACGTACCCTTGTAGATCGACAACGGAAGCGTTTGGTTGATGTAGTCGTACGTCTCCACGGCCCGACCGATCAAGCACCGAAACTACGGCACCTCCGAGTTCTAGCACACGTTCAGCTCGATGACGATCCCCGGGCTCCGATCCAGCAAAGCGTCGGGGAGGAGTTCCGTCAGCACGACGGTGTGTGACGATCTTGATGTTCTACCGTCGCAGGGCTTCGCCTAAGCACCGCTACAATATGACCGAGGTGGAATATGGTGGAGGGGGGCACCGCACACGGCTAAGGAACGATCACGAAGATCAACTTGTGTTCATGTGGTGCCCCTTGCCTCAGTATATAAAGGATGGAGGAGGAGGAGGCCAGCCAAGGCAATTGGTGCGGCCAGGATGTGGAGTCCTACTAGGACTCCAAGTCCTAGTAGGAGTCCACCAAGAGGGGAGGAAGGGAGAAGGAAGTGGAGGAGAAGGGAAGGTGGCCGACCCCCTTTTCCCTAGTCCAATTCGGACCAGAGGGGAGGGGGGGCGCAGCAGCCCCTTGGCCCTTTCTCCTCTTCCCACTAAAGCCCATCAAGGCCCATTGCTTCTCCCGTAACTACCCGGTACTACGAAAAATACCCGAATCACTCGGAACCTTTCCGATGTCCGAATATAGTCGTCCAATATATCGATCTTTACGTCTCGACCATTTCGAGACTCCTCGTCATGTCCCCGATCTCATTCGGGACTCCGAACTCCTTCGGTACATCAAAACTCATAAACTCATAATATAACTGTCATCGAAACCTTAAGCGTGCGGACCCTACGGGTTCGAGAACGATGTAGACATGACCGAGACATGTCTCCGGTCAATAACCAATAGCGGGACCTGGATGCCCATATTGGCTCCTACATATTCTACGAAGATCTTTATCGGTCAGACCGCATAACAACATACGTTGTTCCCTTTGTCATCGGTATGTTACTTGCCCGAGATTCGATCGTCGGTATCCAATACCTAGTTCAATCTCGTTACCGGCAAGTCTCTTTACTCGTTCTGTAATACATCATCCCGCAACTAACTCATTAGTTGCAATGCTTGCAAGGCTTAAGTGATGTGCATTACCGAGAGGGCCCAGAGATACCTCTCCGACAATCGGAGTGACAAATCCTAATCTCGAAATATGCCAACCCAACATGTACCTTTGGAGACACCTGTAGAGCTCCTTTATAATCACCCAGTTACGTTGTGACGTTTGGTAGCACACAAAGTGTTCCTCCGGCAAACGGGAGTTGCATAATCTCATAGTCATAGGAACATGTATAAGTCATGAAGAAAGCAATAGCAACATACTAAACGATCGGGTGCTACGCTAATGGAATGGGTCATGTCAATCAGATCATTCATCTAATGATGTGATCCCGTTAATCAAATAACAACTCTTTTGTCCATGGTTAGGAAACATAACCATCTTTGATTAACAAGCTAGTCAAGTAGAGGCATACTAGTGACACTCTATTTGTCTATGTATTCACACATGTATTATGTTTCTGGTTAATAGAATTCTAGCATGAATAATAAACATTTATCATGATATAAGGAAATAAGTAATAACTTTATTATTGCCTCTAGGGCATATTTCCTTCATTTGCAGATCACGCGCGGAAGCGTTGAAAGAACGGGGATGAGGAAGTCGTACTCGATGTGATCCAAATCACCGGAGATCCTGGCGCCGAACGGACGGCACCTCCGCGTTCAACACACGTACGGTCAGCGTGACATCTCCTCCTTCTTGATCCAGCAAGGGGAAGGAGAGGTTGATGAAGATCCAGCAGCACGACAGCGTGGTGGTGGATGCAGGGGTCACCGCAGCAGGGCTTCGCCATTCTACTGCGAGAGGGAGAGGTGTAGCAGGGGAGAGGGAGGCGCCAAGACTCAAGGGTACGGCTGCCCCTCCCTCCCGCCCCCTTTATATAGGCCCCCTAGGGGGTGCGCCGGCCCTAGGAGATGGGATCTCCTAGGGGGGGCGGCGGCCAAGGGGTGGAGTGCCCCCCAAGCTAGGTGGGGCGCCCCCCCCCCACCCTAGGGTTCCCAACCCTAGGCGCATGGGGTGGGCCAAGGGGGGTGCACCAGCCCACTATGGGCTCGTTCCCCTCTCCACTTAGCCCATGGGGCCCTCCGGGATGGGTGGCCCCACCCGGTGGACCCCCGGGACCCTTCTGGTGGTCCTGGTACAATACCGGTGACCCCCGAAACTCTCCCGATGGCCGAAACTGCACTTCCTATATATAATTCTTCACCTCCGGACCATTCCGGAACTCCTCATGACGTCCAGGATCTCATCCGGGACTCCGAACAACTTTCGGGTTACTGCATATTCATATCTCTACAACCCTAGCGTCACCGAACCTTAAGTGTGTAGACCCTACGGGTTCGGGAGACATGTAGACATGACCGAGATGGCTCTCCGGTCAATAACCAACAGCGGGATCTGGATACCCATGTTGGCTCCCACATGCTCCTCGATGATCTCATCGGATGAACTACGATGTTGAGGATTCAAGCAACCCCGTATACAATTCCCTTTGTCAATCGGTACGTTACTTGCCCGAGATTCGATCGTCGGTATCCCAGTACCTCGTTCAATCTCGTTACCGGCAAGTCACTTTACTCGTACCGTAATGCATGATCCCGTGACCAGACACTTGGTCACTTTGAGCTCATTGTGATGATGCATTACCGAGTGGGCCCAGAGATACCTCTCCGTCATACGGAGTGACAAATCCCAGTCTTGATCCGTGTCAACCCAACAGACACTTTCGGAGATACCCGTAGTATACCTTTATAGTCACCCAGTTACGTTGTGACGTTTGGTACACCCAAAGCACTCCTACGGTATCCGGGAGTTACACGATCTCATGGTCTAAGGAAAAGATACTTGACATTGGAAAAACTCTAGCAAACGGACTATACGATCTTGTGTTATATTTAGGATTGGGTCTTGTCCATCACATCATTCTCCTAATGATGTGATCTCGTTATCAATGACATCCAATGTCCATAGTCAGGAAACCATGACTATCTGTTGATCAACGAGCTAGTCAACTAGAGGCTTACTAGGGACATGTTGGTGTCTATGTATTCACACATGTATTACGATTTCCGGATAACACAATTATAGCATGAATAAAAGACAATTATCATGAACAAGGAAATATAATAATAATCCTTTTATTATTGCCTCTAGCTCATATTTCCAACAGGAGGCACTCGTTGTTTCGAGAAAGCCATGGATTGATGCTTGTTGGTGGAGGGGGAGTATAAACTTTACCATTCTGTTTGAGAAACGCCTATAATGTGTTTAGCATGGAAGATATCGCCATCTCTTAGTTGTTACGTTGACAATGAAAGTATACCGCTCAAAATACAATTTATCTCTATTTCAAAACCGAGCTCTGGCACCTCTGCAAATCCCTACTTCCCTCTGCGAAGGGCCTATCCATTTAATTTTATGTTGAGTCATCACCCTCTTATTAAAAAGCACTAGCTGGAGAGCACAACCGTCATTTGCATCCATCACTGTTAATCTATATTGGGTATGATTATGATTGGATATCTTTTACCATGAATTACAATGTATAGTCAGTCCTTGATCTTTAAAGGTGCTCTGCATTTATGTTTTGCGGTCTCAGAAAGGGCTAGCGAGATACCATCTTGTTATATCATATTATGATTGTTATGAGAAAGTGCTGTCATCCGAGATTTACTATTATAACTTGCTATTTGATTATGCATTGATGTGAGTAATTGTGAGACCTAAGAATTATTCCAAATGTGGTTAGTTATGATCTATGCTGAAAACTTGAATGCTACCTTGACATAGTTACAACAACAAGAGCAAACAGAGTTTGTAAAAGTTTTTCTTTCTTTCTTTCAGTTTGTCAACTGAATTGCTTGAGGACAAGCAAGGGTTTAAGCTTGGGGGAGTTGATACGTCTCCGTCATATCTACTTTTCCAAACACTTTTCCCTTATTTTGGACTCTAACTTGTATGATTTGAATGGAACTAACCCGGACTGACGCTTTTTCAGCAGAATTACCACGGTGTTGTTTTATGTGCAGAAAACAAATATTCTCGGAATGACCTGAAACTCCATGGAACATCTTAGAAAAAATAATAAAAAATCCTCGCCAAAGATGAAGACCGGGGGGCCCACACCCTTCTCACGAGGGTGGGGGGCGCCCCTCCCCCCCTCCAGGGCGCGTTTTACGATACGGAGCCGCTGCCAAGCCCTAAAACCTCTCGGGAGGGCTGATCTGGAGTCCGTTCGGGGCTCCAGAGAGGGGGATTCGTCACCATCATCATCATCAACCATCCTCCATCACCAATTTCATGATGCTCACCGCCGTGCGTGAGTAATTGCATCATAGGCTTGCTGGACGGTGATGGGTTGGATGAGATTTATCATGTAATCGAGTTAGTTTTGTTAGGGTTTGATCCTTAGTATCCATTATGTTCTGAGATTGATGTTGCTATGACTTTGCTATGCTTAATGCTTGTCACTAGGGCCCGAGTGCCATGATTTCAGATCTAAACCTATTATATTTTCATGAATATATGTGGTTCTTGATCCTATCTTACAAGTCTATAGTCACCTACTATGTGTTATGATCCGGCAATCCCGAAATAACAATAATCGGGACCACTCCCGGTGATGATCATAGTTTGAGGAGTTCATGTATTCACTATGTGCTAATACTTTGTTCCGGTTCTCTATTAAAAGGAGGTCTTAATATCCCTTAGTTTCCAATAGGACCCCGCTGCCACGGGAGGGTATGACAAAAGATGTCATGCAAGTTTTTTTCCATAAGCATCTTTGACTATATACGGAATACATGCCTACATTACATTGATGAATTGAAGCTAGTTCTGTGTCACCCTATGTTATGACTGTTACATGATGAACCGCATCCGGCATAATTATCCATCACTGATCCGGTGCCTACGAGTTTTCCATATACTGATTCTCGCTTATTTATTTTCCCGCTGTTGTTGTTATAATCACTACAAAATACCAAAAACATTACGTTTGTTGTCTTTACTTTTGTTGTCGCTACCACCACTATCATATTACTTTGCTACTAAACACTTTGCTGCAGATACTAAGTTTCCAGGTGTGGTTGAATTGACAACTGAGCTGCTAATACTTGAGAATATTCTTTGACTCCCCTTGTGTCGAATCAATAAATTTTGGTTGAATACTCTACCCTCGAAAGCTGTTGCGATCCCTATACTTGTGGGTTATCAATACTACGTGTGCGAGTTCATCTACAACGCGACTTGCAAAGATAAGCGGGGCTACTCTAAAAGACAATTTGATGTGCGTAAGCAATAATATTCACAATTTCATTTTATTACACCATCATTTCTGTTGAGTTTCATTCATATATATGTATTAACCCCTTTATTCAAATTAGATGTGGGAGATGCGGAATGAACTCCTACCAGAAGATCGCATGAAAGCAATTCAAGAGGAATTAGCGCGATTCTTTCTTAACCACGACATCAATAAAGCTGGAGAATACCATGTGAAACTTGATTTTAGATGCTAGGAGATTGTAACAGATATTACATATTGTATATGTATGTAGCCAGTAGCGTCGGATAGATAATACGAAAACTTGTTGTTCGACCAATCTCTCGGAGAAGGAGAGGTCGATCACTTCTCTCGGTATGCATGACGAACTTCTGTACTTAATGGTTTCCTTCATTTTCTTACTAGCTAGCGTGTCGAGGGCCTCTCTATACGTATAGTACGTAGCGTCGACCAAGCACGGAGATAAGAAAGGACAATTCTCTCTATTAATTAATTAGCTACCTAACACAATATATGAAACACCTTAATTAATCATACAAAAACCCCAAATCCACCCCCACCCTTTCAAAAAAAAACCATAGCCACTGAACAGCTGACGCGTAGATGCCTATTTGTCCCGTTTGGTGCCACCAACCGGGACTAAAGACCCTCATGCCTGGGCTCGCCACAGCGGCCACATGAAGACCCATCTGTCCCGGTTCGTATAAGAACCGGGACTAAAGGCCAAGGGCATTAGTAACGACCCTTTAGTCCCGGTTCCGCAATCGGGACAGATGGGCCTTATAAACCGGGACAAATGGCCCTTTTTCTATTAGTGCTGCTAGCGACGCTGCCGCCCCAGCAGCCCGGCGGCCGTCTCCTCAGTCGCAGAGGGCCGGCCGCTCCTTCTCCAGCTCCGCGCCGGCCGTCGGCCCTCCGTGGAATAATCTTTGGAACGGCACCCGAGATCTGATGTACGGTAAAAGATCTCATTTAGTAATAGGGGGTAGTATATTGGATAACTGGAGGACGGAGTAAGATCTCAGGTGGTCCTTACTTTGAAGGCTGACGAATATTGAGTTGTACATGTGCATGAGACTTCATTTATTCCCGTCGAGTAAAAGAGCAGTACTGTGGTCACGGCCAGAGCAACGGTACACAAACCAGTCTTCATTGTTTCTTAGCAGTATTACTCAGTAGAGTACAGACACGTCCTGGATACTGTCTTGGGAGAGAAGCAGAACAGCCAATTTGCGAGTTTATGTACACGTATAACGTTGGTAAGAACAGAGGTATGTTGGAATTTCGCCCACAAAATCAATCATATCAAATCATGATGAACATATGCGTAATTTTTTTTTGGCCAAAGGCACATGTCATACCTATTTTTTCTCTCTTTTTATTTTCTTCTTTTTCTGACTCACGGTGTTATAAAACTCACGACCCAGGTGCACATATATATTGAGGCTGGACCAGGCTAGACTAGCCGACTCAAATACCAATCCTAGATCTAGACGAACACCTCTGGACTCTTACTACTAGACGTCCAGTAACACTAGGACACGGACGAATTGTCCTGCGTAATCTAATCGTGGACAAGACTTGGACATCAAATACTACTTATTCACGTACTGACTCAACTAGGAAACTAACCTATCTTACCGGATTACATCTGAAGATTATACCTAACAATCTCTCCTTAATCTTGACATGTCATCTCCTTGTGCTTCTTTGATCTTGGCTCATTGATAATTCATCTCTTGTCGACTCATTCGCTTGTATCATGACAAGTTAAATTACTAGACTTCACGATCACAATAATCTCCTCCCAATTTGAAGTTGGCGAATTTACAGACCACCTCAAATATGCCTTGTACTACCCAGCCTCGCTAGTAACCTGTGGAATACATCATCCGGTGAACTTAATCATCCACCCTAGTAAGATACATGCCGACTCCTTATGGATCACACCATTCCCTGCACTACACCATGCACCCCAACCTCACGTCGAGACATGGTCTCATTGAAGAGACTCACCTTCACTGGTTTACAGTCCCCACATAGTTGAATTTGATCTCTCATCAAGACACATAGACGACTTGGATACGCTTCATCTTCAATGCCTCCTCACATAGATGAACACTTGGATATGACGACGCTGACGACGGCTCACTGACACGACGACGACCAGTCGCGCAAACTCGCACGACTCCTAAACTCGTCCATCTCCCGCAGACAACGATCTTGACGACTTGCCGGCACCGCGCCTCGGCACCACCGCTCCCGTCATCGATCTCCATCCGCCGCCTGACAACAGCCTGCCGTCTCCCTCCCCTCCTTGTCGCTCCACTAAACGACGATCGCTAGGTCCTCCTTATCGTTGCATCTCCCAGCGACTTTATTGCCCACCCCAAGGTGCCAGATAATCGCCACCCCGGGTAAGCGCGGCTTCAAATCCGAACCTTGCTCTAAATACCAATTATTGAAATTTCGTCCACAGGATCAATCACATCAAATTACGATGAACACGCACATGCAAAATCTTTTGCCAAAGGCTATCGTGCCTTTCTTTTCCCTCTTTTTATTTTCTCCTTTTTTTGACTCACGGTGTTACAAAACTCACCATCCAGGTGCACATATATATTGACGCTGGACCAGGCTAGACTAGCCAACTCAAATACCAATCCTAGACCTACACGAACCCCTCTGGACTTTTAGGACACAGATTAATTGTCCTGCGTAATCTAATCGTGGACAAGACTTGGACACCAAAGTACTACTTGTGGAAAATATAGGATGGCTGAATATTATGTTGTTGTATTGCTCTCACCCGTGTATGGGGGTATATATAGAATACATGAGGGGTAGAGGCTTGGAGTACAAGACAAGTCATAGAGAGTTTAAACCTATTTAATCTCTACTCCTTATCTCTATCTTTAAACCCATATCATATTCTAACATTCCCCCTCAGTCGTAGCGGGAGTGAAGCGGACGATGACGACTAAATTTGAACTCTTGTGCTTTCGTCGTCTTCTTCGCTGCGCCATCATCAACTGCGTCTCTGATGGGTCGGCACCTAGGGCGGTGACTGCATCCCCTTCTGGTGCCTTCCTGCCTTCTCCTCTATTCCCTCTCGCAGTTACAGCGGGAGTGGCGTGGACGCTAGTGACGACGCGGACGCTGTTGACTGGAGTTGTTGCCGATGAGTTGCTGTAGACGTAGCCATTAATGTCAATGTCGAGGTAGCCGATCATGGTGATGTAGCCGTGGTCGATGTAGCCGTGGTCGATGGTGTGGTCCTCGTGGATGATGAAGCCATACAAAGCCGGAGGCGCAAAAAAAATGCGCTATGACGGGGCTACAGACGTGGACGATACACCTTGCGGATGTCAGAGGGCGCCGTCAGCGATGAGTACGCCGGTTTTGCCAAGACCGGAGGAAGCCCATCGAGCACACATCGGTTTTGCCAGAACCGTGTGGCCGAGTAGGGTCGTCACTGAAGTGACGTCGTGTCGATGCAGTCGTGCCGTCGTGAAGGACGCGGTCGATGCCGTCGTCGTGACGCGGTCATTGCCGTCGTCGGGGGCACGTCTTGCAGAAAAGTCTGTCAGAGGACGCTAGGTGTCCATCTTGTGGACGAGGCGGTGGCGGTGTGTCGACGATGATGTTGGTGAAGACCATGTTGATGAAGACCTTGGCGGTGAAGTGTCGGCGATGCAGCGACATGTCGACGATGATGCGTCGCTTGGAGGCGTCCCTCGTGGCGACGGGGTGTCGATGTCGTGTCGTGCTGAAGAAGTCGATGAAGAATTGCACGCATTCCACACCAGCCTGGCGTGTGGATGGTACATGTCGTGGTCGCTTCTTGTAGATGTACTCGACGAAGATTTTTTTTTATCAGTTGCGATGTAGTCGTACAACTCGATGATGTGGCGCGGGTCGGTGCAGATCGCTTGGCGAAGATAGCTTGGTGCAGCGGTTATGGACGTGGCTCGAAGATTGTGGTGGGCGACGGTGCAGGTTTGCCGGCTCGATGCAGATGTAGTGTAGGACGATGTCGATGCAGGATTGCTAGGTGAGCCGTACGCTGAACCTTGACGTAGTCTTGGGCTCTTGGCCACACGCACGTGTAGAACCCACCTTGGCCAGTACCTGCATACATGCATCTGAGATAACATGCGAGTTAAATCCCTCCCGTGATCAGAACACTCGGCTGAGAGGCATCAAGATTGGTTCAAGCTCTTGCGTGCGGCCGGTGAAGACGATCGCTCGTTGTAGTCCCGCGCACTGGAGATCGATGTAGATGGCGAGCTGAACTGCTTCGTGTGGATGCGCCGGAGCCGGTCACTGGATGCGTACTGCGTCGGTGTAGCCGTGCACAGATCGCCGGCGGCGGTCGATGCAGGTGCAGGAGGGCTCGGTGTAGTCGTTTGATTGGTGCTGGTGTCGATGCAGTTGCAGGTCGGGTCGATGTTGTCCGCGTACCAGAAGACGATGATCCGTGTATGATCGTAGGCACGGCCGATGATCGGAGATCCGATCGATCCAAGCCGCCGGAGCTCCAAGTTCGTGCATCCGCAGACACGTACGCGGAGACGTGACTGAAGCTTCATCTGAGTGCATGCACGTACCTCGGACTGCTGGTTGCTTCGTGTCCCACGTTGTGAGAGGCTGCATGCGCATCTATTGATGGAGTTCTGCGAGTCTGTGCATCCGCCTCCGCGGCAGGCTCGCCATGCCTGGTCCGCGCGAGGGTTGCTGGTCGATCTTGGTCGATGAGAAGAGCGCCACGCATAGCCGTCTCCGTTGGCGTCGAGGGAGCGTCTCCTTGAATCGCCGCCGTATAGAAGCCGCGCACACGGCATGAAGTGATGGATTTCTATGCAATTTTCTCAACCGGATTTTGAGGGTTGATGGATTTATTGGTGGCTAAAAGAAAGGCAAATCAATCTACTAGAATTTCGGAAATTGGAATTGATCTAATCTACGAAATCGGTCGAATCTTTGATTGACCGAATGCCGCGCCCCCGGGGAGAGAAGATTAATCTCCCCGGGGGCGGCGCGCTGCGGAAGATGTGAAAGGTCTTAGGATCGGCGTCGTGAGACTAACCGCTCTAATACCATGTGGAAAATATAGGATGGCTGAATATTATGTTGTTGTATTGCTCTCGCCCGTGTATGGGGGTATATATAGAATACATGAGGGGTAGAGGCTTGGAGTACAAGACAAATCATAGATAGTTTAAACCTATTTAATCTCTACTCATTATCTCTATCTTTAAACCCATATCATATTCTAACACTACTTACTCACGTACTGACTCAACTAGAAAACTAACCTATCCTACCGGATTACAACTCAAGATTATACCTAGCAATCTCTTCCTAATCTTGACATGTCATGTTCTTGTGCTCCTTCGATCAAGGCTCGTTGACGATTCATCCCTTGTCGACTCATCCACTCGCACCACAGCAAGCTAAATTACTAGAGTTCATTGAGCAACAAGGTGAACTTGTGCAGGGAAACATTGGTAAGCTCACCTCCGTGTGCTTGCTTGGGACAGGGCGCATCTATTATATTGAAACCTCGGGTCCGAATTTTGATCCTAAAGGCAACAACTCGTGTTGTTAAATGGTGTCTGAACTAGGCCGAGACAGCTTCAGATCACTCACGCACTGCACACGAAGCGCCTGGCAAGGGTAATACGAGCGAGGAGAGTCGCTTTCCAACGCGCCAGGCTCGCATCGTGTGGTTTTGGGCCAAATAATGTTGCCATGCGCCCGCTGGCTTGCTCATGCCACACGACTGACGGCGACCTGTAGCGCTAGGAGGAAGGGCGATATTGTCCTGCCACTGCCAGCCCAGGGAGGCCATAGAACCGGCCTGAATGAACTACATAATGGGCAAAACTGATTCAGAGATTCATGTATCTCTGAATTTTCATGTTCCAGGCCGTTGCCATCCTATGCAATGCTTATCTCCTAATTAGGAAATATAGCACATGAACAATGCTTATATTCTCCGCCGCATCTCCGCCTCCACGATGTGCGTCGATAACTATCGCAAGAATAAAAGAGGCCGCCGCTGTCCTGTTTTTTTCTTGCCCTCAGTTATTCCGGTCTTCGGGTCGTCGTGTAACATAGTAGCTGAGAGCTCTTCATCGTGAACGAAAAAGACTAGTCTATTTTCTTTTCTCTTTAAGTTAAAGATATTTCCACCATTGATTTTTCTCAGCCAAGTATGCATTTCAAAGACACTAGACCTTTTAATCAACAACTACTTTTCTATGGTCTCTTTTCTGCACTTGATGATTCAGTAGCCGTTTATGTTCCTAGGCCGCCTCCGGTCCCGGCTGCGATTCAGCCTTTTCCATTTGATTCCCCATTCCTAAAAGAAGATTTACAATTATTCCTTTTTTCGCAAAGAACATTAGGGACAGAAAAATCATTATTCCATAGCGCTCTGGCAACTAGAGAACGTATAGGCTTCGTCCAAAAAAAAGCTGGGAGCTGGGACCTGCTCAATTTTGTGCTTACAGAGTATATGGCTACCGCGTCCACATTGCACCGGTAAGCATCTGATTTTTGTGCCCAAAATCCAAGCAAGGGGAGGAGTATATGGCGTAATGGGAACTCATCCGATTGCCCAAGATAAGTCGTCTGGAAAGTTACATCTGAGAGCGATCTGCCCATGACAATAATGGGATATCTTTCTCATCATGGGAAGCAAACCCAAAATCTCCTTCAAAAGTAATGCCGATCGAGATCACGTGAAGAAAGTTTAACAACATGGGGAGGTGGGCCTCTTCCAAGATGTTGGCGGATCAACCAATCATCTGCCCCGGCGGGCTGGTGCTTGGTCCCATCCTGATCGCGTGCGAACAGACAGAAACTGGCCGAAGAGCCTCACTAGCAGATCATGTAAACCACAGGATCGTAAATTTCGTTTACGGGATACTGTAAAATAATTTTACGGTACCGCGGAAGGCACGCCAGAGTAGATCCTTCATACCATACTGCATAACTTAAATATAGTACATAGAACATAGTTCCCGCCACCATAGTTCACCGGAAGTTCATCGCACAAACTTGAAAATGCTAGATTAAACCTAATCTAGACTACTCATCCTTCTTGACATGGAGATGAAAATCCATGACAGAGTTGGAGAGGATGAAGAGGAGGTCGAACTCCTCCTTGGCTGCCTCGAGGCGCGCGGCGGCGCCTTCTTGTCCGGCCGCGACTGTCTCTTTCGCCTGGGTAAGCTCGCGCTCCACCTAGTGGAAGTTCTTGCTGGTTGGCCAAAGGATGTCATGGAGGCGGTCGAACTTCACGCCCTTCGGCCGCCGCTGCGGGAGAGTGACGCGCTCCCTCGCCTGCACGCGGTGCCATTCCTCCACCGGGTGGCGGGTGGCGTAGCTCCCGGCCTCGTCATCATGGCAGGCTCTCTTGTGTGGCGACAAGCCCCCGCGGCCCCCTCGGCCGCCACCCCCCCCCTTGCGCTCGACATTGAGGCAGTCGAACAGTGGATGTGCGCGCGGGAAACGCCGGTCTGAGAGAGAGGGATTTGGCGCCAGAGAGAGAGAGAGAGAGGAATTTACCGGATAGGAACCCTCAAACGCACCGGATCCAGTAAACATAGTGGAGACACCAGGGTTTTACGGGCTGCATGTATACTTTTTGGGAAACATTATAAATCACCTGACGGATTGCAGGCTGGCGTCCGCCACCTTCTATGCATGCCACGTGCCTCATGGCCTCCATCACAAGTTTTTGCAAATAGCCCGTTGTTGCAATCTCTCTCATTGCAATAAGGGCTCTGTTGAATGATCTGGATCCTTGAGAGAAATCGCTTCTCATGCTCCTCCCGAGCTCCCGTCGAGGCCGCCGCCTTCCTGCGCTGCTCCAGCTTCCTCGAGCTCGCCCTGTGTATTCATCGCCGAGATCATTCCGCCGTGACACTAGTGTGAGTGGGGCAAGCTTCTACAGCCCGACACCTGCACGATATGACGTTGCAAAGTGTCGCCATTTGCCGCCACGCTGCCGTGACTGCCGCTCGAGGGGCACGCCCGAGCTCCACTTCGTCCACCCCTCCCGCCTCCGTCATTGCTCCGAATGGCGATGCTTTTTTATACTTTTCCGCAAAAACGACCTTGTTGCAAACGTACACCCACAACATTATCTCTGTTATAGAAATTTCTCGATTCACACCGCAAACACGTCATCTTTTTCAGTAAAAAAATTCTGCAACATTAGTCATGTTGCAAAAGTCCTCCCGCAACATCATCTATGTTGCAACAAAAATAAAGATGAAAAAACACTGCAACACAATCCTTGTTGCTGATGTTTCTGCAACAAGACCCCAGTTACAAATGTTTTTGCAACACAAGGTTTGTGGCAGTGATGAGGACCAGTGATGAGGACCGTGTTGAGCCATCGAATGACACCTCATCAAACGGCCGTGGAGGCGGTGGATCTTTTAAAAGATCCGCCAGCCGACGCGTAGCAGGCCCCATACTTTTTACAGGCTGGACCTTTTTTACAGGATCTACTTGGTCAGAATTTTTCATGTATCATGTAAATCGGACCGGATTTTAAGGGCCGGCGAGATTTTTTACGAGATCTACTAGAGATGCTCTATGAGTGAGCTCTAATAATAATGTATGCTTGGCATGGCAGCCGCCTCCTTCCCTAGAAAAGCCCAGGGTTCCTCAACCACCCGCCGGCGTCGTCGTCGGTCCGCCTCGTCTCTGGTGGCCTTAGGGCCATGGCGGCATGGTGGATCCCAGCACTTGCCGGTGAGAGGGCTTCGTTTTTAGATGTTCCTTCGAGTTAACTTAGGGTTTTGTGTCTTGCTCAGGAAGACGAGACGTCGGGGGCTCTCTGAAGATGGAATAAGATTCTTCCTGTCTGGCCACTGTTCTGGTGGTGCGTCTAGCGTCCTCGATGGGCGTGTGGACATGTGTCTCCGGCGAATCTGTCATTGGTAGATTTGCTCGGATCTGGTCGTAGTTTCTGTACGTTCAAGTGTCTTCAAATTGGACCCTTTCGATCTACGCTACTTTTCAATGGTGTCAGTTGTTCAGCTGCACTCATCATATGGGGCCTTACCACGACTTCTCAACTGTCTATCACAACAACTTTTCAACGGCTCCGAAGAGGGAGGGGCAATGCTGGGGGCGCGTGTTTGACTTGCTTCAGTGCGTGCGGTCATTGCTAGGTGGTCTACGGATGATGCAATTTTTATTATTTTTTGTGTTTGTTGTACTGCATAATTGAAGATAAATAGATTGATTTTTTTTAAGAAACTGGCGTGTCTTTAAATCGACAACTCACCCTGAGTAGCTTCTCACATCCCATCGAACCAGAGCCCACCAAGAACGTGTGGCACCAGTAGACACATGGTGGTGCCCGCAACGGATCCAGCGGGTGGCCGAAATGACGGCATCCGGTTCGTCATATTCATCGCGGGCGTGAGTTGACGCTTGTGCCCCCGGGGCGTGGCGAGTCGACGCGTCTACATCGCGATTAAGCGATCAAGATTCTCCGGCCGGACTGCGACAGTACACAACGCTGCACCAGTGCACGCCGTTTCGCCCAACTCTTTCGGAGATTATTACCAAAAGGGCCCATTATCCTGTCAAGGCAAAAGGAAAGTTTTGTCCATTTCGAAAGCAAGTGTATTTTTCATGTGATAATTTCTTTCCTGTGCAAAATCTTCTCTGCCGAGGATACCTTGTTTACTCTGCTCCATCCCTTACCAAGATTGTTTACTACTTCCTCTTTCCCAAAATATAAGGCGTAATTGACTTTACACAGTCTTTGATGGACGACTTAGATGTTAGGCTTAGGTGAGAGGTATGTGGCTTGGTCGGGGCCTTCGGCTTTAGATGTAAGGCTTAGGTGAGTGGTCTGGGTATTTGACCCAGCTTGCACCCCTTCATCATATGGATTAGAGTAGCGGAAGATGTTGCCAAGATGACGGATTTAGGCATATTGTTGTACTACTTTGTAAGGTTCTCGAGAATAATCAATAAAAAATGACCGCATGCATCTTCCAGATGCAGAGGCCGGGGGTCATCCTTCTTTTGTAAAAAAAACAGTCTTTGATGCAGGACTTTGACTGCAAATATATACCAAGTACATGGATTAAACATGTATAAATGCTACTATCGTATTTGTCTTTCAAAACTATTTTATTCATACGTCTGTATGCTAATTTTGTAGACATATAATACATGAAAATCATTGTCAAAATTGTGTAAAATATAGATGGGAACTTTAACTAACAAAATATAGTTTCCCTTTAAAAAAATTCACCGTAACTTTAAGTAACAAAATATGAATTTTTTCTAGCAAAACTAACATCATTGGGAACTTCCTTTGAGTATGAATCTGACGATATCGTTTTCGCGTCATATGACTTATATGTTGCTAGCCAAATATTTGGTCAAATCTAACCCAAAATACGCGGATGACCTTTAAATCCAGATACATCTAGCTCATTTGTCAAGTTGACCTTCATTAACCAATGAACTAAATGCAGCATCTATCCCACCGTTCCCCAACCACTGCCCGCCTGAATTGTATATTAAGGGGGGCCGGAACCATATATTTGAATCCAGCTAGAAGCTAGTTTTTTTAGAATTTTTCCCAATTCATGTTGATTTTTTAGTTTTAAATTCCCAATCAGTTTTTCAGACCCAACGCAACATTAGGCAGGTCTGCCTCTGGCATGGTTTGCAAGGGACGTTTGTTGTGATGTGAAACAAAACAAAAAACAAATTCGAGCAATTCATGATAAGGCCTACGAGCAACGTGTGTGCAATGCAAGTATGCAACCCCTTTCCTGAAAGCGTGTGCAACGAGATCCGAACAAATGTTTTCCACAGCACCGGTACCAAGCCATTTTCCGGCGGTTGCTTTCTACAGTTCGGATAGGCTCGGGCTACGGGAGAGCATTTCGGGCATTGCCCCCCAGCAAGGCCAGTTTTAGGTGGCCGATAGAGCTGGCGTGACGTTGATACGCATCGAATCAATCCGCTAATTAAAACGGCTAATAATCTCCTAACCGGTGCAGCGGACGGCGTCAGAACCATAAAGCCAATCCTTGTCTCTTTCCAGCTTTTGGGAATTATTGGGCGGCCCCGAGGACCAGCAAGAGAGGTTGCTTTCAGAGAGCCTTTCGTGATGAGCACTGAAGATCCCGTGGCCGCCCTTATTTATGATATATTTTGACTTTAGACACTAAGCTATGTCAGGGTACTAGTACTATAAGGAGTAATCTAGGAGCCAAACGGTTCGGGAGATGCTTTCCTTTGGCACAAAACTTTTGAGGAACAAGCTACTTCTAGCATTGGAAGCATGGGCCTATATGGATGGAGGGCCTAGCAGGTGATAGTTATTTATTTTTTGTAGTACCTACCAGGTAGTTCAAACGTGTAGCCGAGACAAAGCCTGAAAGCAAGTGTTTTGGGGTAAAAAAGAACTATCATTCCGAGTGTTAAAAGTTATAACAAGGAGAAGTGCACACCATCCATTATGGCATCACAAAAACACCAAAAGTAACAAAATTACAAGCACTTGAGCGATCTCAAGGCGTGCCGCCGTCATCACCCCTCCTCATGTGAGTCAAGAACAACTTGTTGTAATAGAAAGGCAAGTCTAGTCTACCTTATAACAAAATACTTTGCTTTTTCCGTATACTTATTTTACGAATCCTACTGGAATCCCCAATCTCTTCCTACCTTCATGGAGGGGCGGGGGGGGGGGGGGGGGGGGGGGGGGGGGGGGGGGGGGGGGGTTGAGGAGGAGGTGGAGGAACCTGCACTGGTTTGGTATCGTGTATCTCGTGTATCGCCTGGTTCCCTGATCTGGAGGAGGCCCTCTGATTCATCCTCTGCTTGCAAGGTTGTCATGGTAGTGAAGTATGAGCAGAGCAGAGATGCAGTTTCAATTGGGAAGGTGTTGATCACCGATGGTTGTTATGTAGAGGGTATGATACATGCTACTATGATCAATTGCCAACCGTCTATGACGTGCGATCGAGTATGTTCGGTGAATGGGGGCCTTTCTTCTTCCTCATGGTCAAGATAACAGGGAGGTAGTGTAGTCCCTGCATGGAGTTGGTATGGTGTCAAGGACGTTTCGCCGCACCCAACTGGTGTCGTAGCTGGTGGCGGCGTGACTAGGTTCGTGTTGAAGTAGCTAGGGACCCATAGCATGCCACGCCGGCCCGCAAGCCGCGAAACTGTTAAGTACCATACATTATGTTTTCCGACAGTCCCGATCGACTCGACATGTGTCGGGTGAGATGCTCGCGGTTGCGATGGAGCTCCCAACTGGGCGTCCCGTCCCCCCCGTCCTTCGGGGGGGGGGGGGGGGACTTGCTATTCAACTATGCATGCATCACCATCACCGCTCGTGCACCCCGACAACTTCTGTGATAAGTAGTATGGCAACAGACACATCACAGATTCGATAACTTAGATATAAACACCACGCAACTTTAACAAAAGGAAAAGGTTGTTATAACCAAAGTAACTTTAACCCACGGGAGGTTAAATAGTTCCCCGAGTAACTCTATATGTAAATAGCATGATAATTTACGCACCGTAAACATGATAACTAACATACAAATATCGTGATAACTTTGACCCCGAGAAAAAAGTTGTCGAACACCCCCCCCCCCAAATTTTTTATGTTGATTGCATGATAATTTAGTCACCGCAGTTCCGGTAACTTGCGTTCAAACACAATGATAACTTTGAACCGGAAAAAAGTATTGAAAAGGTACCCTGTAATTTCTGTGTAAATAGCATGTTAATTTACATACTGCAGACATGATAACTTATATACAGCAGTGTGGTAAGTTTGACCTGGGGGAAAGTTGTTGGAAACATACCCCTAATAAATTTTGTGTAAATAGCATGATACTTTACTCACAATGGATTTCATAGCTTACGACGAACATCATGATAACTTTGACCCAGGGGGGAAACTGTTGTTGAAAACAGGGGGAGTGGGTTGTTGTTGAAAACACACCTCTGATAACTTCTATGTAAATAAAATGGTAATATATTGCTATCCGAGTTGATAACTCACGTACAAACATCAACGTAACTTTTGACTAGGTGTCCCGATAACTTCTGTGCAAATAACATGATAATACATGGACAACAGAGATGACAACTCAGGTACAAGTACTGTTGTAACTTTTGGCCCCGAAATAAAATTTGTTGAAAAGATATCCCCGATAATTTCTGTGTAAATAATATGGTAATATACGCATACCAAAGCTGATAACTCACGTACGAACACCACAATAACTTTCACTCGTTTTTTCTTTCAAGAAGACATAACCTCGATACCTTTCTGTGTAAATAATATGGTAATAGTCGACCACAGACCGCGGTAACTTTGATCCGGGGAGAACAAATTGAAAAACATACCATCAATAAACTCAGTGTAAATGCCATGGTATTCTACGCACCATAGACCTAAGCACTGCACTGTCTGGCACCTACCTAAACCAGTCTAGCCAGGCACAATGCGCAATGTTTTTTTTTATCTGGGTCATGCCATGTTGGAATGTGGACCTCACCTCGTGGCCCAAGGACGACATCGATCGTACACGGTGGGTATTGGATAATTTACTTATAATACCATGGTAAATTTTGACTCACGCAAAAAAAGTAGTTGAAACATATTCCTGATAACATCAGTGTAACACCATGATAAGTTGCACACTATGGGCATGATAACTTTTGGCCTGAAAAAAAAGAAGTCGAAACATACCAACATGGGATCTTGTTTCGATGCTCTCGTCGTGGCAAATTTTTACGTGAAAATGGATTTTAAATCGGAGCGACGATTTGAGCTACAAAACATTTTAAAGTTTCAAAATAGGAAGAATCTTTTGCTGACATCATCTGTTTTGTCTTTTAGTTTACATGCATGCATGAAATCATTAATCAAGGCTGGTTACATATGTTTTCTCTGCCACCACCCACAAAATTAGCTAGTAAGGTTACATGCATGCATGATTAGGTAGAAAGAAGTAGACGCATGGATATGTTGCTTATCTTCCGGTCAGTCGGACGTTAGCACAACCCTTTTTTTTTGGCAGGAACATGTAATGTATTTCACTTCCACAAAATATTTTTTAAATTTATTCAAACTTCATGACCGTTGTCTTGTATGGGTATTATGTGATTGTGTGCGTGCTGTGTGTAGTGATGGACATGAGTAAGAGCACATTTTCTGCCAAATAAGTATTGATTGAGAACCTACGATGGCGGGGCCACAATACTGAAGTTGATTATCTTATAGGCCCCGGTTACTCATTTTAGCGGCGGCGTCAATGGTAGTTCGGTGACCCAAGAAGCTTGACGTAATTTTTGTCATGTTTGAAGTGCTTTGAACTTACCCCGCAAAAAAAAAAATGCTTTGAACTTTCGTAATAGAACTAGTCTTTTTCGCTAAAACAAAATCTGTACAATACGTGTCATACAACCGTCTTTTTCGGGTCCCATCAAACTTTTAGCCACTAGGCTTTTGCAACGTATTTGTACTGGTTTTTGATTGTGGGTGTCATGGAATTTTCCTTTTTCTCGAACAAAAAGGCTAATGCTTTGTACAAAGCATTGGGTACCATGATACAGATGGAGGTCAAAGGAAATTTCGCAGCGATACGAATACGACGGAGCAATCATGCATGTGCCGTGCCGGCCCACCGGTCGGAATCGATACTTGTGTGTACTACGTACGGGGGCATATACCACGTCGGCACGGACACACCAGATTCATAGTACGTTCAACGTTACATCCCGGAGAGGAGACGCGCGCGTATGAACCGAGGTAGCAAAATCAGCCAACCCCGCGTCCCGGGCGTGTGGCCTGCGCGCGCACCACGGCCGGCTCGGCATGGCGATCTCGCTGTTTGCCTCCCCGGCAATGGCATCACAGTTCACGGACACCATCAGCGTGAGCATGGAGGAGGACATGATAAGATGGGATTAGTACCCCGGTATCGGTTGCCTCCCCCGAAAAGCCAAGCCAACCCACCCAGCACCCAGCCAGCCGGCCAGCTCGCCGACGGCGATGTCTCCCCGTCTTTCACATGCACCAAATCCCCGCCAAAATCCCCACTGTATCATATCGGCATCAACCCATCGCTTGGCTCCGAACCTACCACGTGCCCCGCTCCGGCCACGTCCCCCTCCCCCACCCACTATTACATCTACTGCCTCCTCCCCCACCACCTCCCTCACCTCAGATCAATCACTCTTCCCTCCCACTACTCCCACCGCGTTCACCCGCCATTGCCTGTCGAAGCTACGAGATTAGTTACTAGTATGATGGAGCTGCGCAAGTACTGGGGCGTGGGGGGGAGGAGGTGCGGGGCGTGCGAGGGGGCGGCGCCGGCGGCGGTGCACTGCCGGGATTGCGCCGGGTACCTGTGCACGGGGTGCGACGCGCGGCCGGCGCACGCGCGGGCTGGCCACGAGCGCGTCTGGGTGTGCGAGGTCTGCGAGGTCAGCCCCGCGGCCGTGACGTGCAAGGCCGACGCCGCCGTGCTCTGCGCCGTGTGCGACGCCGACATCCACCACGCCAACCCGCTCGCCGAGCGCCACGTGCGCGTGCCCATCGCGCCCATCGGCTCCCCCGAGGCCGCCGCGGTGGCGGCCGAGGCCATGATGTTCTGTGGCGCCGGTGACGGCGAGGCGCGGGCGGATCAGGACGACGTGCCCGAGCAGCTGCACCAACACGGGGGGATGCTGAACCTCAACGTGGAGGCCGGCAAGGAGGGCCGGAAGATGGACTACCTCTTCTCCGACCTCGTCGACCCCTACCTCGCTGTCGACTTTACGCGCTTCGCCCACGCTGACAGCGTCGTGCCCAGCGGCGTCGCCACCGGCGCCGTACCCGCCGTCGTGGACCTGGACTTCGCGTGCGGGATCGGCGCCAAGCCGCCGGCGACCTACAGCTCCTCGTACACGGCCAACGCCTCCGGCGCGCACAGCGTCAGTCACCTCGCCTTTGCCTTGGCGCGAACCGATCGCGCGCCTTCTTGCTTGCCGTACATAGACCAACTTGCTGATCGATCGAGAGGGCTATAATTTTTCAGGGCTCTTCATCGGAGGTCAGCGTGGTGCCGGAGGCCATCTGCGGCGGCGTCGGGAGCTTCGAGATCGACTTCACCCGGCCCAAGCCGCAGCCGTACATGCCCGCGTACACCGCGGCACCGCCGAGCCATGGGGTGAGCGCGCAGCAGGCGTGGCCGGTGGACATGGGGTACTTGACGGTGCCGGAGCGTCCGGTGGCGGTGACCGGGGAGGGCAGGGTGGCGAGGCTGATGCGGTACCGGGAGAAGAGGAAGAACCGCCGGTTCGAGAAGACCATCCGGTACGCGTCCAGGAAGGCCTACGCCGAGTCGCGGCCGCGCGTCAAGGGCCGCTTCGCCAAGCGCACCGACCAGGACGCCGACGGCGACGACGTGGACGCGGAGGCCCATGCCGTGCCGTCTTCCACGTCCTACTTGCTCGACTTTGGCTACGGCGTCGTGCCGTCCTTCTGATCCGCCGGCCCGGCGCCCCGGCCGGCGGCCTTGTACTTGTACCATTGATGCATGTACAGTAGTACGTAGGGGACTAGTAATCCATCCATGTACTCCTCCTGAGCTAGTTCGATCGCGCTTTTGATGTACTAGTAATACTGTAAACTGTAACAGTAGTAGTACTTTGGCCAATATGCTCGTTTATTTTTGGATGGCCGAAACTAGTAGCCCAAACATTTGGATCATCAATCATTATTTATCATCTATGTTTATGGCGATTCTGTTCATCTACCGACAAAAACAAGGGTCGATATGATCGATCGCGAATGCTCTTGTGATCGATCTTAAAATTTCTCTGCAAATTGCAATGAATTCCGTTCAACTGTGCATGCATGGGTACTTTATCCGTGAAAGGTACGCACCAAATTAGCTTTATAAAAGCGAACCAATATGTGGTTGGATGATTAGAGGAACGGCGACATCCCAGCCCATCAGAGGTTTAAATCCTAATGCTTGCATTTGTTCCTGTCAGGGGCGGCAGTAGGGGTATTCTTGAGTCTTCATGTATATACCCATGATTTTTACAAAAAAAAGTGTTGATTTTGGCAAAACAGTGGCAATTTTCAAAAATCGACAATGATTTTGACAAAATGAATACACATGAATACCCGGTTGCAAATTCCTAGAGCCGCCATTGGTTCCTATATTTATTTCATGATTTCCGGCGATGTGCATTCCGTGGGAGGAGACGTTTTCGTCGACGACTTCATAAATTTCAAGATGATATGCTGGCTCAGCCTTTCGAAGGTGCTCATAGGGGTAAAGTGTCCATGTATGCGTTTATAGAAGTGAGTGTATACACATGTATATGAGCGTTTGCGTCTGCACTGTATTAAAAAATCAGCTTTATAAAAAAATATATTATTTGTGGACCTGGATGTCCACTGAACATCAGATATTTAAATATGACAAAACAAACGGTTATCATGGCAACTTGTGTTCGTCGCGGATGGTAATTTTAGTTATGAACATGGCAAATTCATCTTAGTTCATTCTGCATAAGGAAATTGCCATGCTTACAAATTAAATTTGTTATCCTCACGCAAATATAAATTGTCCTAACAAACATTCGATTTGCCATGACTAAGGATCTAACGTTGGATTGGTTACACACCATGTAATATTACATTGGTTAATTAGTTTGGGCAACTCCAACGCCGGCCCGTAAACCGGTCAGCGCATCTGTCCGTCGATAGGAAGACTAGTCCGTGCACATGGATGCAGAAACCGCCGTCCAAGACTGCCTGCACACATTTCAAATAAAGTTTAAACAAATCAGATGGATATCATCAAACACAGCGGATTTCATTAAAATCCCAACATAATTTCAATAAAAGGTCGATATTTCGACAGATTAACTTAAAACTAGAAGAAAACGCATAAACACTATACGACCACGTCGTACGTGTGGCTGCCGTGCTCTGCTCACTGCCGTTGTCGTCCGTGTCGTCGTCGTCATGGCAACCTTGTCGAGCGGTTGCCTGCCACTCATAGAGAAGCCGCCCCACCTCACCCCGGGCGGTGCGGAGGGCCGCCATGGCCAATGCAGAGCTCTTACGGTGGGCTTGCCTCTGCCAGCGTTGGCGGAGGAGTCGCTAAGCGACCATTCCTCGCCGACCTTGGCAAGCTCACCGTCAAGGCAATGGTGGCAGCGCATGGCGGCCGTCTCCGCGGTGGTGAAGCAGCGGTTGAGCGTCCACGGGAAGGTGGCTCCGAGGTGGTGATGGTGGATGCGGTCCCACGCCTTCATGATCGCGGACGGAGGCTCCCCCTTGATGGGATCGGGCGGCGGGGAGGCGACGCGGGCCGGCAATGCGGGCGCACCAGCTACGCACCAGCGGCGACGCGGGCTCGTCTTTCACGTGTCATTTGATCTAGACGTCGCGGTTGTGTGGGGGTGACACCAGCTCCTTCCTATGCGGCCCACGATCTGGACGCAGCCGCGGTTGCTCGTGGGTGCGTGTATGTGGGTGGGGGGGGGGCACACTCATCCTTCATCCCGCGGAGTGGGGATTCTGGCTCGCGCTTCACGCAGTAGCGCGGTGATAACCAACAAGTATAAAGGATCGCAACAGTTTTCGAGGGTATAGTATTCAACCCAAATTTATTGATTCGACACAAAGGGAGTCAAAGAATATTTGCAAGTATTAGCAGTTGAGTTGTCAATTCAACCACACCTGGAGAACTAAATATCTACATCAAAGTGGTCAGTAGTACAGTAATATGACAGTTTGATTGCACTGGTAATAGTAGCAACAGTAACGGTAACAATAAAAGTAGCAGTTTTGTAGCGATTGTAACAACAACAACAATAGTAGTAAATTAGCAAATATCAATGTGTGAAAAAGCTCGTATGCATTGAATTGGTGATGGATAATTATGCTGGATGACATTCATCATGTAACAGTGATGTCTACTACGCAACCTTCTTCTTGTAGACTCGTGTTGGGCCTCCAAGCACAGAGTTTTGTAGGACAGTAGCAATTTTCCATCAAGTGGATGACCTAAGGTTTATCAATCCGTAGGAGGCGTAGGATGAATATGGTCTCTCTCAAACAACCCTACAACCAAATAACAAAGAGTCTCTTGTGTCCCCAACACACCCAATACAATGGTAAATTTTATAGGTGCACTAGTTCGGCGAAGAGATGGTGATACAAGTGTAATACGGATGATAGATATAGGTTTTTGTAATCTAAAAATATAAAATAGCAAGGTAATTAGTAATAAAAGTGAGCAAAAAGGGTATTGCAATGCTTGAAAACAAGACCTAGGGTTCTAACTTTCACTAGTGCAAAGTCTCTCAACAATGATAACATAATTGAATTATATAACAATCCCTCAACGTGCAATAAAGAATCACTCCAAAGTTTCTATCGGAGAACATAGGAAGAAAACATGTATTAACCCCTATGCATAGATTACCCCAATGTCACCTCGGGAATCCGCGAGTTGAGTGCCAAAACATACATCAAGTGAATCAATAGAACATGCCATTGTCACCACAGATATCTCATCGCAAGACATACATCAAGTGTTCTCAAATCCAATACTCAATCCAACATAACAAAACCTCAAAGATCAAGACTCAATTCATCACAAGAAGGTAGAAAGGGAGAAACACCATAAGATCCAATTATAATAACAAAGCTCGCTGTACATAAAGATCGTGCCAAATCAAGAACATGAGAGAGAGAGAGAGATCAAATACATACTTACTAGTACATACCCTCAGCCCCGAGGGTGAACTACTCCTTCCTCGTCATGGAGACCGTCGGGATGATGAAGATGGCCTCCGGTGATGGTTTCCCCCTCCGACAGGGTGTCGGAACGGGCCCCCGATTGATTTTCATGGCTATAAAGGCTTTCGCGGTGGAACTCCCATTCTATGTTTCTTTTCAGGGGTTTCTTTATTTAGAGGAATTTTTGGCATCGAAAATAAGTCAGGGGGGTTCCCGAGGAGCCCACAAGCCAGGGGCACCCCCTAGGCTTGTGGTTTCCTCGGGAGTCTTCTGGCCCAACTCCGATGCTCCGTGGGTCTCTTCTGGTCCATAAAAAATCACTGTAAAATTTCAGCTCGTTTGGACTCCGTATGATATTCCTTTTCTGTAAAACTCAAAACAAGGAAAAACATAAACTGGCACTGGGCTCTAGGTTAATAGTTTAGTCCAAAAAGTAATATAAAATAGCATATTAATGCATATAAAACATCGAAAACAGATAATATAATAGCATGGAACAATAAAAAATTATAGATATGTTGGAGACGTATCAAACATTTATAACCTATGGCGACATAGAACTAGCTCCAATTCATAAATGTAATGTAGGCATGTATTCCGTATATAGTCATACGACGTTTGTGTTAAGAACTTGCATGATGTCTTCTATCCTACCCTCCCGTGGCTGCGAGGTCCATAAGGAAACAAAGGGATATTTTGGCCTCCTCTTAATAGAGAACCAAAACAAAGCATTAACACATAGTGAATACATGAACTCCTCAAACTACGGTAATCACTGGAAATAATTCCAATTATTGTCACCTGTATGCGGATCATAACACGCAATAGGTGCGTATAACTTGCAAGATAGGATCAAGAACACAAATATATTCATGAAAACATAAAGGGTTCAGATATGAAATTATGGCACGCGGGCCCTAGTGACGAGCATTAAGCATAACAAAGTTATAACGACATCAATCTCAGAACATAGTGGATACTAGGGATCAAGCTCTAACAAAACTAACTCGATCACATGATAAATCTCATCAAACCCATCACCGTCCAGCAAGCCTACGAAGGAATTACTCACTCTCGGCGGTGAGCATCATGAAATTGATGATGGAGGAAGGTCGATGATGACAACGACGTTGAATCTTCCTCTCCGTAGCCCAGAACAGACTCCAGATCAGCCCTCCTGATGAAGAACAGGAGGTGGCGGCAGATCCGTATCATAAACACGATGATTCCTTCTCTCTGATTTTTTTTCTTAGCGAATAGGTCCTTCTGGAGTTGGTGTTAGGGTTGCAGGAGTTGCCAGGCACTACAGCAGGATGGTCCAAACGCGATAGTCGAATCAGAGACCCTTCGACGAAACTGTGTGCGATGCATCAATCACAAATGGTGATGTAATAAAACCATCAAAAAGATGCAAAACATTTGCGATGGTCGCGACATCAAACACGGTTCATATTAGATTTGCGTGTGCGATGAGTGGAAAATGGTCAATCTAGAAGAACTGTTTGCGATGATGCAGAACAACAGAAACGGCAGCCAAATGAGGGTGTGTGTGATATATGGCATACAGTACACTTGGATGAACTGTGTGTGATTAGGCAACACAATGGAAACGGTTCAACTAAACAAGATGTGTGTGATACGCGGCAAACATGTTCGTAATCAGAAATGTGTGCGCAGACCAATAATAACACAGACGATTGCTGCTAATAAGCCGTGTGATTTGCTATGTCCACAGAAGAATAACATATATATATACATATATATATACATATATATATATATATATATATATATATATGTTATTCTTCGCACACACCTCAATAAACAATTGCATGCATTCTAAAGTAGGAGAAACGATCGTCTAGTCATCTACTTCTTGTGACGCTCCCGCCACTGCTCTGTGGCTCGATCCCTCGTCTGGGGCAGGAAGAAAACACTTCCTCATGTCAACGATCCGCCTGTATATCTTGTAGCTTGTGTACGCATCCTTGGCCGCGTACTTGACGTGTTGTTCATCCAGTCTCTCATGCCAAACACTGTGCCAGGCATTCTTGTCCTTCTTGCTCTCATCCTTCATCTTCGTGTAGTAGGGGTCGATGATGGCCGAGGCGAGGTCAAAAGTGAGTTTAGTTTGTTGTTATTGCTGCCCCAGACCTTATAGTGGTCCTGGATGTTGACAAGATTCCGACATTTCAAGCCCGAAACCTTGAGCACTTTTAGATCGTTGGTGGTGTCCACCGTAGTGAAACTATAGTCGGAGCTATTGATAAACTTGGAGAAACGCTCGCAAGGCCTTATGGCCATGTGGTAGTGGTAGACGAGGACGTCATGTTGCACGCACAACTGGGCGACGACAACCTTCTGATCGTGCTCGGCCCGACCGATGGTGTACTCGAGGTTGAAGCCGACCACTTGGTACTTGTCCTCGGCAAGGCACTGCTCCATAGTTTGGATGGAGCTCTCCACCGAGACCGCATCGTTCGTGTACACCACCGAGAGGGCCTTCCCCCTCACGTGGGTGTCTACTACGTGATGCATGGTGAACTGCCCGCCGTTGTCGTTGTCGGCCACTGGGTGTGCTATTAGAGCCACAGGGAGTGCCATTGGAGCCATGAGGAGCGCCATTGGAACCGCTGGATGTCCTCTCTGTATGTGTCACCGTGGATGTGCTTATTGTGTCATGTGACGTGAGAAATGAAGGTAAATGGCTGCATGAACAATGGGGGCCGGGCGGCCTGGATTTCTCGGTGCATCCGCATGGCAGTTTTTGCAGCGGGTAACTGCATCGTCGCACCGCGCCCGGCGCAACCGCATGTACACGAACGTGCGTGATCGTGCGCCGGCCCCAAACACTGGCCGCGAGCGTGGAGGGACGAGGGCAGAGCACCCGGAGGGATGCGAGAGCAGAGCGCGAGCGGCGGGACGCGAGCAAAGCGCGCCGCGGCCGCCTCAACTGCAATCAACCACAAGCATAGAGCAGTTGAATACGCATGAAATGGTCGCCTACAAGCCGGCCGATAGTTGCGTTGCTGCGTAGAGAGCGGCCGTGTGCTACTACCTCCGTCTTGGTCTATAGTCCCCTTTATATTCTGTGCCATACTTTGCTCTTAAATTTAACTAACAAAATGTTAATGCATGTTATAAAAATTATATAATTGGAAACTATATTCAAATACGAATCCAACTATATAATCTTTGGCGACATGCATTCATATTTTTTTAGTTAAATCCTACTTATAAATCAGGACGGCGGTATAGTAGGTAATTAAATCACAAACATTTTTTATTAACCATATGCATACGTGGCCTTTCATCCTCCTCTCGCACGTCTTTTCATCCCGCTGCCGCAGCCGGCTTGCAGCGCAAGCTTGCGCAGCGCGCGGCGACGTTCTTTTGGCTAAACGGTGGCTCGAAGTGGCGCCAATGATTCGTTGGTGAGCCTGTTCCCGCGCAACCTCGCAGGTTCCCGCGCAAGCTTCCCTCCCGACTCGGTGAAGTCCCCCAAAATCCCAATGCTTATCGGACTGCTATATAAACCCTCATGGCCAGCGAGTCCCGCGTCGCATTTTCCCCTCCCTTCTTGTAGCTTATCTCGCCTGCTTCTCCCACAATCCCCAATGGCACCGATCCGTTGTTGTCGCTCAGCCACTCCGCCGTCATCAGAGGATAGCTCTAGCTGGGAGGCTACACCGCGGCAGCGGCGCAGTCCCCGGCGTAGTGTAGTGCGCGTGGTGTCCCTATTGGGTGTGCGCTGAACACCCACCACACGCTTCGCCGCCGCTTCCTGTCAGCAACTGTTGCCGGCCGCTTTTGCCGCCACACCACCATCGGAAGCTAGGGCCATTTCCCGCTCCGCCGCCGCGGCCCGAAGGCGGGAGGTGGTTGTCGTGGCCGCCACCCGACTGCCGGCCACCGTGGCCATCACCCACTCTGCAACCGCGGCCCGAAGGAGGGAGGTGGTGGTCGTGGCTGCCACCTCATTGTCGGTCGCCGTGGCCGCCAGCGCACCGTCGACCGCCTGGGTGATCACCCGCTCCGCCACTGCCGCCCGAAGGCAGGAGGCGAAGGTGGAGGCCCGCACGTGCATCAGCGACCTTGCGCGCAACCCCGAGTTCCTACGGGAGGAGGAGGAGCACCTCATCGAGCATGCAAAGAGCCTTACCACTGCCGTGGCCGTCGCACATGCCGCCTCAGAGGCGAGGAATCAGGAGATCTACAGGAGAACCACCGCTTGGTGAGGGGTCGTCTGGAGCGGCAGACGACGTTCGAGCTGAGCGTCGCTAAATGTGCAGCATCAGCAGGCACCGTATTGCAGTTGTCCAGCTCGTCGGTAGGCTTCTCCTCCTCCTCTGCCTCTTATTGAGCGCGCTCGACAGAGGAGATGCTGCCGTAAGTAGTACAAAGCCCCTCCTAGTGGTAGTAGTATTTAGGGCTATTTTGTTCAGTTCATCTGACTATAGATATGGTGGAACTGTACAACATACTTAAAATTAGCTAGTATATACAGTTGAACTAGCTATTTCAATACATGATTGACAACAGTTGGGGAAAAGTTTGGTCGGATCAGCTGTCGAGTTGAACTGTTTGTATAAAGAACGACTGCTTAATCTATGAATGAAATCTATGCTTAATTACTGAATTTTAGTTGCTAAAATTAGATAGTGCTAGTGATTTTTAGCTGCATATTTTGACAAATCGCAGTGTTACAAGGTTGACAAATGGCAATGTTACTAGATCAACAAATGTAAATCTTTCCAGTTTAACAAATGGCAACATATATACCCAATATGACAGATGCAAGTCTTACCAAATTGTTTGTACGTGGTTGCACACGGGTCATCCAAAACAACCATTTGTGTTGAAGGGATGCACAAATCTTTCTCGACACATTTTCCCTTGGCTTCTTGGGGAAGCTGTCGGTTTGCATATGGTGTTCTAACTAAAATGTTTGCGATGAGTTTTTTATATTTAAAAACCATTGATGTTTTTTTCAAAAGAAAATCCTTTGATAAGTCTGTACATTAAGAGAGAAAAACGCAAGTTCGTACAAACCATATCTTTCATTCAGTCATACTGCTAATTTCTATTCATATGATCGAGATACATTAGTAAACCAAAAAAAAAACTATTTCCGGCGGTGGCGGAGGCGGCGTGCTGCGCTGTCATTGTCGTTGCCATCCTCCAGGACGCCGTTGTTGAAGTCTTGAAGGCAGCATAGAATGTTCTTCACTTGTAAATCAAACATCATGTCATCGCGCGATCGACGGGCGGGGCGCCGGAGGACGGCAACAGGCGGCGCTGAGAGGTAGCGGTCGACGGCGGCGTCCTATGCCGCCGAGGGGCGCGCGCTCACGGGCACGGGCGCGGCGGGTGCACCCAAACACACAGGGACCGGCGCCGCAGTGGGTGGAGGGGCGCGCACGGGCACGGGCGCTGGCATGTACACGAGCTCGCACGGGTCCGTGGAGACCTCACTGACTCCCGCGGCTTCTAGCTTAGCGATAGTGATCGGCGACTAGCCCGCCAATGCTACGGGGATGGTCACTGGCGCGGGCTCGGGGATGGGAGCTGGGGCGGGAGCGGGGGCAGCAACCGCCACAGCCAGCTTGTTCAGGGCCATGTCCATGAGGCCCCGTTCCTCCTTATTTTCTATGTCCTCCGGCTCGGAGTCGACTTCACCAAACTTGAAGACTAGTGGCAGATGATCCTTCTGCACCATGGCGTTGGTGGTGGTCTGCGGGAGGAAGGGGAATGGGAGGCGAACACTAAGGCCGCCCATATTAAACAGCGGCTCGGGCGCCATTAATGGAGAGGAAGGCGGGTGACCATGGAAGTCAAAGGGCTCGCTTCCCAGTGAACCCGCACAGCGTACAACTCACACACTTCCTGGTGAGCGTGCGTATTGGAGGACAACTTGCACGCCTCTCGGTCAGCCTGCGCACCGGACTTCGCTCGCACGCCTCCCGTTCAGTCAAGCAGTTGTCCTACGGAACCTCCTATAGCCAGTAAAACCAAGACACGTGGCGTCACGTGAATGGTTGACAGAACGCACACGATTTAAATTATACAAATGTTTGAGGTATTAAAGTGGCAGCTATTTTTTCAAAATGCCTTTGTTGGCTGTTATTCGAGTGTGCCTTCTCTCAAAATGGACACGAAAAATACCACAGCATGTCGGGTGCCATTCCATGATAGCATGCCAAGTTTCATGAATTTCAGACGAGTTTTGGATTTACTAGAATTTAAAAACAAAGTATCTCAATGTTTTGCCGGCAATCAACAGTGCCCTGGTGTTTGAAATTCAATCCAATTTCTTGCATGTGACCTAAGCATGCACCCAAGGATACAAATTTGATTTTTCAACCAATTTATATGCACTGGAGCATGTGCATGTAGTTCAAATTTGAATTATGCATGTAAAATGCCTAGAAAACCTAGTTAATGTATAAAAATGTCCAAACAAACCCCGAAAAGTTCCAAAATTTAACACAACACTCATATTGTTCTATGTTGGCACTAGAATTTTTTTTAAAGCAATAAGAGGCAATATCGTTTCGTCCCCAAAGGTGGCACGTTTCCTACCGAAACCATCAGGCTTGTCGTGCGAGGCTCTGGTTTGTGAGAAGCTTATACCCAAACCTGCCCCAAATGGGACAAAAAATTTACCACACCGTGCTGATGCCGCTCCATGATAGCATGCCAAGTTTCATGAATTTCAGATGAGTTTTGGATTTACTAGAATTTAAAAACCAGGTATCTCAATGTTTTGTTAGCAATCAACAGTGTCCTGGTGTTTGACACTAGAAATTTTTTGAAAGCAATAAGAGGTAACGGATTTTGTTTCTTTCCCAAAGGTGGGACGTTCCCTACCGAAACCATCAGACTTATTGTGAAAATCTCTGGTTTGTGAGAAGCTTATACCCAAACCCGCCCCAAATGGGACAAAAATTTAACCACGACATGTTGATTCTGCTTCATGATAGCATGCCAAGTTTCATGAATTTTAGACGAGTTTTGGATTTACTAGAATTTAAAAACCAGGTTTCTCAGTGTTTGCGGCCGAGTGGTGGTGGTAAGGTGTTTGACATTCATTCTCATTTCTTGCATGGGACCTAAGCATGCAACCAAGGACACAAATTTGAATTTTCAACCAGTTTATATGCATTAGAGCATGTGCCTGTAGTTCAAATTTGAATTATGCACAAAATGCATACAAAACTCAGTTAATCTATACTACTATTAAAAGAACAAACATGAATCCTCGTAAAGTCACACCACAAAGTGTACACATAAGTACCAGAGACGTTTGATCAATCCCACTAAATTACATAAAACGTTCTATATTACATGAAAGGCCTGCCACACCAGTCAACGCTCAGGATTAAATGTTCTGCCAGGGCAGACGCTCACGTCCTACTTCTCCCACGATAACTCACGCAAAGAAGCCGCCGCACAACACGCCACTTTAGTATGGATCCCACGCCCGTACAAGGAAACAACACGTCCAATTCGCATGGAATTGCTCAACTATACGGAAAGAAATCTGCTAAATTAGGGGGGAATCAATCTAGGCGTCCAGCTTGATGTGCGCCATCGCTGCTCGCTGCCCTGTGAAGACGCCGAGGCACCGGACAACAACCACGATGACGAGCTCTTCGCAAGCACAAGTGCAACCGCCGAGTCACCCGATGACGGCCACGACGACGAGCTCTTCGCCATCACAGGTGCAGCCACCGAGGCGCCCGTCCACGGTCGTGCTTGACAAGCTCGTCAACAACACAGGTGCATGCTCTTCAGTATATAACTGACCTCACCTAAAATCGTTCCCAGTCTGCATATGGATCGTCCAATGCTTTAGTTACAAGTAATATGAACACAAATAAAGACAACCAGAAAGAGACCTAGATGATGGTATTGCAAACTACTACTTCCTGTTGCATTATTCCTTCAGGTATAGTTGTGTGATAACATTCTTGACATTCACAAGGTTAAAGGACAGCGTATGGTCCCGACCACTCCCAACGGGACGCTCACCCCGTGCCGGGATATAAGCAACACCCAATACTTGGGTGATGATCAGTACCCAAGCACACGATTTGAGTTTTTTTGCTCAAATGCTGAATTGTGTCACTGATTGCAAACCCTAAAGAAGTAAAAAAGGCTGAGGGATAGAGAGCAGTATGCACAAAATAGGGATGAGATTAATAAGAGACGGCGTGAGGTCTATAAACAGAAGAAAATTTCCGCAGCCGAGCTCAATTGGGCACACACCCAGCTGGTTGTATCACAAGGTAATGATGATCAACTTCATGATATATGGCCCGGTTTTATTGCTATATAATGATCTATGATCTGTTTTTCAAACATGCAGACCGTAATGATATAAAGAATCAGATGGAAAGGGAGCGGTATGCACAAAATAGAGAGGACATTTTAAAGCGACAACGTCCAACCCGCGAGCAAAATAAGCATATTGTTGCCGTCCTTGATGGCAGTCACATTGTAACACAGGTGCCGGCTACCGGACAACAGCAGTCACACAACTGCAGAACATAACATGTGCAGGTGGTGCAATCACTGGATTGTTGTTCAACTGCTAAACTGTGTCATGAATTCCAGACCCTAAAGAAATAAAAAGGCAGAGGGATAGAGAGCAGTACTATAGTTGGTCCTATCCTGAATCTCTCATCAATGCAGAAATGGGTGGACGTTCCAAAAGCACTTCTACGGTTTGTAGTTAGTCCTACCACCCCATCTTCTCAAATAAGATTATTTTTATTTTTATTTGTGGCTTGTGATGCTAATACTTTTCCATTTGTGGTGCAACAGCTAAAAGAACTGGATTATTTATTCAAATATGCATCCAAGCACATGGAATTAAAATCCGGTAAGTGGAATGCTCTAAATGTTACAACAGTTTTCATTTTTCTGTATATAAATGAGGTCATCTTCTATTATTAAACTTTCATATTAGATGGCTGCAGGATAAGTATTGCATGATAAACAAAAATAGGAAAGTAAATGTATAGGCTCGGAAACAGTTTGGATTTTACAAGAGAAGATCTACTAAAGTAAATTTAGGTAGAATCAATGGCAAAGCTAGGATTTGCAAACAGGTTTGTCCTCATCTAAAAAAAATCCTTGTATCCCTCCCGGTTTGAACAGATTATGTGCAAACTTTCTATATATGTATGTGCTCATCAGTGAAACGTCTCAAACTATGCTTTGATGTGAGACCAGTCAAACACTTACACAGTGTATTTAAATAAACATGTTGCCATATGCAGAGTGTAAATGTAGGTTTACTGGTAAAGGCCAAACTAAGACTTAAGAAAGTACTATATCTTGACCAGATTAAAACATATTTTAAGATAGCCAAAGTGTACAGTACAGTCACACATACTTGTCGTACACAATTTTTTTGACAGTACAGTCATACATACTTGTCCGTACAGGCAATTCCAAAAACTCTCCTGTACAGAGAAGAGCAAGTATAGGCAACGAAAGTTGAGTAATTTTTAGTCAGAGTCCAAAGTCACGAAATCATGCTTAAGGCACGAGAATATGTGCAGAGTCTTAGCAGGGTACATTTGGTATGCTATTGTGCTTATTTTTTTCCCTGCATAGCATTCCCGAAGCACATTTGATCATTTTTTAGTGTTGCAATCATAAATGCTGGTCTTTTGAGTCAAATGCGATTTTGAGCTCTTAACAAGGTGCATTTTGTAAGCTATTTATTCTTATTTTTAACTGCATAACATTATGAAAACATGATGACATATAAGAATTGAAATATGAAACCCATGCACTGGATTACCTTAATACACCCTTAAGTCGTTTCAGGAAAGAGAAGCTTCGATGTATCACCGATTCGAACCAATACATTCAACAAATAACTGGTATATTCAGAAATTAAGTGAGTGAGTACCTGATCATTCTGACCAAACAAAATCCGAGACTATCAGGAGGTAAACCTGTCAAGTACTTCTTCTGTACAACGCTCAAAAGCTTCGGGTTGATGTATATGGCAGGCAGGTATGCCTCCCCATTCACATCTTTCTGTTTATTCCAGAGTCCCAAAAATTTATTGTGGAACAAATTCAATGACTCTTCCACGGTCTTCAATATCCATTCCTTGTAAGCCAGCAAAAGCACTTCGGTTATAACCAGGAGTCCGGGACAAGAAGAAATACATCTGGAAGGTTGTGCTATATCAGTTATTCATTCTTCAACCTGTCTCTTTGCTTTGCTATAAATCTCGGATTTGGAAAGTTAACCATGAAATTTCTAAAAACATGCTTCCGTCTTTTCAGAAGAAGTAAATTTCTTTGGCAGGATCAAGCCAAATCAACCAAATCTGTCTTGGTCCCTAGCTCCTCACAATGCCCCTAGCCACCCATAATTCAAATCCACCAATCAATCAACTTTATGACAGCATGGTTACCTCAAGAATATTAACTAACTAGAATCTCCACTCATAACAGTTGTTGCAACAAAGTTAAGAACGTCTAATCAAACAACTTACTCCAACTTCTATTTTTTTCTCCCCGATTCTAAAAATGACTCTCATGCTTAAACCTAAGATACTGAGCTTCATATGTACTGTACAGTGATGAATAGCAACTAGGAATTAGCAAAAGTGTTTTGCAAAAAAAATAATTAGCAAAAGTTGAATGGGGAGTACTACCTCAAATCGAACTAAGCAGATATGAAAGCTGGAGTGGGGAATAGATCATCAACCGGCGCCGGCTTGTAGTTGCAGGGGACCAGCCACCGCGGCACTACTGCCGCACCTGCACCTGGGCAAGTCAGGGCACAGCACAACTGCACGCACAGGGTGGTGGGAGCCGACGACGAGCAGACACTCCAAGCGCCAGGCGAGCGAGACGGAGAGGAAGGCACGGAGCCCGGCCGCGGTGCTTCGGATGCACGATTGCCATGGCCGCCGATCTGGTGGAGACAAGTCCCGCGCCTCCGCGTCGGCCTTCGTCCACGCCTAGCACTAGGTCGGCCAGCGAGCATGCCGAGCTCGAGCGGTTCCTCGGGCACTTCAGAGACCGATTCGATTAGGAAGTGCTGAGAAGAGTGGGGAGATGCGGTGCGAGACCTCACGTCTGCAGTGGAGACGAAGAGGAGGGAGGCCTGAGGAGGTAGAGAGAGAGAGAGAGAGAGAGAGAGAGAGAGAGAGAGAGAGAGTTGTGGGCTTGTGGCCACAGGGAGAAGTGGGGAGACAGTGAAGTGATAAGGGTAGTGAAGGTAGGTGACGAGGTGAGGAGAACTGAGAGAAGTGTCAGGTGTGTCTTTTTTATGTTTTTTCGTTTCTTTTCTTTTTTGAGTTGGTTTTTTAGTTGGTTTTTAGCCCTTTTGGTGAAGTCGTAATTACAGATGTAGCGTTGGGCGTTGTCCAATTCATTTTTAATCAAAAATAGCCCTTTTGGTCATTTGGTTTGTATTTAGGGTTGGACTTTGTCCAATTCAGTTTGGCTATGTGGGTGCAATTTTTTGATATGGTCACAAGGGGTTAAAAAAGGTGTCCAGTCACTATCATTTTGGAATTTTTATAAACTATTAAGATTTTTATTATATCAAATTTTGTAATCATGCAAGTCATCTTGTGGTCATTGGATGTTAAATTTCATGGAGTAGGTAGATATTTTGTCCAACGCTTCTAAACATGTAAATTTTGCTATGTAGAATGATCCATTGCCAACCATAGAAAGGTTATGATTTCGAATTTTGTCAAGTTCAGTTCAATTTTGATTATACTTACATTTTCTCCAACATTATTTTTGTCGTTAATTTTGAGTTTTATGCCATGAATTTGTTTTTCCAGTTTTACAAGTATTTTGCATCTGAACACTTGGCAGCGATTTTTGAAAGTGTTAAGGGTCATTGGCAAATATTTTATGATAATAACGCTTGGATAGGATTATTTAACACTAACACTTTTGTAACATTTTCACCAACAAAAAAAGGGGAGAGAAACAAAAAAGTGAATTACAATGTTATGCAATTGAACTTTATTGTTATATTGTGATTTATTTGTTGCCTTACTTGTTTGGAATGGGGAGAAATAGATGAATTAAATGAGATTTCCACTTCCATATGTTTATTTTAACGATAAAAAATAGTCTGATGTGCATGAGTATATGTTATTTTAGAATACAAATTATGTGTTACTAGCAAGATGCACGTGCATCGCACGGAACATCAAGAAGCATTTTTTTTACAAAACACCTGTTGTGCTTGACACATGCAGGAGTAATCCCATGTGTAAAAATTAACGATATCTTGAGAATTTCATCAAAAACATGATATCTCGAGAATTTCATCGAAACAATGATATCTCGAGAAAGATGAGAGATAAGGTGAGGATAAGTGGGGCGCGGTGGTGATTGGTGGTCGGACTTAGCGGAGGCATGGGGATGGACGACGCTGGCAGCGGCCATCATGCCAGATTGTTCAAGAGGCTTCTTTTTAAATTACTCAACAGTGAAGTTGTGGGAGATAAGGATGAACGAGAGAGGTGTGGGTATCTTTTTGCAAAATTGCCACAGTTTACTTTCTATCCATCAGATATAGATTGGACGGTCTATATTGTAAGATGGCAGGCACACCATCATCACCAACTCGGCTTTTATAAGAGTAGAGATAGATAAATTTTTCAGCTTCCTTATGTTGCATGTACAAGAGTATAATATATACGTTAAAAGAACGTGCTTGCACGTGCATGCTTACTAGTGTATAAAAATGTCCAAACAAGCCCCGACAAATTTCTAAAATTAACACAACACTCATGTTGTTCTACGTTGACACTAGAAAAAAATTGAAATCGGGAAGAGGCAATGGATATCGTTTTGTCCAGAAAGGTGAAACGTTCCCTACCGTAACCATGATGCTTGTTGTGAGAAGCTTATATACCCCAACCTGCCCCAAACGGGACAATATTTTTACCACTGCATGTTGATGCCGTTCCTTGCTAGCATGTCAAGTTTCATAAATTTCAGACGCGTTTTCAATTTACTAGAATTTAAAAACCATGTATCTCAATGTTAGCGCCCGAGTAATGATGGCAAGGTGTTTGACATTCATTCTCATTTCTTGTATGGGACTTAAGCATGTAACCAAGGACACACATTCCAATTTTGAACCAATTTATATGCACTCGAGCATGTGCATGCAGTTCAAATTTGAATTATGCACATGAATGCATAGAAAACTCAGTTAATGTATAAAAATGTCCAAGCGAACCCCAAAAATACCAAAAATTTACACAACACTTGTGTTGTTTTATGTTGACACGAGAAAAAAATTTGAAGTAAGAAGAAGCAACAGATATTATTTTGTCCCCCAAGGTGGCACGTTCCCTACCGAAACCATCAGGCTTGTTGTGACAGAAGCTCTGGTTTGCGAGAAGCTCATGGCCAAACCTTCCCAAAATGGGACAACATTTTTACCACGTCATATCGATGCTGTTCCATGATATCATGTCAAGTTTCATGAATTTCAGACGAGTTTTCGATTTACTAGAATTTTAAAACCATGTATCTCAAAGTTAGCGGCCGAGCGACAATGTCAAGGTGTTTGACATTCATTCTCATTGCTTGCATGTGACCTAATTAAGCTTGCAAACAAGGACACATATTTGATTTTGCAACACATTTTTATGGATTGGAGCATGTGCATGTAGTTCAGTTTTGAATTATGCACATAAATGCCTAGAAAACTCAGTTAACGTATAAAAATGTCCAAACGACCCCCGAAAAAAAATCCAAAATTTAACACGACGCTCCTGTTATTCTATGTTGACACCAGGAAAACAAATATAAAGGAAGAAGAGGCGACAAATATCGTTTTGTCCACAGAGGTGACACGTTTCCTTAACGGAAACCATGAGGCTTCTTTTGAGAAGCTCTGGTTTGTGAGAAGCTTATACCATAACCTGCCCCAAATGGGACAATATTTTTTACCCCAGCATGTTGATGCCATTCCATGATAGCATGCCAAGGTTCATGAATTTCAGGCGGGTTTTGGATTTACTAGAATTACAAAAGCAAGTACCTCAACGTTTGCCGGAGAGCCACTGTGCCGTGGTGTTCAAAATTCATCCCCATTTCTTGCATGGGACATAAGCATAAACCCATGGACACATATATGATTTTACAACCCATGTTGGTGGACCGGAGCATGTGCATGTAGATTAATTTTGAATTGTGCACCTGAAATGACTGGAAAACCAATTTAATGTATAAAATGTCCAAACAAACCCTGAATAATTCCAGTTCTTTTACGACACACATATAGTTGCATGTTCACTTCAGATAAAAGTTCTAGCAATTCAAGCACCATCCATTGCCACTGTGACCCCATTATGTAATGCAAATCAAGATAAAAAATCAAGTAGATCCCACACAGTTTATTATCACCAACCGTGTGAGATGCAATACAAAATATCCTGGAGCACCGTCGGCGTATAGTATGCCTATGGCTTACGCGAGAAGGTGCGTCGGCTACAGTCCACAACCGGCATGTCAAACACACTAGCTCGCTCCCCAAATATCATTTCACTATTCAATCATCGCAGGTGATAGATGGGGACATGGACCCATGTCGTGAGGGCAACATCGGTGGCCCACTCTAGCACGAGCGCGGTCGCAGCCACCATGCGTGTGCTAACAAGGTGCATGAGCGCAGCCGCAATCTGCGACCGGGCGGCCAAGGCAGCCCAAACAACCGATGTTGCTTCTCAGGTGGCGGCAGCAACATCTGCCTCGGGAATAGCAACTGGCGAGAGCGGCACAACAGTTGTCCATTCCACAGCGGCGGCCTTAGCTCTGACGGAGGCCGCCCACGACCAGGTCGAGGCCGCCCACGCCTAGCTCGTGGCGGTGACTGCACAAACTGAAAGAAGCTTCTCTGACAAAGGTCGGCAACCCACGGCCGAAGAGTTGGCAACCGCTGAGAGCGTTCGAGCAGTCGTCCATTCCTATGGCGCACACCTTGCCATGGGTCGTTCCTCCGTCGGTGGCCCACGACGGAGCCCATCCAAGCCCAGATCGCAGCCGCCCACGCTGAGCTCGTGGCGGCCTTTTCCAAAGAGATGGCGGACACAGATGGCGAGATGCTTGCTGACTATGGTGTGATGGATGCCATGGAGCCCCTTCCCCAAGAGACCGTCGGGTGCGAGCTGGACATGAAGGAGGCGGCAGAGATCGACGAGCATCAGCCATAGTAGTACTCTTTGTTTTGTTTAATTAAGAGCGCCGATCTTTAATTTGTTAGAGTAATGTTTAGGTCATCTAGCTCTGTTTAATTGCCGAACTTGCTTAATTAAGAAGTGTGGGTGTGCTGTAGTCTCCTTTGTGTACCCAAATTTTGTAATGACGTGGATGACCACTTTAACCAGGAAAATTCGAACCAAAATTTTTGATGTTCAAACTGATCACACACGGGTTAAGCTATCTGAATTGTTTGTGATGTTCACATATGGTACACAGTTCTGAATAAGGGACCGTGTCTGATGACACTTTGCGCGCCAGTTTTTTCGCTGAACCGATTCAAATTTTTGTCTTCCGCGGAAATATCTACCTCCCCGCCCCCTCCCCCTTACCAAAAGCCACATTTCCCCTATTTCTGCCTTCCTTTCCAAGTTGAAACCTTCACTCCTTGCTTGTAGCGTCGCCTCCTCGCCAGCGACCCTTCTTCACGCTGCTCGGCCTCGTCTATCCAGGCAGGTAATCCACACCCAACCCCCATCCTCCTCCTCCTTCCACATCCCACATGCCTTGACCGCTGGCGCGACACCTTCCTCCCAAATCACCGAACCCTCCACCAAATAAGCGCCGCACTAAGCCATGCAGCACACGGTATAGCCAGGAGCTCAAGGAGCATTTGGCAGCGGAGAAGCAAATCACGACCGCACGCGTGAATGAGGTCGCAATGGCTACCATTCATGACGACCCCCAGATCTTGGAGGAGCACCTTGCCATTTGATAGCTACGCTGGTTAAGCATGCTCGGTTTACCCGCTGCGTGTGCTGCTCCTGCCTTTCCTTAACAAATTCTAGTGAATTGTGCTATCTAATTTTACCATGAAATTTGTTGCTCTAGTGTATATGTTCTATATGTCGTGCAGTGTGGTGCTCACTTATTAACTGTTTGGTTAATTAGTTGTCATCTTCAATTAACTATTTGGTTCAATTCTGCAAATGTGATGTTCAATTCTTCGGGCTGCAATTTTGTGCAATGCGGTGCTTAGTTAACGTTTGGTTCATTTATTGTGGTGTTTAGTTAACTTTTTGGTTCAATTCTACAGTGCAGTGTTCAATTGTTGTGGGTGCATTCTGTTATTGTATACCATGTAAATTTAGTTTGGCTATACTAAATACATGAGAAACAAATACAATTGCTATATTTCCAAGTTGTTAAGCATGCTTGGTTTGGTTAACTGTCTGATCTTCTATTAGGAGTATGTTATATTTTGCAATGTGGTGCTCTGTTAATGTTTGGTTCATTTGTTGTGGTGTTTAGTTAACTGCTTGGCTCCATTCTACAATGCGATGTCCAATTATCATGGGTACAATTTTGTATTGTTGTGCATGTGAGGAACAAATCAAATTTGGCTACACTTAATACATGAGAAACATATACAAGTGCTAGATTTCCTAGTTCTTAATCATGCTTGGTTTGGATACATGGGTTTTCCATGTGGCCTGAATTAATCTAATGAATCTGCAATGTGCTTATTTTTCATCGACATATTTTACTAATGGCATGCGAACCCTTATTTAACCTGATGATTAACTACCTTATATGTGTTGCCGGGAAACAATGGGAAGCACTGAGGTTTACAATCGAGGTTAGCACGTGGATGCTCTGTTGTCTAATAGCACATTATTGTGCAATTGCAGGAACCATTCTAATATTTAGGTTTTCAACAATTTGGTCTTGCATATGTAGGTCCTGCAGTCAGAGGTTTTGACCCACCGTTCAACCCTTTTTGCATATGGGGAAATGAGTTGTCCATGAATATCAATCAAGTCAAGTAACTCATAAAGATTGTTAGGATAAAGAAATTAGCAACAAAAAACAACAAGATCTTTGTCTACACAATGAGGAAGACATCAGTTCACTACAAGATGGTACTAACTATTATACCTTGCCTTTTTTATTCCTTTGCCCCATTTCCAATATAGAGAAGATATTTATGCACATCCTTGTTTTCAGGCCTTTCCAAAGCAGTTCACTGATGATTACCTCTCAAACCAACTCTATGGCCAGGAGGCGAGGAAGGTTTTCATACAACACTCATGGTTCAATATTGAAGTGTTCCTGAAGAGGACGAAGGATGGACGACCAATCATCCACAGGCATTGGCCTAAAGTTGCAAAGACCTTCAACATGGATGAAGGATCAATATTCGCGTTCCGCCTCAGCAGTTTTCCAGATGAGATGCATCTGTCTATGTACCGTCTATGATGCTAATTTCGAAAGGTTCTAGATGTTGCATGTGAAACTTGGTGCTAGTGCAGTTGTGTAATGGGGTAGCTGAGTGCTGAAGCTATATCATGTTGTACTCTGATGTATTTCAATTATGAAATCCCGCTTCCTTAATATGGAAAGGAAATATATTATGTGCTTAATATGAATGTCAATTAGATTAATAAATGGATTATTAATAATAGGCAATTAGCCTGCTAATTGGCACTACTGCAGGATGTTGCTAACGCGATACTACGATCAGAGAGCCTTCGAGAAACTGTGTGTGATGCAATAATTGCAAATGGTGGTGTATGAAAACCGTCAAAAATGTATAAAACGTTTGCAATGACGGATGCATCAAACATAGTTCAGATTTTAGTTGCATGTGCGATGAAGGGCATACGGTTCAGTTCAATTAACTGTTTGCGATGAGTCGGAACAAAACAAACGGGTAGCCAGATGAAGGCGTGTGCGATACACAGCATACGGTTCACTCGGATGAACTGTTTGTGATTAGGCAACACAAAAGAAAGGGGCAGCCAGATGAAGGTGTGTGCGATGTACATCATATAGTTTACTTGGATGAACTATTTGTGATTAGGCAACAGAAAAGAAATGGTCAGCCAGATCAAGGTGTGTGCAATATACGCATGCGGTTCACTCGGCCTTGTCGTCAGTGTGTGACCTCTGTGGCAACCGTTTGCTCCCCACTAGCCTCTTCTTGTATCGTGCCAACCATCCACCGCCTCTTCGCCTTTCCCTCTCAATTTGGAACTGTTGTTGCACGCTCTTCCTCCTCCATTTGCCTTCACCCTTCCTTATGCCATTGTTCGATCATCTTCACCATGGATGGAACGGGCCGGAAACGACCCTGTTATTCTTGCCGCGATCCGAAAGATGACGTGGTGGAGGAACTCATTGATAGGTGCAATTTCATCACCCCGGCTAGCATGGCAGGTTCGTTGAAGACCATTCTCGACTCAACTAATAACATCATTACAAGGAACCCAAGGGTCCAGGAGTGGTTTGATCTCCCCAATCTTCTTCGCCGTGACCCTGCTGACTGACGCGGGGACGAGGGAAGCCTTGATACGTCTCCAACGTATCTATAATTTTTGATTGCTCCATGCTATAATATCTTCTATTTTGGACATTATTGGGCTTTATTATTCACTTTTAGATTATTTTTGGGACTAACCTATTAATCGGAGGCCCAACCCAGAATTGCTGTTTTTTTTGCCTATTTCAGAGTTTCACAGAAAAAGAATATCAAACGGAGTCCAAACGGAATTAAACCTCCGGGAACGTGATTTTCGGAACGAATATGATCCACAGGACTTGGACCCTACGCCAAGAAACAAAGGAGGAAGCCACGAGGTAGGGGGCGCGCCTACCCCCACCCCCAGGCACGCTCTCCACCCTCGTGGGCCCCCTGTTACTCCACCGATGTACTCCTTCCTCCTATATATACCTACGTACCCCCAAACAATTAGAACAGAAGCCAAAAACCTAATTCCACTACCGAAACCTTCTGTACTCACGAGATCCCATCTTGGGGACCGTTCCGGAGGTCCACCGGAGGGGGCATTGATCATGGAGGGCTTCTACATCAACACCATGTTGGGGAATGTAGTAATTTCAAAAATTTTCCTACGCACACGCAAGATCATGGTGATGCATAGCAACGAGAGGGAAGAGTGTGATCTACGTACCCTTGTAGACCGACAACGGAAGCGTTAGCACAACGTGGTTGATGTAGTCGTACGTCTTCACGGCCCAGCCTACGGTGCGCCATTAGTAGTTTTGCAAAAAAGTAAAAATAATAAGTATATATACTAATGGCGCATCTCCTCTGAGTGCGCCATTACTAGTTTAAACTAGTAATGGCGCACCGTGCCACGATGCGCCATTAGTAGTTTTGCAAAAAAAAGAATAAAACAAAATTTACAGTAATGGCGCACTGCCTGCTTGGTGCGCCATTAGTAGTTATAGATAGTAATGGCGCATTATGGACCCGATGCGCCATTAGTATGTATGGGAAAATGGAAAAAATAATAATTCATACTAGTGGCGCACCCTGTTTACGGTGCGCCATTAGTGTCTTCCACACTAATGGCGTATCACAAACAGGTGCGCCATTAGTATATAGTAGTGGCGCACTGCTTCCACGGTGCGCCATTAGAATCAATCCTATCTATAGCCCTTTTCCTAGTAGTGGCACCTCCGAGTTTTAGCACACGTTCAGCTCGATGATGATCCCCGGGCTCCGGTCCAGCAAAGTGTCGGGGAAGAGTTCCGTCAGCATGACGGCGTGGTGACGATCTTGATGTACTATCATCGCAGGGCTTCGCCTAAGCACGCTACAATATTATCGAGGATTATGGTGGAAGGGGGCACCGCACACGGCTGAGAATATGATCACGTGGATCAACTTGTGTGTCTATGGGGTGCCCCCTGCCCCCGTATATAAAGGAGTGGAGGAGGGGAGGGCCGGCCCTCTCTATGGCGCGCCCTAGGGGAGTCCTACTCCCACCGGGAGTAGGATTCCCCCTTTCCTAGTCCAACTAGGAGTCCTTCCATGTAGTAGGAGTAGGAGACAAGGAAGGGGAAGAGGGAAGAGAAGGAAGGAGGGGGCGCAGCCCCTCCCCCTAGTCCAATTCAGACTAGGCCTTGGGGGGGCGCGCGGCCTGCCTCTCCCTCTCCCCTAAAGCCCAATAAGGCCCATATACTTCTTCTCCCATATTCCCATAACTCCCCGGTACTCCGAAAAATACCTGAACCACTCGGAACCTTTCCGGTGTCCGAATATAGTCGTCCAATATGTCGATCTTTACGTCTCGACCATTTCGAGACTCCTCGTCAGGTCCCCGATCTCATCCGGGACTCCGAACTCCTTCGGTACATCAAAACTCATAAACTCATAATATAATTGTCATCGAAACCTTAAGCGTGCGGACCCTACGGGTTCGAGAACAATGTAGACATGACCGAGACACGTCTCCGGTCAATAACCAATAGCGGAACCTGGATGCTCATATTGGCTCCCACATATTCTACGAAGATCTTTATTGGTCAGACCGCATAACAACATACGTTGTTCCCTTTGTCATGGGTATGTTACTTGCCCGAGATTCGATCGTCGGTATCTCAATACCTAGTTCAATCTCGTTACCGGCAAGTCTCTTTACTCGTTTCGTAATACATCATCTCTCAACTAACTCATTAGTTGCAATGCTTGCAAGGCTTATGTGATGTGCATTACCGAGAGGGCCCAGAGATACCTCTCCGACAATCGGAGTGACAAATCCTAATCTCGAAATACGCCAACCCAACATGTACCTTTGGTGACACCTGTAGAGCTCCTTTATAATCACCCAGTTACGTTGTGACGTTTGGTAGCACACAAAGTGTTCCTCTGGTAAACGGGAGTTGCATAATCTCATAGTCATAGGAACATGTATAAGTCATGAAGAAAGCAATAGCAACATACTAAACGATCGAGTGCTAAGCTAACGGAATGGGTCAAGTCAATCACATCATTCTCCTAATGATGTGATCTCGTTAATCAAATAACAACTCTTTGTCTACGGTTAGGAAACATAACCATCTTTGATTAACGAGCTAGTCAAGTAGAGGCATACTAGTGACACTTTGTTTGTCAATGTATTCACACATGTATTATGTTTCCGGTTAATACAATTCTAGCATGAATAATAAACATTTGTCATGAAATAAGGAAATAAATAATAACTTTATTATTGCCTCTAGTTCACATCAATAGTTCACATCTTTGTGTGGTTAACACCCATAGTTCACATCGATATGTGACCAACACCCAAAGGGTTTACTAGAGTCAGTAATCTAGTTCACATTTCTATGTGATTAACACCCAAAGAGTATTAAGGTGTGATCACGTTTTGCCTGTGAGAGAAGTTTAGTCAATGGGTCTGCCATATTCAGATCCATAAGTATGTTGCAATTTTCTATGTCTACAATGCTCTGCACGGAGCTACTTTAGCTAATTGCTCCCATTTTCAATATGTATCCAGATGAAGACTAAGAGTCATCCAGATTAGTGCCAAAACTTGTATCGACGTAACCCTTTTACGACGATCCTTTTGTCACCTCCATAATCGAGAAACATATCCTTATTCCACTAAGGATAACTTTGACTGTTGTCCAGTGATCTACTTCTAGATCACTATTGTACTCCCTTGACAAAATTAGTGTAGGGTATACAATAGGTCTGGTACACAGCATGGCATACTTTATAGAACCTATGGCCAAGGCATAGGGAATGACTTTCATTCTCATTCTATTTTCTGTCGTGGTCGGGCTTTGAGTCTTACTCAATTTCACACCTTGTAACACAGGCAAGAATTCTTTCTTTGATTGTTCCATTTTGAACTACTTCAAAATCTTGTCAAGGTATGTACTCATTGAAAAAAAACTTATCAAGCGTCTTGATCTATCTCTATAGATCTTGATGCTCAATATGTAAGCAGCTTCACCGAGGTTTTCTTTGAAAAAATCCTTTCAAACACTCCTTTATGCCTTGCAGAATAATTCTACATTATTTCCGATCAACAATATGTCATACACATACACTTATCAGAAATGCTGTAGTTCTCCCACTCACTTTCTTGTAAATACAGGCTTCACCGCAAGTCTGTATAAAACTATATGCTTTGATCAACTTATCAAAGCGTATATTCCAACTCCGAGATGCTTGCACCAGTCCATAGATGGATCGCTGGAGCTTGCATATTTTGTTAGCTCCTTTAGGATTGACAAAACCTTCTGGTTGCATCATATACAACTCTTCTTTAAATCCATTAAGGAATGTAGTTTTGTTTATCCATTTGCCAGATTTCATAAAAATGCGGCAATTGCTAACATGATTTGGACAGACTTAAGCATCGCTACGAGTGAGAAAATTTCATCGTAGTCAACACCTTGAACTTTGTCAAAAACCTTTTTCGACAAGTCTAGCTTTGTAGATAGTAACACTACTACCAGCGTCCGTCTTCCCCTTGAAGATCCATTTATTTTCTATGGCTTGTAGATCATCGGGCAAATCCATTAAAGTCCATACTTTGTTCTCATACATGGATCATATCTCAGATTTCATGGCCTCAAACCATTTCGCGGAATCTGGGCTCATCATCGCTTCCTCATAGTTCGCAAGTTCGTCATGGTCTAGTAACATGACTTCCAGAACAGGATTACCATACCACTCTGGTGCGGATCTCACTCTGGTTTACCTACTAGATTCGGTAGTAACTTGATTTGAAGTTACATGATCATCATCATTAGGTTCCTCACTAATTGGTGTAGTAGTCACAAGAACATATTTCTGTGATGAACTACTTTCCAATAAGGGAGAAGGTACAATTACCTTATCAATTTTTCTACTTTCCTCCCACTCACTTCTTTCGAGAGAAACTCCTTCTCTAGAAAGGATCCATTCTTAGCAACGAATGTCTTGCCTTCGGATCTGTGATAGAAGGTGTACCCAACAGTCTCCTTTGGGTATCCTATGAAGACATATTTCTCCAATTTGGGTTTGAGCTTATCAGGATGAAACTTTTTCACATAAGCATCACAACATAAACTTTAAGAAACAACAACTTTGGTTTCTTGCCAAACCATAATTCAGATTGTGTCGTCTCAACGGATTTAGATGGTGCCCTTTTAACATGAATGCAGTTGTCTCTAATGCATAACCCCAAAACGATAGTGGTAGATCGGTAAGGGACATCATAGATTGCACTATATCCAATAAAGTATGGTTATGACGATCGGACACACCATTATGCTGTGGTGTTCCAGGTGGCATGAGTTTGTGAAACTATTCCACAATGTTTTAATTGAAGACCAAACTCGTAACTCAAATATTTGTCTCCGCGATCAGATCGTAGAAACCTTTTCTTTTCTTGTCACGATGATTTTCCACTTCACCCTGAAATTATTTGAACTTTTCAAATGTTTCAGACTTATGTTTCATCAAGTAGATATACTCATATCTGCTCAAATCATCTGTGAAGATCAGAAAATAATGATACCTGTCGTGAGCCTCAATATTCATCGGACCACATACATCAGTATGTATGATTTCCAACAAATCTGTTGCTCGCTCCATTGTTCCGAAGAACGGAGTCTTGGTCATCTTGCCCATGAGGCATGGTTCGCAAGCATCAACTGATTCATAATCAAGTGATTCCAAAAGCCCATCAGTATGGAGTTTCTTCATGTGCTTTACACCAATATGACCTAAACGGCAGTGCCACAAATAAGTTGCACTATCATTATTAACTTTGCATCTTTTGGTTTCAATATTATGATTATGTGTATCACTACGATCGAGATCCAATGAACTATTTTCATTGGGTGTGTAACGATATGAGGTTTTATTCATGTAAACAGAACAACAATTTATTCTCTTACTTAAATGAATAACCGTATTACAATAAACATGATCAAATCATATTTATGCTCAACGCAAACACCAAATAACACTTATTTAGGTTCAACATTAATCCCAAAAGTATAGGGAGTGTGCGATGATGATCATATCAATCTTGGAACCACTTCCAATACACATCGTCACTTCACCCTTAACTAGTCTCTGTTTATTCTGCAACTCCCGTTTCGAGTTACTAATCTGAGCAACTGAACTAGTATCAAATACTGAGGGGTTGCTATAAACACTAGTAAAGTACACATCAATAATATGTATATCAAATATACTTATGTTCACTTTGCCATCCTTCTTATCCGCCAATCACTTGGGGTAGTTCCGCTTCCAGTGACCAGTCCCTTTGCAGTAGAAGCACTTAGTCTCAGGCTTAGGACCAGACTTGGGCTTCTTCACTTGAGCAGCAACTTGCTTGCTGTTCTTCTTGAAGTTCCCCTTTTTTCCTTTGCCCTTTTCTTGAAACTAGTGATCTTGTCAACCATGAACACTTGATGCTCTTTCTTGATTTCTACCTTCATCGATTTCATCATGAAGAGCTTGGGAATCGTTTTCGTCATCCATTGCATACTATAGTTCATCACAAAGTTCTACTAACTTGTTGATGGTGACTAGAGAATTCTGTCAATCACTATCTTATCTGGAAGATTAACTCCCACTTGATTCAAGCGATTGTAGTACCCAGACAATCTGAGCACATGCTCACTAGTTGAGCAATTCTCCTCCATCTTTTAGCTATAGAACTTGTTGGAGACTTCATATCTCTCAACTCGGGTATTTGCTTGAAATATTAACTTCAACTCCTGGAACATCTCATATGGTCCATGACGTTCAAAACGTCTTTGAAGTCCCGATTCTAAGCCATTAAGCATGGTGCACTAAACTATCAAGTAGTCATCATATTGAGCTAGCCAAACGTTCATAACGTCTGCATCTGCTCCTGCAATAGGTCTGTCACCTAGCGGTGCATCAAGGACATAATTCTTCTGTGCAGCAATGAGGATAAACCTCAGATCACGGATCCAATCCGCATCATTGCTACTAACATCTTTCAACACAATCTTCTCTAGGAACATATCAAAATAAACACAGGGAAGCAACAACGCGAGCTATTGATCTACAACATAATTTGCAAAATACTACCAGGACTAAGTTCATGATAAATTTAAGTTCAATTAATCATATTACTTCAGAACTCCCACTTAGATAGACATCCCTCTAATCCTCTAAGTGATTACGTGATCCAAATCAACTAAACCATGTACGATCATCACGTGAGATGGAGTAGTTTCATTGGTGAACATCACTATGTTGATCATATCTATTATATGATTCACGCTCGACCTTTCGGTCTCCGTGTTCCGAGGCCATATCTGTATATGCTTGGCTCGTCAAGTATAACCTGAGTATTCCGCGTGTGCAACTGTTTTGCACCCGTTGTATTTGAACGTAGAGCCTATCACACCCGATCATCACGTGGTGTCTCAACACGAAGAACTTTCGCAACGGTGCATACTCAGGGAGAAAACTTCTTGATAATTATTGAGAGATCATCTTAAAATGCTACCGTTAATCAAAGCAAGATAAGATGCATAAAAGATAAACATCACATGCAATCAATATAAGTGATATGATATGGCCATCATCATCTTGTGCTTATGATCTCCATCTTCGAAGCACCGTCGTGATCACCATCGTCACCGGCGCGACACCTTGATCACCATCGTAGCATCATTGTCGTCTCGTCAATCTTATGCTTCCATGACTATCGCTACCGCTTAGTGATAAAGTAAAGCATTACAGCGCAATTGCATTGCATACAATAAAGCGACAACCATATGGCTCCTGCCAGTTGCCGATAACTTGGTTACAAAACATGATCATCTCATACAATAAAATTTAGCATCTGACCATATCACATCACAATATGCCCTGCAAAAACAAGTTAGACGTCCTCTACTTTGTTGTTGCAAGTTTTACGTGGATGCTACGGGCTTAAGCAAGAACCAATCTTACCTACGCATCAAAACCACAATGATAGTTTGTCAAGTTGGTGCTGTTTTAACCTTCGCAAGGACCGGGCGTAGCCACACTCGGTTCAACTAAAGTTGGACAAACTGTCACCCGCTAGCCACCTTTGTGCAAAGCACGCCGGGAGAACCGGTCTCGCGTAAGCGTACGCGTAATGTCGGTCCGGGCCGCTTCATCCAACAATACTGCCGAACCAAAGTATGACATGCTGGTAAGCAGTATGACTGATATTGCCCACAACTCACTTGTGTTCTACTCGTGCATATAAGATCAACACATAAAACCTAGGCTCGGATGCCACTGTTGGGGAACGTAGTAATTTCAAAATTTTCCTACGCACACGCAAGATCATGGTGATGTATACCAACGAGAGGGGAGAGTGTGATCTACGTACCCTTGTAGACCGACAACGGAAGCGTTAGCACAACGCGGTTGATGTAGTCGTACGTCTTCACGGCCCGACCGATCAAGCACCGAAACTACGACACCTCCGAGTTTTAGCACACGTTCAGCTCGATGACGATCCCTGGACTCCGATCCAGCAAAGTGTCGGGGAAGAGTTCTGTCAGCACGACGGCGTGGTGACGATCTTGATGTACTATCATCGCAGGGCTTCGCCTAAGCACCGCTACAATATTATCGAGGATTATGGTGGAAGGGGGCACCGCACACGGCTGAGAATATGATTACGTGGATCAACTTGTGTGTCTATGGCGTGCCCCCTGCCCCCGTATATAAAGGAGTGGAAGAGGGGAGGGCCGACCCTCTCTATGGCACGCCCTAGGGGAGACCTACTCCCACCGGGAGTAGGATTCCCCCTTTCCTAGTCCAACTAGGAGTCCTTCCATGTAGTAGGAGTAGGAGACAAGGAAGGGGAAGAGGGAAGAGAAGGAAGGAGGGGGCGCAGCCCCTCCCCTTAGTCCAATTCGGACTAGGCCTTGGGGGGGCGCGCGGCCTGCCTCTCCCTCTCCCCTAAAGCCCAATAAGGCCCATATACTTCTTCTCCCGTATTCCCGTAACTCCCCGGTACTCCGAAAAATACCCGAACCACTCGGAACCTTTCCGATGTCCGAATATAGTCGTCCAATATATCGATCTTTATGTCTTGACCATTTCGAGACTCCTCGTCATGTCCCCGATCTCATCTGGGACTCCGAACTCCTTCGCTACATCAAAACTCATAAACTCATAATATAACTGTCATCGAAACCTTAAGCGTGCGGACCCTACGGGTTCGAGAACAATGTAGACATGACCGAGACACGTCTCCGGTTAATAACCAATAGCGGAACCTGGATGCTCATATTAGCTCCCACATATTCTACGAAGATCTTTATCGGTCAGACCGCATAACAACATACGTTGTTCCCTTTGTCATCGGTATGTTACTTGCCCGAGATTCGATCGTCGGTATCTCAATACCTAGTTCAATCTCGTTACCGGCAAGTCTCTTTACTCGTTTCGTAATACATCATCTCGCAACTAACTCATTAGTTGCAATGCTTGCAAGGCTTATGTGATGTGCATTACCGAGAGGGCCCAAAGATACCTCTCTGACAATCGGAGTGACAAATCCTAATCTCGAAATACGCCAACCCAACATGTACCTTTGGAGACACCTATAGAGCTCCTTTATAATCACCCAGTTATGTTGTGATATTTGGTAGCACACAAAGTGTTCATCCGGTAAACGGGAGTTGCATAATCTCATAGTCATAGGAACATGTATAAGTCATGAAGAAAGCAATAGCAACATACTAAACGATCGAGTGCTAAGCTAACGGAATGGGTCAAGTCAATCACATCATTCTCCTAATGATGTGATCCCGTTAATCAAATAACAACTCTTTGTCTATGGTTAGGAAACATAACCATCTTTGATTAACGAGCTAGTCAAGTAGAGGCATACTAGTGACACTTTGTTTGTCTATGTATTCACACATGTATTATGTTTCCGGTTAATACAATTCTAGCATGAATAATAAACATTTATCATGAAATAAGGAAATAAATAATAACTTTATTATTGCCTCTAGGGCATATTTCCTTCACACCATAGCCCCCCCGATGATGTGTGAGTAGTTTACCTCAGAACTTCGGGTCCATAGTTATTAGCTAGATGGCTTTCTCTCTCTTTTTGGATCTCAATACAATGTTCTCCCCTCTCTCCTGGAGATCTATTCGATGTAATCTTCTTTTTCGGTGTGTTTGTTGAGACCGATGAATTGTGGGTTTATGATCAAGTTTATCTATGAACAATATTTGAATCTTCTGAATTCTTTTATGTATGATTGGTTATCTTTGCAAGTCTCTTCGAATTATCAGTTTGGTTTGGCCTACTAGATTGATCTTTCTTGCAATGGGAGAAGTGCTTAGCTTTGGGTTCAATCTTTTGGTGTCCTTTCCCTATGACAGTAGGGGCAGCAAGGCACGTATCGTATTGTTGCCATCGAGGATAACAAGATGTTTTTTTTATCATATTGCATGAATTTATCCCTCTAAATCATGTCATCTTGCTTAAGGCGTTACACTGTTCTTATGAACTTAATACTCTAGATGCATGCTCGTATAGCGGTCGATGTGTGGAGTAATTGTAGTAGATGCAGGCAGGAGTCGGTCTACTTGTCTTGGACCTGATGCGTATATATATGATCATACCTAGATATTCTCATAACTATGCTCAATTTTGTCAATTGCTCAACAGTAATTCGTTCACCCATAGTAAAATACTTATGCTCTTGAGAGAAGCTACTAGTGAAACCTACGACCCTCGGGTCTATCTTCCATCATATTAATCTTCCAACACTTATCTATTTACTTTGCTTTTATTTTACATTGCATGTTTATCATAAAAATACCAAAAAATATTATCTTATCATATCTATCCGATCTCACTCTCGTAAGTGACCATGTAGGGATTGACAACCCCTTATCGCGTTGGTTGCGAGGATTTATTTGTTTATTGTAGGTGCGAGGGACTCACGCGTTGCCTCCTACTGGATTGATACATTGGTTCTCAAAAACCGAGGGAAATACTTATGCTACTTTGCTGCATCACCCTTTCCTCTTCAAGGGAAAACCAACGCAGTGCTCAAGAGGTAGCAAGAAGGATTTCTGGCGCCGTTGCCGGGGAGGTCTATGCAAAATTCAACATTGTCGGGGGTTGGGTGCGACATATGCCAAAGGATGGCTTATTATGGTGGGAGGGAGTAGAACGTCGCCGGTGCCCGGAAGCGGGATGAGGTGTAGACACGAACGCCGGTGTACTTTACCCAGGTTCGGGGCTCTCCTAGGAGATAACACCCGTAGTCCTACTCTGCGGGGTCTCCGCATGATCACTAAGGAAAAGTGAGTACAAGGTTGGTCCTCGAGCTGTATGCTAGAGGTAGGAGATGGCAAGGCTAGCTCTTTCCTTCCTATATGATCTGGTCTCATTCTAAGGGGTTGGAACCCTTTGCATGGGTGCACTGGGGGTTTATATAGGCCTACCCCCCAGGGGTACAATGGTAATCCGGCTGGGCGCATGGCCCAGCCGTTAGTCTCTCCGGCCGCCGGCTTCTTCACTGACTATTGGGTCCCGCCGACTGGTTCGGTACGGAGCCGGCATGCCGTACTCGCCGCTTGCGGGTCTTGCCGGCTGCTGATTACTGTAGCCGTGCCTCTAATGACGCAGGCTCAGTCAGGGGGTCGTGGCTACAGCTCCGCCGCCTGGCGGGCGATTACTGTACCCACTCACCGTCTCATTTGGTTAATGGCGCGTGGGACCCGTGGGAGGGGCGGGCCGACTCCCATCGGGTCCGACTGGTAGTGCTCTTGCCATCTTCTGGGCTCTCGCTAACTGGTAGGGCCCATCGTCCTTGGGCCGTACTGACAGACCATCATGGGTGCAGGACTCCGCCCACTGGTGCTGATGTCAGGGATGGCATGGCAACAGTGCCGCGCCAGACGGAGATCTCCGCTGGTACAGCGCACTGTGGCCACGCCAGCCCCTGGAAAGGGGAGGGAGTGGTCTTCACTATAGCCACTCCCCGTCCCATCCCCCTTGATGAGAGCATGGGCTTTGTTGGTGTCGTGGGCCGACTCCCCGTGGCCGGCTTCTCTGGAAGCCGCCAGGTAGGAGTCGACTTGTCTTGACCTCGCCTCCAGGACTCGGCCACATGCGGGCAGTCGTCTGTTCCTCCAGCCGGCCTCCAGAGGGCGGCTCTTCATCTTGGCGTCTTGAGGGGCGCAGTTAGCCCCGATGTCTTGAAAGGTTCTGGGCCTCGGGTTAGCCTACCCGTGGCCCATTACTCTGATAGTAGTCCCCGAAGCTGGTGAGGTGCCGCGGATGATCAGCCGAGGAGCCTCAGTAGTTTCTTTCTTAGAGTGCTTGAGGTGAAACCTCATTCAACTTCTGCCGGGCCGACTGGTAGGAGTCGGACTCGCCCAATCTGACTTGTCCAAAATTTTTGAATGCCTCGGCGGGATCCAAGTGGCGTGCTAGCTAAGCTTCCAGGCCGCTGCCCATTTTGGTCCTGTCACGTGGCGACGTGCGGCTGGGCCAGTCTGCCCAACCACACGTGCGATGGGATACGCCTACAGGCGGGGCCCGCCACTACCGCGCCTCGGCACGCGAGCGGATCCGCTGCGGACGAGGTGGGCGGTTGATGCTCCCGCGGAGTTACTGCGCGCAGTAACTTTGCGCGATAAACGCAGGGGTGTGGGGTAGTGGGAGCAGTAAATCCCACGACCGCCCCCTCGGCTTCGCAACACATAAGCCTATAAGTAGGCGGAGGAGGGGGAGCGGCAGAGCACACGTGCCCCTCCTCATCAATACTTCTTCTTCTTCCTCTCACCGCTGCACCCCAGGCTACGTCGAGCGTTGCGGTGGTCCATTCCCGATGAGCTCTTCCTCCACCATCACGCCCCCGTGGTGCACTCTGGCACCTGGGACGGTTCGGAGGTCCATGATGATCACGTCGATTTCCTCCGCAAGACGCGCCGGCTTCCCAGCAAGGATTTTGTGTGGGTCCACCTCGCGCCGAGGGGGGAAATCTCTCCGGCGCCGGAGGAGGGCGAGCGGGTCGTCTTCCGCTCGCACTGCCTGCAGGGCCTCGGCCTGCCGGCGAGCGGCTTCTTCTGCTCCTTTCTTGAATTCTATGGCCTCCAGCCGCACCACCTCACCCCCAACACGGTGGTGCTGCTGTCTGCCTTCGTCTCTTTGTGCGAAGGCTTCCTCGGCGTCCTCCCCAGCATCGATCTCTGGGGGGAGTTCTTCAACACCAATCTTGGTACCCAAGCCGCAGGCGTGCCGGCTCAGTGCGCGCATTCATCGCCGTGCGGAGGCCAGGGGCCGACAACCCATTCCCCCCATCATACTGATAAAGTCGGTGAAGATGTGGCAGCGGTCGTACTTCTACATGAAGAGCATCTTCGCGGAGGGCGACTGGGTTAATCTGCCGGCTTACGTAGCCGGCCCGCCAGCTGGAAGGCGGCCCAACTAGTCGTATCGGGCCAGGACGCTCACGCCTGCTGGAGCCGCCGCCGTCGTGCGGCTCTGAGTTTGACGCAGTCGGAGGGCCTGACCGGGTCTGATTTGCTGGCCGCCTTCGTGGCGCGCCGAGTGCTCCCGCTCCAGGGCCGCCCTCGCATGATCTGCTAGATGAGCGGGCATCGGGACCCGAGTCGGATGTGCAACAAGGAGATGCCTCACGAGGAGATAGCCTACATGGTGAACTACCTTGCGAACTGCGAGCTCACGGAGGAGTGGCAGTTCGGCAAGGAGCCGTATTCACGCGCCAACCCTCCGCCCATGGTGAGTTATCTTTTTCTTTCTTTTTTCTATAATTCTTTGCTGTCGAGTCCGTCTTGTCCCGTTTGACCAATCGGCCCCTGAATAGAGCCTCGTCCTTCAGCCAGTAGCCGGCACCACGGGGCCGGCCCGCGACTTCCCTCCGGATCAGGCGGAGAGCGATGTCGATGACCCCGACTTGGGGGCGGCGGCCTTGGAGGACGACACCGAGGGCGGAGGCGGCAATGCAGGCAGCTCGAGGCTCAGAGCTAGCCTCGAGGATTGGCCCGACGATGACACGGGGGAAGTCGCCCCTCACCACAAGCCAGGAGCCGGCCAGCAGGGTGCGAGCTCTTCCGCCGCGCCGGACATATAAGGAGGCGCGAAGAAACACAGGGCCACGACGAGCTTGTTCGGCAGTCAGCCGAAGAAAACCCAAGGGCTCGGCCGCGGCGACCAAGCGGGATGAAGCGGCCGCGAAGGCCAACCGCTTCCACAAGGAGGTGAAGAAGCCACCGCTGGTCTCCGCATAAGTGCTACCTTCCTTCATGTATTCATCATTTTTCTTCTTCATTGATCTTGTCTGAGTTCTTTGCTTGTTTCCCTTGGTCTAGGGCTCTCCTCTCTCTCCCGAGAGGGTTGCTGCCGCCTCTGTCGTGGGGTCAGCGAAGACTTCCACCACCACCCGGCGGATTGACCCCGCCGCCGACCTCCGGGAGGCGACAGAGCGGAACGCACAAGAGGTTTGTGCAGAGCGAGAAGCCGCCCGCCTGGAGAAGGCGGAGGCTGAGAAGACGGAGGCCGCTGCCAAGAAGAAACTGGCAGAGGCCAAAGCCGCCATCGCGGCGAAGAAGCAGGCCTAAGAAGCCGCTCGCCGCCAGTCGGCGATCCTCATCACCCCACTGAACTCCGCACCGCCACCTCCGGTGTTCACGGCGCAGACTGGAGATGTCGGCGACAAGAACCCGATCATGAAAAGGGACGGCGGCGACACCACCGTGTCGGACGTGATCGTGCCGCCACCGCCGCCGTCCGGGAGCACGCAAGGCGGGCAGCCGGTGGACCCGCTGGTGCCACCAACTGAAGACGAGGTGGTGGCGGGCCTAGTTCTCCAGGTTGACACGCCAGCCCGTCACCGTCTCGCGAAGGAGGCTTCGGTGCCGTGCCCTCTAGAGACCGGCGCCGCGAGCTCCTCGATCTCGGATACCGAGGCGACGAGCGCCGCGCCCACTGGGTGGGTGCGGGAGGCGGGACGGGCCCATTGAACCGGGCACTTTTGGATGTCCAAGCCAAGATCTGAGCCAAGGGCGACGCCATCCTAAGCTGCACCAAGGCGCACCTGGCAGCGCGAGAGGCCGTCCGAGTATGTTTCCTTCCTCCTCGTTTCTGTTTCTTGTACTTCTCTATGGGGGCGCATTAGTGCACCCACTGGGTGTAGTCCCCGAGTTTCGGGCCGGCTGCTAAGAAGGCGGCTCGGAACTCTAATCGGCGAGTTCCAAGCACTAGCACTTGTTCTGAAATCTTGTCACAGGATTACCACAATCTTCGCATGACCGCCTTCAATGCCAACGTCGAGGAGCTGGCCAAGCGGACTGCCGACTTGTCGGAAAGCCGGAGGGAGTCCTTCTCTTTTATGCGAGGGCGCGCAGGCGCACCCGCGGGCTGTAGTCGCCGACATTCAGGCCGACTACTGAGAAGTCGGGCCGGATCTCCCAGGCGACCTTTCTTCTTTCTTGTTGATGACTTTTTTTGCAGGGGTGTGCTGGCGCACCCGCGGGCTGTAGTCCCCGAGATTCGGGTCGACTGCTGAAGTCGGGCCGGATCTCCCCAGCGACCTTTCTTCCTTGTTGAAAACTAACACTTTGTTCTCTTTTTCCTTCCGCAGAGGCCAACGCCACCTTGCAGCAGCAGCTGGGCGAGGCCAACTCCATGCTGCGTGCCAAGGAGGAGGAGTGCAGCAAGCTGGCTGAGGAGCGTGACCGGCCGGTCACGCAGCTGGCAGAACAGAAGGAGCTACTCAAGAAGACCCAGAAAGAGGCGGAGGACAAGGAGACCGCCCTCCTTGCTGAGTGCGTGACCGAGCGCTCCTCCTGGACCGACAAGGAATCGATGTTGGCTTCCGGCTTCCATGAGGTCGAGGATCTCGTCGACGGTGAGCTTCCCCTCATTTTCCTTCTTTGAGCTGCCGGCTGTTGGTCGAGCCAGCTTCTAATCTTTAATTTGGCTCTTTTCTCTCCTATCTTGGCAGACTTCTTCCCTGGCCACTCGAACGCCGCCAACCAGGCCATCGAGGCTGACCGCGAAGGGCGGAGGGCGGATGGCGCGAAGATCGCCGCCGACGCCTCCTAAACCCTTGACGAGCAGATCCTGAGCATCGAGGGTCGTCTTCGGCCGGCCCACTGGACGATGCGCCGGCTTCAACGCGTCGGTGCCCAGGCGATTGCCGCCCTGTGGCCGGACATGCCAGCTCCGCGTACTCCCAGTCGGACTGCCGATTGGCTGGAGGTAGCGGCCGGCCGTCTTGAGGCCTGGAAGGGCTCTTCGTCCCAAGGTGGAGCACGCCGGGCCTTGGAGTTCGTCAAGGCGTGGTATCATGGGCTGAGTCTAGCCCAGCTAGCCACATTTCGGCAAGAAGCTCAGGAGGAGTTAGTGGTCGTGGAAGACGATCTCGTCAAGCGCGCGTCGTCGATCGCCGAGTACATCGACACCAGCGTCTTTGTTCCGGAGCGGGCTGAGAACAGCGGCGAGGCACCGCCGGAGTGGTTCGGGCTGAATCCAGACGATGGCAAGGACTCGACGGAGGCGATCGACTCCAGTGGCGAGGAAGAAGGCGAGGCGGAGGGGGGAGGCGAAGAGGAACGCCGGAGTTCGGAGCGGACGGCCAGCCTCAGCTCAACCGCGCCTCCAGCAACGAGCCACGCCCAACCGAGCCGGCTACTACTGGAGGCGATCATGTGGAGACTGACTAGCCGGACACTCCACCAACCGGCGCCGTGGACTCCTGCGACCCTCCGAACCCTTCTGCCGCTTCCTAGGCTGCCACTTTGTCTTTGTTTTTATCTGCTTAATAGTCTCGACGAACTTGTTAATTTGCACAATTCCACCCGCGGGGTGTATCTTGAACTTCTGTTTGAAGATTTGGCCAAGGGCCTTTGCTATGTAAATATCTTCCAAATTCTGTCTCTTCTTGCGTATTGCTCTTTTGGCTTTTTCCTTTGCCGCCTTCCCTTGGTTGCCGTCTTGCCAGTCAGACAGCCGCTCTGTGGACTGTTTCTGGATCAAGTACTTAGCTTCTTTTGGGAAGGCAAGTACTTAGCCTTTTAGAGTTTTTTAGAAAGTTGAGTAGAAAACGGTGAGCCGACTACTCAAGAGTCGGTTGTAAAAAGGCTGGAAGCCGGCTTAAACTGTGTACACGCTTTGAGTCCTTAGCCATTTTTCATGTGGACACCCATTCTACCTTACTCCTGCCCACCAGACAGTCGCTCTGCGAGCTGCGGCTTCTGACAGGAGACGGCTTAAGTGCCACACACTACTTGTCCGGCTGCAGGAAGCATTTCATAGTACAAGACGGCAAGTCCCCGGGCCGACTAGTCGAACCCGGTGCCAAGCGGCATAAAAAAATAACATACTTATGGGCATAATTCTTATCATATAGATAAAAGAGGGTAGTCCGTGAGCTCATCTCGAGGGACCCGGAGTCTTCGTACTTTAATACAAAAGGTAGCGTGGTACATACTTCATCAACTGTAAAATCTTCGGAGGAGATTCACATTTGATGGCCGCTCCGTCTCCTTGCCAGAGTCGTCCCGCTTGCACGCTCGAGGCTTCTGAGCGTCGATCAGGTAGTAGGAGTCGTTGCCTAGCACTTTGCTGATGATGAAGGGGCCTTCCCAAGGCACTGAGAGCTTGTGCTGGCCGGCTGTTCACTGGATCAGCCGGAGCACAAGGTCTCCTTCTTGAAAAGATCTCGTCTTAACCTTCCAATTGTAGTATCGGCGCAGGCTCTGCTGGTAGATGCTGGACCGGCTGAGTGCCAACAACCGACCCTCTTCCAGCAGATCGACACCGTCTTGACGTGCTTCTTCCGCCTCCTCTTCGGTGCACATGGTGACTCGTGGGGAGACGAATTCTATATCCGTTGGGATGACGGCTTCGGCACCGTAGACGAGGAAGAAGGGCGAGAAGCCGGTTGACTTGTTCGGAGTTGTGCGCAGGCTCCAGAGGACGGCTGGCAACTCATCAAGCCAGCAGCCGGCCGAACACTCCAGAGGCTCGACCAGTCGAGGCTTGATGCCGGACAGGATGAGGCCGTTTGCTCGCTCTAACTGGCCGTTTGACCGCGGATGGGCAACAGACGCTAAGTCCAGTCGGATGCCCTGCGTCGCGCAAAAACGGGCCAAGGCACCCTTGGCGAAGTTTGTGCCGTTGTCGGTGATGATGCTGTGTGGTATGCCATACCGGATTGTAATGTCGGAGATGAAAGTCACAGCAGTCGGACCATTCAACTTCTTGATTGGTTTTGCTTCTATCCACTTGGTGAACTTGTCCACTGCGACAAGCAAGTGAGTCAAGCCGCCTCGTGCCGTCTTGAATGGTCCCACCATGTCCAGGCCCCAAACAGCAAAGGGCCAGGCAATGGGAATAGTCTTGAGTGCAGAAGCCAGCTGATGTGGCTTGGAACAGAACTTCTGGCACCCTTTGCATTTTTGGACCAAGTCCTTGGCGTTTTCTAGAGCAGTCAGCCAGAAGAAACCATGGTGGAAGGCTTTGGCGACAAGTGCTCTTGAAGCCACGTGGTGGCCACACTCACCTTGATGGATGTCTTTGAGAATCGCTTGGCCTTGCTCCGGCTCCACGCAGCGCTAGTAGACACCAGTGACACTGCGCCTTACAAGCTCTTTGTTGACTATGGTGTAGGCTGCTGCCCAGCGTTGCACTTGCCGAGCCAAGATCTCCTCAGTTGGCAGCTCTTTGTTCACCAGGAATTTGAGGATGAGCTGGGCCCATGAAGGTGCTACAATTTCTGCAGCTATCAGTACTGCGACTTGGACGAGGGCGGCTGGGTCGGGAGGCGGCGGGTTGGAGTCGGCAGCTGCTTGCTGGGCTGATGAGGTCCCCGGGCCAATTGGCGTAGTTCTCGGGCCGGGTTCTGAAGTCTTTTGGCTGACCGCTGCAGTCCCCGGGCCGGGTTCTGAAGTCCCCGGGCCGGGTGCGACTGCCGCGATCCCTAGGCCGCCTGCCAGAATTCCCGTGCCGGCTGCTGGTGCTCTCAAGTCGGATCCGATTGCTTCAGGAGGAGCCGACACGAAGATAGAATCTGACTGTAGCGATGGGATGACAGACGGCTTCAGGAGGCATTGAAGGGTGACGCTGGACGGTATTGCTTGCTCGTTGTCGTTTCTTGGCACATGGAGAAACTCGCACCCTTCAAAATATCCACTGAGTTTGCATCTTTGGTGTCCTAGTCGCCTGACGACTGCTGGACCACCAAGTCAGAGTCACCATAGCACAGGATCCGGTGAATGCTGAGTTCTTTGGCAAGCCGGAGCCCGTGAATGAGTGCCTCATATTCGGCGACATTGTTGGAGGCGGCAAAATGGATTTGCAGCACATACTTGAGATTGTCGCCTTCGGGAGAGGTGAGGACGATGCCGACTCCCAAACCGGTGCGCATCTTGGAACCATCAAAATGCATCCGCCAATGGGTGGAGTCAGGCGCTTGCGGCAGGTACTGGGTGTTGGCCCAGTCGACGAGGAAGTCGGCCAACGCTTATGACTTGATGGCAGTGCGAGGCTGGTAGTAGATGGTGTAGGGGGCCAAATCTATGGCCCATTTGGCCACTCGGCCCGAAGCATCTCGGCTTCCAATGATCTCGGCCAGTGGAGCTATGCAGACCACAGTGATTGGGTGCTCTTGAAAATACGGCTTCAATTTCTTGGTGGTAAAGTGAACGTCGTAGCACATCTTCTGGTAGAGGGGGTAGTTTTGCTTTGAGGTCGACAGTACTTCACTCAAATAATATACCGATCTCTGGACTGGTAGCGCCTTGCCTTCCTCCTTGCGCTCTACCACAATGAGTGTGCTGACTACTCGGCTGGTGGCGGCGATGTAGAGGAGCATGGGCTCTTTGGAAGTCGGAGCCGCCAGAACAGGTGGAGTAGTCAACGTCTTCTTAAGATGGATAAAAGCTTCATTTGCCTTGTCATTCCAGTCAAAAAAGTGGTTTTCTTCATGAGCTAGTACAGGGGAAGAGCCTTCTCTCCCAGCCGACTGATGAAACGGCTGATGGACGCCAAACAGCCAGTGAACTTCTGCACATCTAGCAGTTAGGTGGGCACTTCCATCCTCTCGATGGCCTTGATCTTCACGGGGTTGCACTCTATGCCGCGTTCCGAGACCAGGAAGCCAAGATGCTGGCCGGCTGGTACTCCGAAGACGCATTTCTCTGGGTTGAGCTTGATTTGAAACCAGCGTAGGTTATCAAAGGTCTCCTTGAGGTCCTCTAGCAGCATTCCACGCTTCTCCGTCTTCACCACCACGTCATCCACGTAAATGTGGGCGTTCTTGCCAAGTTGCTTGAGGAGGCACTTCTGCATGCAACGTTGAAAGTTGGCACCGGCGTTCCTCAAGCCGAATGTCATGGTCAAGTAGCAGAAGGCTCCAAACAGCGTGATGAAGGCGGTCTTCAGTCTGTCGGCCGGGTTCAACTTGATCTGGTGATATCCTGAATACGCATCTAAGAAATTCAACAGCTCGCATCCGGCTATGGAGTCTATCACTTGGTCAATCCTTGGCAAAGCGAACGGGTCCTTGGGGCATGCTTTGTTGAGGCTGGTGTAGTCAATACACATCTGCCACTGCTTGTTCTTCTTCAGCACCAGGACCGGGTTGGCTAGCCACTCTGGAAAGAACACCTCCATGATATAGCCGGCTGCCAGCAGCCGAGCTATCTCTTCTCCAACAACTCTTCTCTTCTCTTCTTACAGGCGGCACAAGGGCTGCCTGACTGGTTTGGCATCAGACCGGACATGTAACTTGTGCTCGGCGAAATCTGCCGGAACACCCGGCATGTCTTTGGGGGACCATGCAAAGATGTCCCGATTCTCACAGAGGAAATCAACGAGCTCGCCTTCCTATTTGCTGTCAAGGTTTGTACCTACGACAGCGTACCTCTCCGGGTGCTCCGGGTCCAAGGGTATCTTCTTTGTCTCTTTGGCCGGCTTGTACGAGCCCTCAGCTTCCGACTCCTTGGGATCGGGCGACATCTCCGGCTGCTTGCTTGTCATCGCCACAACCCGGTCAAGGAGCCGCTTCTCAGCTGCGATCACGAGGGACTCGGCCAGCCGACTGCTCTCTGCTGCGCAGGAGGACGACTTCTTGTAGTCGCCAGCTATGGTCAGAATCCCCTTGGAACTCGACATCTTCATCTTGAGGTAGGCATAGTGGGGGACAACCATGAACTTGGCCAGGGCAGGCCGAGCAAGTAACACATGGTACGGGCTCTCAAGGTGCACCACCTCAAACCAAACTGACTCTCGGCGGAAATGATCTTTGTCCCTGAAGAGGACGTCTATCAGGATCTTGCCGATTGGTGAGCAGGAAAGGCCAGGAACTTTGCCATGGAATACCGTCCGGCTAGACTGAAGCTGCCTCTGTCTGATCCCTAACTTCTCCATGGTGTCCTTGTACATGATGTTGATGCAGCTGCCGCCGTCTATCATAACTCGGGAGAAACGAGCAGCTCGCCTGTCCGTGGCAAAGGTGGCATCCAAAACCAAGGCATAGGAGCCGGGTTTGGGCATTACTTCTGGGTGGTCGACTCTGCTCCAGCTGATGGGCTTCTCGGACCAATGCATGAACTCTGGTGTCTCTCATGCTACTGCATTCACTTCTTGTTGCTGCAGCCGCCTGCTGCGTCGGTCATCGGCCACGCTGGTGAACACAACATGGGCCCCATGCCTTTCTGGGTACTCGTCTTGTATTGCGCCAATTGGTCTGACAGCCGGCTGCTGGGGCGGAGGCGGAGGCGGCTGCCCAGCAGGTGGGGGAGGCAAGAGGCCGTCTCCCTTGGCGATCCTGGTGAGCCAGTGGCACTTCTGAGTGGTGTGGTTGGACGGCTTCGCATCACTATGGAATTTGCAGGGTGCATCCAAAGTCTGCTCATATGAAAAAGCCGACAACCAGTTGGGCTTGCCGCCCTTCTGACGTTTGGGCGGAGGCTGCCCTTCCGGCTGTTGGTCTTGACGGTCGCCACCTGCCGGCTGCGTGGCCTTGCGCTTGTTGTCGTTCTGCTGTTGACGCCGACTGGCGTCTCCAGCCGGGGTCCGAGGATCCTGCGGAGCCACTTTGCCAGTCGCACTAACTTGGATCTCTGCCTTCATGGAGGAGTCGGCCGTGGCATATTTGTCTGCTATCATCAGCAACTCGTCGAGGGTCTCCGGCTCATCGCAGAGAAGCTTGTGCTTGAGGAGGGTGCCTTCTCGGCACCCTGTGGTGAAGTACTCGATGGCCTGCACCTCGTGCACGCCCTCGCAGGAGTTACGGGGCTCGACCCAGTGCGTGAGGTAGTCGCGAGTTGACTCGTTGGGGCCTTGCACGCATAAGGAAAGCTAGCGAGGCTTGGGCGGCCGCTTATACGTGCTGGTGAAGTTGCGAACGAAGGCGTCGGTGAAGTCGACCCAACTGTTGATGCTGCGGGGCTTCAAGCTATTCAGCCATGTCCGGGCTGTGCCCTGGAGCATGAGCGGAATGTATTTCACGGCAACATGCTTGTTGCCGTTTGCTATGCTGACGGTTGTGGAGTAGTCAACCAGCCAGTCCTCCGGCTTCACGGAGCCGGTGTATTTGGGCGTGTCTCTTGGGAGCGTGAACCCTTTGGGAAAAGGCTCGTCCCGAATGCGAGGGTCAAAACACGGCGGACCCAACTCATCTTCTTCTTCTAGTGCCAGGGATCGGTGGAGATGGTCGATTCGGTGGCGAGCGTCATTCTCTCCGACTCCTTCTCGGCGGCCAAGGCGGTCGCCGAGTGTCGGGTGATCAACAAGCGGAGGGGAGACTCACCTTTCCCTGTGAGGGGGAGGAGGCGGACAATCGTCCCGTCGTTCCACTCCTCTTGGGCGGCCGTCTTGGTCGCGCTCTATGGTGATGCGAGTCCGACTGTGGCTGGCAGCCGAATCCTTGTCTTTTCTTCCGCGGACGCCACCAGTCGGCGTCTGAGATGTCTCGCCTTGGTCTCGATGGGGATGCAGGTCGTCATTCTGCCGATGCAGCGCATCGCGCGGCAACCGGCCTCGTTCTGCTCGGCAGCCGCGTCGAGGAGCCGCTGGACGCGCTTCGTCATTAGGCGATGTTCTTCGCCCTCGAACTTGTCTAGTTCGTCTGCCGCCGCCTGGGTAGCTCGGATGTTTTCCACAGGCGTGGCATAGACGGGGCGATTTGCCCCGAACAGGTTGGCGATGGCCACGCCCCGCTGTTGGACCGTGCCAAGGCGGCTAGGCCCAGCTGGAGCGGTGTGCCACCCACAGCACGGTCCATCTCGCGCTAGTAGGCCTCGGACATGCGTCTCATTCTATCAAGCTTCTTGGCGCCTTCGACAAGCTGAAGGCGGCGTGCCTCCAGCATCTCAGCGTCGGCGTCTTCGGGAATGGGCGCAGTCAGGTCTTGCAGCTCTACGTCAAGCGGGTCACGAGCACCTCTGCCGGAGTGCTTGCCGTGACCGATGACAAGCACCTCCGTCACGGTACTTCCGCCGCTCTCCGCGCGAGGGAGCGGCTCGTCGTAGACCACCACGTTGGTGGGGAACACGTCGAGCGACGCGATGTCGGAGTCGACCAACATCGGGTCGGTGGAGCCTACAGACTCCAAGTCCACAGCTGGCTCGCTGGCAACGTGGAGTTGATCAAGGAGGCTCTCGGGGCCGCCTGTGCCCGCGTCGGACACGGGCTCGTCGGACGCGGGCTCGTCGGAGAGGCGAACCTCGCCAACAAGATCGGCGAGGAAACTGGCCGCGCAGGCGATTTCCACGCCATGCAGCGCGTCGGCGCAGACTCCGTCTGGCGTGGCGGGCTGGCTGCGCTAGCCAGGGAGGAAAAGGGTTCCCATCCAAAACAGGTCTCCGGACGACGGTGCACCTTGCCCCTCGGTGGGCGCCAAATGTTGGGGGTTGGGTGCGACATATGCCAAAGGATGGCTTATCATGGTGGGAGCGAGTAGAACATCGCCGGCGCCCGGAAGCGGGATGAGGCATAGACACAAACGCCGGCGTACTTTACCCAGGTTCGGGGCTCTCCTATGAGATAACACCCCTAGTCCTGCTCTGCGTGGTCCCCGCATGATCACTAAGGCAAAGTGAGTACAAGGTTGCTCCTCGAGCTGTATGCTAGAGGTAGGAGAAGGGAAGGCTAGCTCTCTCCTTCCTGTATGACTAGGGGGTTTATATAAGCCTACCCCCAGGGGTACAATGGTAATCCAGCTGGGCGCAGGGCCCAGCCATCAGTCTCTTCGGCCGCTTCGCTGACTGTTGGGGCCCGCTGACTGGGGGCCCTGCCGACTGGTTCGGTACGGAGCCGACAGGCCGTACTTGCCGCTTGCGGGTCTTGCCGGCTGCTGATTACTGTAGCCGTGCCTCTAATGACGCAGGCTCGGTCAGGGGGTCGTGGCTACAGCTCCGCCGCCTGGCGGGCGATTACTGTAGCCACTCCCCGTCTCATCTGGTTAATGGCGCGTGGGACCCGTGGGAGGGGCAGGCCGACTCCCAGGGGCCGGCTCCCATCGGGTCCAACTGGTAGTGCTCTTGCCGTCTTCTGGGATCTCGCTGACTGGTAGGGCCCATCGTCCTTGGGCCGTACTGACAGACCTTCGTGGGTGCAGGACTCCGCCCACTAGTGCTGATGTCAGGGATGGCATGGCAACAGTGCCGCGCCGGACGGAGATCTCCGCTAGTACAGCGCAATGTGGCCATGCCAGCCCCTGGAAAGGGGAGTGAGTGGGCTTCACTGTAGCCACTCCCCGTCCTGTCCCCGTTGATGAGGGCATGGGCTTTGTTGGTGCCGTGGGCTAACTCCCCGTGGCAGGCTTCTCTGGAAGCCACCAGGTAGGAGTCGGCTTGTCTTGACCTCGCCTCCAGGACTCGGCCACATGTGGGCAGTCGGCTGTTCCTCCAGCTGGCCTCCAGAAGGCGGCTCTTCATCTTGGCGTCTTGAGGGGCGCAGTCAGCCCCGATGTCTTGAAAGGTTCTAGGCCTCGGGTTAGCCTACCTGTGGCCCATTACTCCGACAAACGTACCAAGTACCCATCACAAACCATTATCTCCCGCCTTACATTATTTGCCATTTGCCTCTCGTTTTCCTCTCCCCCACTTCACCTTTGACGTTTTATTCGCCCTCTCTTTTCCGTTCGCCTCTTTTTCGCTTGCTTCATGTTTGCTTGTGTGTTGGATTGCTTGCTTGTCATGATGGCTCAAGATAATAACAAATTATGTGACTTTACCAATACCAACAATAATGATTTCCTTAGCACTCCGATTGCTCCTCTTACCGATACTGAATCTTGTGAAATCAATGTTGCTTTGTTGAATCTTGGTATGAAAGATCAATTCGCCGGCCTTCCTAGTGAAGATGCTGCTACTCATCTAAATAGCTTCGTTGATTTGTGTGATATGCAAAAGAAGAAAGATGTGGACAATGATATTGTGAAATTGAAGCTATTTACTTTTTCTCTTAGAGATCGTGCTAAAGCTTGGTTTTTGTCTTTGCCTACAAATAGTATTGATTGTTGGAATAAGTGCAAAGATGCTTTTATCTCTAAGTATTTTCCTCCCGCTAAGATCATCTCTCTTAGAAACGATATTATGAATTTTAAGCAACTTGATCATGAACATGTTGCACAAGCTTGGGAGAGGATGAAATTAATGATACGTAATTGCCCAACTCATGGTTTGAATTTGTGGATGATTATACAAAATGTTTATGCTGGATTGAATTTTGCTTCTAGAAATCTTTTAGATTCGGTCGCGGGAGGCACTTTTATGGAAATCACTTTAGGGGAAGCCACTAAACTCCTAGATAATATTATGGTTAATTATTCTCAATGGCACACTGAAAGGTCTACTAATAAAAAAGTGCATGCGATAGAAGAAATTAATGTTTTGAGTGGAAAGATGGATGAACTTATGAAATTATTTGCTACTAAGAGTGTTTCTTATGATCCTAATGATATGCCTTTGTATATTTTAATTGATAATAATAATGAATCTATGGATGTGAATTTTGTCGGTAGGAATAATTTTGGTAACAACGCGTATAGAGGAAACTTTAATCCTAGGCCTTATCCTAGTAATTCCTCTAATAATTATGGTAATTCCTACAACAATTCTTATGGAAATTTTAATAAGATGCCTCTGAATTTGAGACTAGTGTTAAGGAATTTATGAATTCTCAAAAGAATTTCAATGCTTTGCTTGAAGAGAAATTGCTTAAAGTTGATGATTTGGCTAGGAACGTTGATAGAATTTCTCTTGATGTTGATTCTTTAAAACTTAGATCTATTCCTCCTAAGCATGATATCAATGAGTCTCTCAAAGCCATGAGAATTTCCATTGATGAGTGCAAAGAAAGAACCGCTAGGATGCGTGCTAAGAAAGATTGCTTTATAAGAGCGTGTTCTTCTAGTTCCTATGAAAATAAAGATGAAGATCTAAAAGTTATTGATGTGTCCCCTATTAAATCTTTGTTTTGCAATATGAATCTTGATAATGATGGGACTGAATATGATCCACCTTTACCTGGAAGGCATTCCAAAAATTCAGAGTTTTTAGATCTTGATGCTAAAATTGATAAAAGTGGGATTGAAGAGATCAAAACTCTGGATAATAAACCCACTATCTTGGATTTCAAGGAATTTAATTATGATAATTGTTCTTTGATAGATTGTATTTCCTTGTTGCAATCCATGCTAAATTCTCCTCATGCTTATAGTCAAAATAAAGCTTTTACCAAACATATCGTTGATGCTTCGATGCAATCTTATGAAGAAAAACTTGAGTTGGAAGTTTCTAACCCTAGAAAACTTTATGATGAGTGGGAACCTACTATTAAAATTAAAATTAAAGATCATGAATTCTATGCTTTGTGTGATTTGGGTGCTAGTGTTTCCATGATTCCAAAAACATTATGTGATTTGCTAGGTTTCCGTGATTTTGATGAGCTAGTTGGTTAAGCTAAACAACAACTTGGAGAGTTGGAAGATAAAAATCTTTGCCGAATTTGGTTCATTCTGAAGGGATATCTTTGTGTTTGTGTGCGTGTTGAAGAAAGATGATATCTTCACCAATTGGTCCTCGTGATCAGTTGTTGGATCTATTGTCTTGTCAAAACTTTGATTTGAGTGTGGGCTATCCTCAAATCAAATCAGAACCAACGATGTTCGTAATGTTGTCTTACTCGTGGTTTTCCTCGAGCATACACCGTTATATCCTTTGGTCTGACCAGTGTTATCACCTTGTTCACATAATTATGGAATTCCATTTTATTTTGGAAATTCCAATGAATTGTTGTTGAGCCCATTAGCAACATTTTTATCTTCTCCATGATTTATGAACATCTAGCTAGTGTTGGAAACTTCTATGAGCATTATCTTCATGTTCCGTTCATGAAGCATATGCTGGATGAAAGAAGTGACTTCCTCTAATTCACATGCATTTGATGCAAGTTGTCGTCATGACTTTGAGAAAGTTTGTTTTGCTTCCTCTAGAATCATCCCAAGTCAATCAAGTATGTGTGAAGTATTCTATGGGTTGATAGGTTCGGCCACCTCCATTCCATACGTAATTGCTAGCACACCAAGCCACTGATTGATTTGTTCAAGATAAAGGAGTCGATTCTAAGGTTCTTACTTCAGACTTCCGCGCGGAGACTTCCATATCATTAATGATGGTTCCCTACCAGAACTTGGTAGTATTTTGTTGTAAGGCTACCATGTGATCATGCTTGTCATGGACAACGTCTTCACATGGGTGTAGCAGAACCAGCTCATGTTTTGGGGCTTGCTATCATAGTTCATTTCTCGAGATTCTCGCAACATCATCTCGTTGATTTGTGTTGCAAACTTTCATTTTTCTCTCTAGACTTGATGAGTCTGGAATATCCTGACACCAACCAGATCTGAATCTCAGGCAGATATGATGGTTGAATCGTGGCCAACACACCCAGCCAGAAGACCTATCATTGTAGTATCTTGATTGAGGAAGTTGGCCACCTCCCTGTAAGGATCTCATAGTATATACTCCAGAAGTTGCTCCTTATGAATTCTAGTGTTCCCGAAGTCCGACCTTTTACTTGATGTCCTAGATACCAAACCATATCAATAAATGGGTTACGCTAGCACATCAAGGAGAACATTAGAAGTGGAGTGCTAAATGTCTCTCGGTCGATCATCCAGATTCTATTTCCTTGGCCTCGTTAAGGTGAAATATGAGAAGGTGTTAGCTTCCTTTGCATCCGCATCGTCCATCACCATTCATCATGGTAGTATGCTGTGTTGCCAGGATGCTTGACACGGATATTGGTAAAACCTTGATGAATATGGAAATGCTCAAGGTCTTAAGAGCACGCGCAAGCACTAGGTTTTATCGTTGGCATTAATTGGGAATTGCTCCTAGTTTCCTCAGTTATGTTATAACCTTTTCAAACAGTGGACTCACTCTCTACTGTTGGGTTTCTCCCTAGTTACAAGAATCATTCCCGGCATTTGCATTTTATTCCCATCTCTTAGCGTCGTTGTGCCATCCTAACACGGGTTCCATCCATTTCCGATGATAAGTAGAGATCATCCATTACGTTGTCTTCAACAAGGTAGTCCACATCATCCATTCTAGTCAGAGTATGTCATTCTTTCGAACTCCTTCAAACGATTGCTCGAGATTTGCCCTAGGCTGGTATAGAGAATTTTATTGATCTCTGAATCAAAAGTAATTCTTTTTGCCACATAAGGGATAATTCTACGAGTCATCCTTCTCTAAGGTGTCTCGTTATGGTATCATGGCAAGTCAAATCCTCGCTACGTTGACAACCGTTCACCACCCTCTTAGGTGTGGAATTGTTGTCTACCTAGTGAACCCTCGACATCTATTCCACTCCATCCCTCTAGATGTGTGATTCGTGTCTCAGCTCAAGAGATGTTGCTATGTCTCATTCCGTGAGTTGATCCTGAGTTATTCGATCTTCGAGAAGATCGATCCTTCTAGAGTTTCCTTTTCCTCTCGTTGTCATGTTGGCTGGAGTTCTCAGAGCAAGACGACGAGCCAAAGATGGTGATTGAATCAATGCCTTTATGAAGTGCAACCTGGATCATGAAGATTATGTTAGTTTGTGTCCCCCCTTCATCTTACCCTACGCTTGAATCTCGGGACGAGATTCTTGTTTAGTGGGGGTGAGTTGTCACAACCCTATTGCCTGTCATTGCATAATCTCCATGCATCATGTTTACTTTCCCTCACAAACTTGAAATGGGGATGACAGAACCCCCAGCACCCCCTTAATCCAACTAGAGTTTACGAAAATCTTTTTCAATGAACCTGAAATGCCCTTCTAAAATGTTCACCATCTTTGCCTTGGTCTACAACCTCTGAAAAAAATGGTGCACACTTTTCTAGGACATCACAAGGTCACTGGATTAAATTATATGTTAATTTCATTTGGACATTTAAATGGTATAAATTATTTTAAATGTCCAAATAATCATAAACTAAAATGTTTACTGTTGGAAATATTCCATACAGTGGGCATGACCAGTTTTATGATTTTTGAGTTAGTTTTAGTATTTTAATTAAAGCCACAATGTTATAGAAGAAATAGAAAAACAGAAAATAAAGGAGAGAGAGAGAGAGAGAAACTTACCTAGCTTACCTGGCACCCCTAGCCGGCCCAACACTATGTGCCCCAGCCCGCCTAGCCCCCTCCCCTATCGTCTTCCTCCTTCCCAGGGGGACGAGCGCGTGGCCGACGGACGCCGGCACATGCCCGGCCACCTCCTGCTTTCCGCTTCGCCCTGGTCTCTTCGGATGACGCCACACAGCCCCTTCGACCGCTGTCTCACTCTCCCCGAGCTTCTCACTTCCTTTGCTCTCTTTCCTCTCGTGCCCGAGCGCCGTCGTCGCCACCGCTCGCTGTTGTCTTGGCCACAGCCACTGCCTCGCCTTGCTGATGTGCTTAGAAGCTCCCCCTCGACCCCTGATACGTCTCAAACGTATCTATAATTTTTAATTGCTACATGCTATATTATCTACTGTTTTGGACTATATTGGGCTTTATTTTCCACTTTTATATTATTTTTGGGACTAACCTATTAACCGGAGGCCCAGCCCAGAATTGTTGTTTTTTTGCCTATTTCAGTGTTTCGAAAAATGGAATATCAAACGGAGTCCAAACGGAATAAAACCTTCGGGAACGTGATTTTCTCATTGAAAGTGATCCAAGAGATGTGGACCCTGCTCCAAGGAACAAAAGAGGCGGTCATGAGGGTGGGGGCGCCCCCCCCTAGGGCGCGCCCCCTGCCTCGTGGGCCCCTCGGTGCTCCACCGACATACTCCTTCCTCCTATATATACCTACGTAGCCCCAAACGATCAGAACAGGAGCCAAAAACCTAATTCCACCGCCGCAACTTTCTATATCCACGAGATCCCATCTTGGGGCCTGTTCCGGAGCTCCGCCGGAAGAGGGCCGTCATCACGGAGGGCTTCTACATCATCCGGGCCTCTCCGATGAAGTTTGAGTAGTTTACCTCAGACCTTCGGGTCCATAGTTAGTAGCTAGATGGCTTCTTCTCCCTTTTTGGATCTCAATACAAAGTTCTCCCCCTCTCTTGTGGAGATGTATTCGACGTAATCTTCTTTTTGCGGTGTGTTTGTTGAGACCGATGAATTATGGGTTTATGATCAAGTCTATCTATGAATAATATTTGAATCTTCTCTGAATTCTTTTATGTATGATGGGTTATCTTTGCAAGTCTCTTCGAATTATCCGTTTGGTTTGGTCAACTAGATTGGTAGTTCTTGCCATGGGAGAAGTGCTTAGCTTTGGGTTCGATCTTGCGGTGTCCTTTCCCAGTGACAGAAGGGGCAGCAAGGCACGTATTGCATCGTTGCCATCGAGGATAACAAGATGGGGTTTATTTCATATTGCATGAATTTATCTCTCTACATCATGTCATCTTGCTTAAGGCGTTACTCTGTTTTTAACTTAATACTCTAGATGCATGCTGGATAGCGGTTGATGAGTGGAGTAATAGTAGTAGATGCAAAATCGTTTCGGTCTACTTGTCACGAACGTGATGCCTATATACATGATCATGCCTAGATATTCTCATAACTATGCTCAAGTCTGTCAATTGCTCAACAATAATTTGTTCACCCACCATAGAATACTTATGCTCTTGAGAGAAGCCACTAGTGAAACCTATGGCCCCCGGGTCTATTCTCATCATATCAATTTCCATCACTTTAATCTTGCTTTGCATTTTTACTTTGCTTTTACTTTTTACTTTGCATCTTTATACCAAAAATACCAAAATTTTTATCTCTATCAGATCTCACTCTCGTAAGTGACCGTGAAGGGATTGACAACCCCTAATCGCGTTGGTTGCGAGTAGCTATCGTTTTGTGCAGGTACGAGGGACTTGAGCGTGGCCTCCTACTGGATTGATACCTTGGTTCTCAAAAACTAAGGGAAACTAGTCGTCAACCCGTGCATTCGCACGGGCTATAGATTGTTATTAGTTGCAAAATCTTTATAAAATATATTCTAAGGAAAATGATAATTGATATTTAGATAAAATTCCTCGTTCCTAACCTAACTGTAATGTATTAGTCCCACATTAGGAAAGCTAACACAATATGCTATATCATTAATAATTAACATAGAGAACCTTAAGTTGTGTAAATCAATCTTAGATTACTGGTTGACAACATTGAATCATAAGAGCCAGCCAAATAATGTCTCTGTATAACTTCTGTTGGTATATTTTAGTTAGGAACAATAATAATTTTATTAATATTTGACAGGCAAATGAGTTTCTTTTGTATAATTTATACTACCATATATGTCCGGAAGATCCTACAAATACAATGAAGTGGTGTTGGCTACGTAAAAAAAGTATCACATATATACGGAGATAAAACATTATTTTTTTTATTCTTGGGAGTATTATATAATGAACTAATAATGTATAAAGAAATAAATGACAACCAGATTGTGTAGTTGGATTATTTTTAATATGCACAACTCCAAAGCACGGAAGAATCATAATAGAATGCTTAATCCAGGTGATGTATCAATTATGTCAAATAAATACGTAGTAGTTTCTCATAATTGAGCTGATTGTTCCATTTGATCCGTTTGAGAGTGCCTATAGTTACCTCAGTTTTCGACTTATGTCTTCTCTAGAGCATGGTACAAACTCGTCCTTGCATGTAAGAATTACCTTTTCTCACAAAGGATTTCCCTAATTATTCCTGAACATGTACTCATACAAACTTTCCATCAAATACATTGCTATCCCATTGCTTGGCAACTTTATTTGTTGTAGCTAGAGTTTTTTTTACGACGGAGCTGGAAAGTAACACTTTATCCATTCTGAAGTAGAAGGTGTTTTAGGAAGTCTTACATCATAATACTTTTCACATCGATTCTAAAAAATGATATAGGCTGATGGCATGCGTGGAATTTGTTTGATTATATTTGTCGCATGAAATATATTCAGAGTGTAACTTTTTTATTGACTTGTGTTTGCATTCTCATACAAAAATTAATCATTAACTTCACATATTTAAAAACATAAAAAGGTTAGAAAGTTTAAATCATTATTGGGACCCATAGAGTGTAATTTTATAAATGTTACAGTTCTTGTCATGGTTATTGGGACTCATTGGGCGTAGTCAATAGGAACTCTTGGTTTGTTTTTCTTTGAAGCTTGAGATGGAGAATCTTACTGACTAAATATAATTCATTGATTTCTAGCCATCTTTAGTTAGAGAAAGTTTAAATAGTTATTGGGACTCATTGGGCGTAGTCAATAGGAACTCTTGGTTTGTTTTTCTTTGAAGCTTGAGATGGAGAATCTTACTGACTAAATATAATGTATTGATTTCTAGCCATCTTTAGTTAGAGATAGTGATCCAGATCTGGCTATGGTGCACCGTCCAGGGCATCTCCTCGCTCCAGCATGTACGCCATGCAAAACTTGTACATGCTGTGAGGCCCTTTGGAACAATCGATACATACATACATACGATAATTAGCCTTGTTTGTACATTTGCGAGTAAGAGCCAACCTGTTTCTTTATTAATTGCAACTTGAACATGGCCTTGTACATAAATGTATGAGTATCAGGTGGCCTCCAAAGCAATGACATTGTGTACCACTTTTTGAGTCTAGACATTCACTAATCAATGCACTTGCCTTGAGTGTGATGATGATCGGAAGGAATAACCTCGCAGTGCAACTGTACGAACCTGTGAACCAACCTCATTTATGAAATCATTCAAAGATCATCAGACAAACATATACTTACACTGGTAGGAAAAGGGCCTGTTGTCCAGGTTCGTAAGGGCCTTTTGTCCCGGTTCTGGAACCGGGACTAAAGGGTCGGTACTAATGCCCTGTCCCTTTAGTACCGGTTCAATCGAGAACCGGGACAGATGGGCCTCCACGTGGCCTGTGCGCGGAGCCCAGACAAGAGACCCTTTGGTCTCGGTTGGTGGCACCAACCGGGACCAATAGGCATCCACGCGTCAGCATTTCTGTGGTTGGGGTTTTTGTTTTTTTTGAAGGGGGGGGGGGATTTGGGGGTTTTAGGGGGTTAATTTAGGTGTTTCATATATTGTGTTAGCTAGCTATAATTAATAGAGAGAAGTGTCATCTCTTATGTCCGTGCTTGGTCGACGCTACGTACTATACATACGTATAGAGAGGACTAGACACGCTAGCTAGCTAGTAAGCAAACGAAGGAAACAGAAGATCGTCATGAACATATATGCATACAGAGAGAAGTGATATCGACCACCTCTCCTTCTCCGAGAGATTGGTCGAACAACAAGTTCTCGTATATCTATCCGACACTACCAGCTACATATATACAATAGTTATCTCTTACAAATATAATCATACGGACTCAGGGTCCACATAGTATTCTCCGTCTTCAGGGATCACGTGGTCAAGAAATAATGCCGCCAATTCCTCTTGAATTGCTCGCATGCGAGCTGGTGCTAGGAGTTCATCCCGCTTCCGAAACATCTAATTTAAAGAAGGGGGTCAATACATATATATATGAATGAATGAAACTCAACACAAATGATGGTAATAAAATAAAATTGTGAATGTTGTTATTTACGTACTTCATATTGTTCGTCAGTGTAGCCCCGCTCACAGGTCGTGTGGCGGATGGACTCGCAAACGTAGTATCCACAGAAATCATTCCCTTGTTCCTGCCACAACCACTTTACAAGAAATAGATGTCAATCAAACTGATAAGCAAGAATGCCAAATGGTATTGATGAAACTAGCGCTTGAATGACTAGTAGATGCGTGGAACATGCTACTATAGTACTTACTTTCGGGTGTCTAAATTGCAGCCCCTTCGGCAGTCCCGGAGCTTTTCTGGTGAATTTTCTCCAAACCCTGCCGGACAAAGAAAACAATTACTTGATATATCAGGAAATGAACAAAGTTGCTGATATGGTGGATAATGATCGACTTAACTTAATTCTCGAGTATTTGAGTCATGTCTGCATAGTCCTGGGGATCTTTTCGTCTTGAGTCTAAGACGGTTACTAGTCCCTGCTCAAGCTTAATCTCTAGGAGAATATAGTGGAAACTGCACACGCATGCATAACTCATCAATTACATTACTATAACCTTGACTAATATATAAGGGAAACCGAATACGCACAAGACAGTAACAGTCACTTGAAGTTGTAAGGGAAGAGTATAATATCTTTGTTTTCATTTATTACCAACGATCATAGCAAGTTGGCCTCGGTAGCTGCGGCATGAAATTTAACCTGAGTTGCATCTATGAGATATGTGTTAATGAACCCAATATCACCGACTTGTCTTTTCTTCAATTCGGCGATTTTCAATCTGCATAATATAGTGAGGATGATTATAAATACATGCAATGAAAGAGCTGAGCTATATAGAGAGACTTAATGACAGAAGTAGTACTACTTACAGACAGTAGCAGGCGATCGTTGTTTTATCGAGGGCCAATTGATTGAAAAACTGATAGAACTCCTCAAATGGAACAGGCAACAGTTCAATTCCAACGAGGTCATGCTCCTTTTTAACTTTCACATACAAAGTACTCCTCCCCCCAGAGTCTATGCAGATTTTCAAGTACCAATCATGCAATCTTCGCATCATCGTTGATAGAGATCTTTCATCTTTGACGATAGGCTTCCCGTACTCGTATCTTTGTATATGCACCTCCATGGGTTCATAATGTACATCGTCGGGCAGGTAATCTGCAAGATTGCTATAACCGGGCACCATCCTCGGATCATTAGCGACGTTGTGGCTAGGCACCTTGAGCGGGGGGCACGATTGCTTCGCTTGTTCGCCGAGCTGGGCAATTTGTTTCCCAGCTCTTCGTTCTTTCAGCCTTTGATCACTGACAGTACTTCCCGACCGCTCCGCTTCAGCAAATTCCTTTCCAATAATGCGTTCATAGTTTCCTTTCGGCGGAGACTTGGGTGGTTTTGTCAGGGCAGCCAGAGTGCGCTTCGCTTTCACCGGATCTACCTTCTCCTCCGGAAGTGGATGTCTCTTTGCTTTCAACCCTTGAAACCAGTCATCCACTTCGGTTCGTGCGATCTCGGCGTTCTCCTCCGGGGTCCTCTCGTATGGTAACTTCTCTGGAGTCTTCAGAGAAGGACCGAATCTGTATGTCCTCCCGCCTCTCGCTGTACTGCTAGACGCCGGCCGAGCAGAAGGACTACGACACGCTGGAGCAGCCGGAGCGGCGGCAGTTCTCTTCCGCCCTTGCTGGCGAGGCGGAGAAGGAGGAGGCTGGCTACTCGGGCGCGTCGGCGCAGGCGGAGAAGGAGGCGGAGTGCTGCCATGCACTAGAGAAGGAGCCGGTCGAGTGCCCTGATCGTCACTCGCCGGAGGAGGAGGCGGTGGAGGAGGCGGAGTGCCCTGACTCGCCGGAGGAGGAGGCGGTGGAGGAGGCGGAGTGCCCTGACTTGCCGGAGTAGGAGGAGGCGGAGGCGTCCAGTTCGGAAGGTTGATGAGATCCTTCCGCCATAGGCATGGAGTCTTCAGAGCAGACCCCAGCCTAGTCTCCGCTTCACCGGTAGGGTGGTCAAGCTGGAGGTCCTCAAATCCCTCCGTTATTTCATCCACCATCACCCTAGCATATCCTTCTGGAATCGGCCGGCAGTAAAAGGTTGCGCCGGGTTCAGTAGGATAAACAGAGCCAACAACCGCCTTAACCTTCAAATTCATCCATTGCGTTATAAGGTGGCAATTTTGAGAATCCGTGATAGCATCGACGGGATAGCTGGCAGGAGCCGTCAAGGCATGCTCCGGCTGAAGCAGCTCGGTGGAAGCCACGCTGCTTCTCCGCTGAGATGGTGGGGTAGCTTCGGGGGAAGCTTCGGCAGTACGTTTGCTACGATTTGCTTCTCGTTCCTCTATTGCTTGTACCCTTGCTTGCAGCGCCTGCATTTGGGTCTGCTGCACTTTTTTCCTCCTCTCATGCGATTTGTAACCGCCTGCGTCCGGAAACCCAACCTTCCATGGAATGGAGCCTGGCGTGCCTCGTGTCCGTCCAGGGTGCTCAGGATTCCCGAGGGCCATTGTGAGCTCATCATTCTCTCTGTCTGGAAAGAACGTCCCTTCCTGCGCTGCTTCGATATAGTGCTGAAGCTTCCTGACTGGTATGTTCATTTGATCGTTCGTCCAAATGCACTTCCCTATTACAGGGTCCAAGGTTCCGCCAGCCCCGAAGAACCAAGTCTGGCAACGGTCTGGCCAGTTAATTGTCTCTTGTTCGATCCCTTTATCAACCAGATCATTCTCAGTCTTGGCCCACTTAGGCCAGGCTACGAGGTAGCCACCTGACCCCGTGCGATGGTGATGCTTCTTCTTCGCAGCATTCTGCTTGTTTGTCGCCGACATCTTCTTACTCTTTTTCGATGTCTTGTGGGCCACAAATGCGGGCCAGTGATCTCTGATCTTCTCATATCTGCCCTTGAATTCTGGTGTCTCATTATTTTCGACAAACTTATTCAGCTCTTTCTTCCACCTCCTGAATAGTTCTGCCATCCTCTTAAGATCAAAAGACTTGATTAATTGCTCTTTAACTGGCTTCTCTGGATTATCCTCTGGCGGTAGGGTGAAAATTTGACTTCAGCTCAGTCCAAAGATCATTTTTCTGCATATCATTGACATAAGACACCTCAGGGTCTTCTGTAGCCGGCTTAAACCATTGCTGGATGCTGATCGGGATCTTGTCCCTAACCAAAACCCCGCACTGAGCAACAAATGCGCTCTTTGTCCGGAGGGGTTCAATCGGTTGGCTGTCGGGCGCGATTGCTATGATCTCAAACTTTTCATCTGAGCTCAACTTTTTCTTCGGGCCTCGTCTCTTTACCGAAGTTGTGCTTGATCCGGAGGGCTAGAAAAAAGAACAAAGACTTAATTAATATGTGTACATACCAAAACAATGAATGCATCAATTAGCTAGTCAGCAGAAGCTTAACTAATATATATACCTGGCCGGACTCGGTTCGGTCACCGGAGACGTCATCACGGTCTCCTTCTTGCACCAGCATTGGGTCACCGGAGCCGTCCTCACGGTCTCCTTCTTGCACCGGCATTAGGTCACCGGAGCCATCATAATCAGCTGCTTCCAGACCATCGGTCTCGTTGAGAAACAACGAGCAGATGGCATCACTTCCTTGTGCGATTATGTCCCCCAACAACTCTTCTTGTACTTCGTCTCGGGCAGTGTCCATAGTTACTACAAATATTGACAACATGGCAATTATTATTTAAACATGACAGATGGATATATTAGTGGAGAAAACGTAGAACTAATATTAATTAGTGGCCTCGACGCTGCTTCTCTAGGGTTTGGGGTGGCCTCGACAACGCTTCAAGGATAAAAAAAGAAGAGGAAGAAGAAAAAAAAGAGGAGAAGAAAGAATAGAGGAGTAAGAACTCCTCAATTCTTTCTTCTCCTCTTTACTCCTCTATTCTTTCTTCTCCTCTCTTTTTTTCTTCTTCCTCTTTTTTTATCGGGAACGAGGGTCGTCGAGGGTCACCGAGCGGTAGAGGAAACCCTAAATAGCAAGTATCGTGGGTGTGAGATACATGTGGCCATTGGTGTCGGACACTACATCCACGTCCCACAAGTGACGTGGGCGTCGAAGCCCGTGCCACTTGTGGGACGTGGATGTAGTGTCCGACACCGACGGTACATGTATCTCACACCGACGATACTTTCTATTTAGGGTTTCTCCTCTACCGCTCGGCGACCCTCGACGACCCTCATTCTCGATAAAAAAAAGAGGAAGAAGAAGAAAAAAAAGAGGAGAAGAAAGAATAGAGGAAAGAACTCTCTATTCTTTCTTCTCCTCTTTTTTTTCTTCTTCCTCTTCTTTTTTTATCCTCTTCTTCCTCTCATGTTCGAGAGGATCGCCGAGGGGTCGGGAGGTTGCCTAGTGTCAAAGGATTCAAGAAAACCATGTCTTCATCATTAGGCGAAAGTAACAGGTGCATGATGGTACGAAGCTCTCCAAAGTTATTTTGGAACGGAGTCCCAGATAAGATAATTCGCTTGTTGGTACAAAGTTCAGCAAGAACCTTCCAAATATCGTTATTTGGAAGGCCTTTGCTGAAATTCATACAAAAAGGCAAATTATCCTATCCGGGACACCATTCCAAAATAACTTTGGAGGACTTCGTCATGCCCTGGTTACTTCCGGCTAATGATGAAGCCATGGATTTCTTCAATACTTTGTCACTAGGAAACCTCTCTCGACCCCTCGGCGATCCTCGACCCCTCAAACCCTCGACGACCCTGGAACCCTCGACCCCTAGACGACCCTGGAACCCTCGACCCTCGATCCCTCGACCCTATAGAACCCTCGAAGAAAGGAATAGCTAGAGGAGAAGATCGAAGAAAAAAGAAGAAAAAAAAGAGGAGAAGAAGAAAGGAATAGTGGAGAAGAAGAGAAAATGGAATATTCTATTTTCTCTTCTTCTCCACTATTCCTTTCTTCTTCTCCTCTTCTTTTCCTTCTTTTTTCTTCTTCTTATTTATTTCTCCTCTTCTTTTCCTCTCCTCTTCTTCTTTCTTTCCTCTTCTTATTTTCTTCTTTCCTATCCTTCTTTTTCTTATAAATTTTAGCATATTCTAAATTTTCTTCTAACTTTCTATATATGAACAAAAACTTTCTATGAACAAAAAACTTTCTATATATATATGAAAAAAAATTCTATGAACAAAAAAATTAAACTAACATACACATATACATTGTACATTGTATATGAACATTATACATACACATATACATTATACATACACATATACATTATACAAAATTTTCTATGAACATATACATACACATAGCCACATACGTACATACACATATACATTATATATATATATATATGAACAAAAAAATTAAACTTAAAAAAATGAAGGGCAGGGGCGGCGGCACGGCAGGGCAGGGGTGGCGCGCGGCGGCCACACAAGGCAGGGGCGGCGCGCGGCGGCAGCGAAGGGTAGGGGCGGCGCGCGGCGGGGCGGCGTGCGGCGGCCGCGAAGGGCAGGTGCGGCGCGTGGCGGCCGCGCAAGGCAGGGGCGGCGCGCGGCGGCAGCGAAGGGTAGGGGCGGCGGCTCGATGGCAGCGCGTGGCGGCGACGACAGCCAGTACAGGGGGAGGAGCAGGGGAACGAGGCGGTGCTCACCGCGAGGTGGCGTCGGCGACAAGGAAGAAGCTAGGCTCGGGGACGGCGGAGGCCCGCTCGGGGGCGAGGGCAGGGGCGCGCGGGCTCGGCGTCGGTGACGGAGACGCGACGGCGAGGCACGGGCGACGACAGGGGCGATGGACGGCGTCGGGGCAACTGGCGAGGGAAATGGTGAAAATTTCCTAAGTGTTGCTTATATAGCTAAGGCATTGGTCACGGTTCGTGGCACCAACCGTGACCAATGCCCCCCTTTAGTCCCGGTTGGTGCCACCAACCAGGACCAAAGGCCTCTTTTCAGCAGCCCAAAGGGCGGGAAGCGGCGGCCTTTGGTCTCGGTTGGTGGCACCAACCGGGACTAAAGGGGGGCATTGGTCACGGTTGGTGCCACGAACCGTGACCAATGCCCCCTTTAGTCCCGGTTGGTGCCACCAACCGGGACCAAAGGCCTTGTGCTGCCCCGCGTCCAAATGTTTAGTCCCACCTCGCTAGTTGAGAGGGAGCCGCACCTGTTTATAAGGTGCGGTGCACCTTGCCTCTCGAGCTCCTCTCTAAAGCAGGCTTTCGGGCCTAACCGTGCAATCTGTGCCTGTGGGCCTACTGGGCCTCCCGTGGGCCTGAATCCTGGCCCATGGTAGGGTTTCTAGTCGTATTCAGGCCGTGGGTGCCCAGTAGGTGGCACTTTTTTTGTTTTTTTTTTTTGTTTCTACTTACAACAAAATACTTATTGTTGCTATATTTAATTTTTTTCCAGTTTTTTGTTTTGTTTTCTGCATTATTTATTTTCTTTTGTTTTTTGCTTTATTTTTTAATTCTTTTTGCTTTTAGTTTTAGAAAAATTATAAACTTTCTGTTAGTGCCATTAGTTTTCAAATTTGAAAACACTTTTTTTGTTTTTTTGTTTTCTTTGTTGCTTTATTTATTTTATTTTGTTTCTACTTACAACAAAATACTTATTGTTGCTATTTTTATTTTTTTCCAGTTTTTTTGTTTTGTTTCTGTATTATTTATTTTCTTTTGTTTTTTGCTTTATTTTTTTAACTCTTTTTGCTTTTAGGTCAGCAAAATTATAAATTTTCTGTTGCTTTATTTATTTTATTTTGTTTCTACTTACAACAAAATACTTATTGTTGCTATTTTTTTCCAGTTTTTTTGTTTTGTTTTCTGCATTATTTATTTTCTTTTGTTTTTTGCTTTATTTTTTTATTCTTTTTGCTTTTAGTTTTAGAAAAATTATAAACTTTCTGTTAGTGCCATTATAAACTTTTTGCTTTTAATTTGAATTCTTTGAAAATTGTTTGAATCACAAGTTTGTGATTAACTTACTAAAAAAATGAGAATAGATGCGCTTATAGAGAAAATTCAACCTAAATTCCTAGTAAATTTCTATGAATTTCAGAGAAATTCACTATGAATTTAGGTTAAACTTTTCTCTATTAGGGCATCTATTTTCACTTTGAGAGGAGCTCAACAAGGCAGAGAGGGAAGGGCTTATAAACCGGTGTGAGCCCCCTTCGGTTGGCGAGGTGGGACTAAACTCTGCCCGCAACGAGGACCAACCCTTTAGTCCCGGTTTGTGGCACAAACCGGGACTAATGGTCATGGGCCAGGGGCGAGGAGCAAAATTATAAACTTTCTGTTAGTGCCATTAGTTTTAGAAAGTTGAAAGTTGAAAGTTGGCATGGGCCAGGGACTAATGGTCATGGTATTACGAGGGCCGAACCATAAGACATGAAAGCATTTCAAATGAACTCTGAAAAAGTTGAAAGTTGGCATGGTATCATAATTTCACCCACATAGCATGTGCATGTACAAAACGGACAATGGTAGCATGTTCGTGTGTTACAAAGTTGGCATGGTATCATCATAATAGTTGCGGGAGAAAGTCTTCACTTTTTCTTCGCTTGTGTCATTTGCTTATTGCGCCGTAACCATGGATAATCTTCATTGTTTATCAGGATGCTTGGGTCAGCCTTGACATTGAAGGGAGGAATTTCATGAAACTTTTCATAATCTTCAGACATGTCTGTCTTGCCGTCCACTCCCAGGATGTCCCTTTTTCCTGAAAGAACTATGTGGCGCTTTGGCTCATCGTATGATGTATTCGCTTCCTTATCTTTTCTTTTTCTCGGTTTGGTAGACATGTCCTTCACATAGATAACCTGTGCCACATCATTGGCTAGGACGAACGGTTCGTCAGTGTACCCAAGATTTTTCAGATCCACTGTTGTCATTCCGTACTGTGGGTCTACCTGTACCCCGCCGCCTAACAGATTGACCCATTTGCACTTAAACAAAGGGACCTTAAAATCAGGTCCGTAGTCAAGTTCCCATATGTCCACTATGTAACCATAATATGTGTCCTTTCCGCTCTCGGTTGCTGCATCAAAGCGGACACCGCTGTTTTGGTTGGTGCTCTTTTGATCTTGGGCGATCGTGTAAAATGTATTCCCATTTATCTCGTATCCTTTGTAAGTCAATACAGTCAAAGATGGTCCCCTGGACAACAAGTACAACTCATCACAAACAGTGTTGTCACCTCTGAGACGTGTTTCCAACCAACTGCTGAAAGTCCTGATGTGTTCACATGTAATCCAGTCGTCGCACTGCTCCGGGTGTTTGGAGCGCAGACTGTTCTTGTGTTCATCGACATACGGGGTCACCAAGGTAGAGTTCTGTAGAACTGTGTAGTTTGCTTGAGACCAAGAATATCCGTCCCTGCATATTATTGAGTCTCTTCCAAGAGTGCCTTTTCCAGTCAGTCTCCCCTCATACCGCGATTTAGGGAGACCTATCTTCTTAAGGCCAGGAATGAAGTCAACACAAAACCCGATAACATCCTCTGTTTGATGGCCCATGGAGATGCTTCCTTCTGGCCTAGCGCGGTTACGGACATATTTCTTTAGGACTCCCATGAACCTCTCAAAGGGGAACATATTGTGTAGAAATACGGGCCCCAGGATGACAATCTCGTCGACTAGATGAACTAGGACGTGCGTCATGATATTGAAGAAGGATGGTGGGAACACCAGCTCGAAACTGACAAGACATTGCGCCACATCACTCCTTAGCCTTGGTACGATTTCTGGATCGATCACCTTCTGAGAGATTGCATTGAGGAATGCACATAGCTTCACAATGGCTAATCGGACGTTTTCCGGTAGAAGCCCCCTCAATGCAACCGGAAGCAGTTGCGTCATAATCACGTGGCAGTCATGAGACTTTAGGTTCTGAAACTTTTTCTCTGACATATTTATTATTCCCTTTATATTCGACGAGAAGCCAGTCGTGACCTTCATACTGAGCAGGCATTCAAAGAAGATTTCTTTCTCTTCTTTCGTAAGAGCGTAGCTGGCAGGACCTTTATACTGCTTCAGAGGCATGCCGTCTTTTTCGTGCAAACGTTGCAGGTCCTCCCGTGCCTCAGGTGTATCTTTTGTCTTCCCATACACGCCCAAGAAGCCTAGCAGGTTCACGCAAAGGTTCTTCATCACGTGCATCACGTCGATTGAGGAGCGGACCTCTAGGTCTTTCCAGTAGGGTAGGTCCCAAAATATAGATTTCTTCTTCCACATGGGTGCGTGTCCCTCAGCGTCATTCGGAACAGCTAGTCCACCGGGACCCTTTCCAAAGATTACGTAGTGTAAATCATTGACCATAGCAAGCACGTGATCACCGGTGCGCATGGCGGGCTTCTTCCGGTGATCTGCCTCGCCTTTGAAATGCTTGCCTTTCTTTCGACATTGATGGTTGGTCGGAAGAAATCGACGATGGCCCAGGTACACATTCTTCCTGCATTTGTCCAGGTATATACTTTCAGTGTCATCTAAACAGTGCGTGCATGCGTGGTATCCTTTGTTTGTCTGTCCTGAAAGGTTACTGAGAGCGGGCCAATCATTGATGGTCACGAACAGCAACGCCTTAAGGTTAAATTCCTCCTGTCTGTGCTCATCCCACGTACGTACACCGTTTCCATTCCACAGCTGTAAAAGTTCTTCAACTAATGGCCTTAGGTACACATCAATTTCGTTGCCGGGTTGCTTAGGGCCTTGGATGTGAACTGGCATTATAATGAACTTCCGCTTCATGCACATCCAAGGAGGAAGGTTATACATACATAGAGTCACGGGCCAGGTGCTGTGATTGCTGCTCTGCTCCCCGAAAGGATTAATGCCATCCGCGCTTAAAGCAAACCATACATTCCTTGGGTCCTTTGCAAACTCATCCCAGTACTTTCTCTTGATTTTTCTCCACTACGACCCATCAGCGGGTGCTCTCAACTTCCCGTCTTTCTTTCGGTTCTCACTGTGCCATCGCATCAACTTGTCATGCTCTTCGTTTCTGAACAGACATTTCAACTTAGGTATTATAGGAGCATACCACATCACCTTCGCAGGAACCCTCTTCCTGGGGGGCTCGCCGTCAACATCACCAGGGTCATCTCGTCTGATCTTATACCGCAATGCACCGCATACCGGGCATGCGTTCAGATCCTTGTATGCACCGCGGTAGAGGATGCAGTCATTAGGGCATGCATGTATCCTCTCCACCTCCAATCCTAGAGGGCATACGACCTTCTTTGCTGCGTATGTACTGTCGGGCAATTTGTTATCCTTTGGAAGCTTCTTCTTCAATATTTTCAGTAGCTTCTCAAATCCTTTGTCAGCCACAGCATTCTCTGCCTTCCACTGCAGCAATTCCAGTACGGTACCGAGCTTTGTGTTGCCATCTTCGCAATTGGGGTATAACCCTTTTTTGTGATCCTCTAACATGCGATCGAACTTCAGCTTCTCCTTTTGACTTTCGCATTGCGTCCTTGCATCGACAATGACCCGGCGGAGATCATCATCATCGGGCACATCGTCTGGTTCCTCTTGATCTTCAGCAGCTTCACCCGTTGCAGCATCATTGGGCACATCGTCTGGTTCCTCTTGATCTTCACCAGCTCCCCCCGTTGCAGCATCACCGTATTCAGGGGGCACATAGTTGTCATCGTACTCTTCTTCTTTGCCGTCTTCCATCATAACCCCTATTTCTCCGTGCCTCGTCCAAACATTATAGTGTGGCATGAAACCCTTGTAAAGCAGGTGGGAGTGAAGGATTTTCCGGTTAGAGTAAGACCTCGTATTCCCACATTCAGTGCATGGACAACACATAAAACCATTCTGCTTGTTTGCCTCAGCCGCATCGAGAAACTCATGCACGCCCTTAATGTACTCGCGGGTGTGTCTGTCACCGTACATCCATTGCCGGTTCATCTGCGTGCATTATATATAATTAAGTGTCCAAATTAATAGAAGTTCATCATCACATTAAAACCAAAGTGCATACATAGTTCTCATCTAACAACATATAGCTCTCCAGAGCATCTAATTAATTAAACCATACATTGAAACTATGTAAAACATTTCAATGCGAAAACAAATGCGATCATAATCGCAACCAAGGTAACAATTGATCCAACGGCATAATGATACCAAGCCTCGGTATGAATGGCATATTTTCTAATCTTTCTAATCTTCAAGCGCATTGCATCCATCTTGATCTTGTGATCATCGACGACATCCGCAACATGCAACTCCAATATCATCTTCTCCTCCTCAATTTTTTTATTTTTTCCTTCAACAAATTGTTTTCTTCTTCAACTAAATTTAACCTCTCGACAATAGGGTCGGTTGGCATTTCCGATTCACATACATCCTACATAAATAAAATCTATGTCACGTTGGTCGGCATAATTTCATAAACAATAAATGAACCAATAGTTATAAAGATAATATATATACCACATCCGAATCATAGACAGGACGAGGGCCGACGGGGGCGGATACCAAAACCATCGCACTATATAAGATGCAATAATAAAAGTAAGAAAATAATACAAGTATCTATGTAAACATACAAGTAAGAATATTTTTCCTTTCAGAAAGAAGATAAAACAAGAGGCTCACCACGGTGGTGCCGGCGATGAGCTCGGCGCGGGTGATCGATGGCGGTGAAGACGGGGACGGGGCGTGACGGACCGCTAAACCTAGACAAATATTATGGAAAATGGAGCTTGGAGGTCGAGCTTGGAGAGGAGAAAGCTTAAGTAGTGTGGCTCGGGCATTCCATCGAACACCTTGTGTGCATAGGAGGTGAGCTAGAGCACCACCAAGCCCTCTCCCCCTCGGCCAGAGAAAAACAGAGCACTGGGGTGCTCTGCTCGCGAGCGAGGGGTATATATAGGCACCTCATTGGTCCTGGTTGGTGACATGAGCCGGGACTAAAGGGGAGCCTTTGCTCCTGGTTCAAGCCACCAACCAGGACCAATGGTGGTGGTCCAGGAGCGAGGCCCATTGGTCCCGGTTCGTTCCACCAACCGGGACCAAAAGGTCCAGATGAACCGGGACCAATGGCCCACGTGGCCCGGCCGGCCCCCTGGGCTCACGAACCGGGACCAATGCCCACATTGGTCCCGGTTCTGGACTGAACCGGGACTAATGGGCTGACCCGGCCTCGACCAAAGCCCTGTTTTCTACTAGTGCTATAGTACAACCCTATATTCGGCCATCGGGCAACCGTCTAAAAGTACTAAGTTTGTCTTACTCCCCGACACGCAATTTAAATCATGATCCCATACTGTTTATTTTTCATTTTCGAATACATTTTCCAGAAAAATCAAGTGATAGAACACATCATATCTAGAGAAAAATATGTACAACTTTCCTGCTTGAAACTTGATATAGTTTTTCCTCTGAATTGATGGGCCATAGGCTCAATAGTAATCTGTTTTTACTGAAAACTCCAGCACAGCATCAGGTTTTTAGTCTTACAATGCAAACCCTAAACCATAATCAACAAAATTGGTACCATTGGAAAACTTGCAACGTATTCCCCAACATTTACCACCGTCTTAATTTGAGATTATTCAGTGCTTAATCACAGTTTTAAACTTAATGCAACCTGCAGTTGCTTTATTAATTGACACCGTGAACTTGTGCATGAATGTGTGAGTACTAGGTGGCCTCCATGGCAATGACATTGCGTACCACTTTTTTGAGGCAAGACATTCACTAATTAATGCACTTGCCTTGAATGTGATGATCAATGGAAGGAATAACCTCGCAGTGCAACTATACGAACCTGTAAACCAATCTCATTCAGGAAATCATTCAAAGATTATCAAACAAACATATACTTATATTACAACCCTATATTCGGCCATTGGCCAATCGTTTAAAAGTACTAAGTTTGCCTTACTCCCCAAAATGCGGTTTTAAGCATGATCCCATACTGTTTATTTTTCATTTTTTAATACGTTTTGCCGACAAAGCAAGTGATACAACCCATCATATGTAGAGAAAATCATATACAACTTTCCTGCTTTAAACATGATACAGTTCTTCCTCTGAATTGATGGGGAATAGGCTCAAGAGTAATCTGTTTTTACTGAGAACTACAATGCAGCATCAGGTTTTTAGTCTTACAATGCAAACCCGGAATCATAATAAATGAAACTGGTACCATTGGAAAACTTGCAACGTATCCCACAACATGTACCACTGTCTTAATTTGAGATTACTCAGTTTTGAATCACAGTTTTAAAACTTAATGTTGCAGGCTCAAAAAACAAATGCCTAGATAAATACTTAAGATGAATATCTCCAACTCCAATCCATTTTTCAAGTTTGCAACTAATGAGTAATTAGAGTTTACCTTTTCTGTGTGCAATCACTTTTCTAGTTCCTTGGCAAGCTCACAAAATTTGGACAACCCCCGCTGAATCTCTTTCCTCCAGAGTTTTTGTCTCCACTCTGATTGTCTGCTGCCATTCTCTCTTATGATTAGTTGTATTCCCTTCTATCTTCTGATTAAATTATCCCTGATGCAATCTGTGCCGTGTACTGCCTTGAGCTCTTTTGTGGCATAGCCTGCTCTCCACTCCAGATCTCCTGCATTGATCGGTGACTTGATTACATGCAACCCACGCAACGTTAGTAAACAGATTGGAACACGCAAGGAGCAATGGGTGAGCGTATCAACGGGTGTACAACTGAAAAGGGCAACACCATCATAGAGCAGCGGAGCTCACAGCCATACGTTGAACTTGGTGGTGGTGGTCATGAGCAGCGACCAGCAGCAGCGTCCAGCGGCAGGGCGCAGTTCATCCATGTTTTTGACGGATGACCAGCAATGGTGGGCTCATCAATTTTGACCAAGTGTAGCCTCAATCTGCTTCTCCACTGCCACATAGGGATGTCTGGCGGTGGCCAGCGTGACTGCATGCTGGGTGATTAATCAACGATATAGTTAATTCAATCATAAACCAGAGAAAAACAAATTCAAAGCAAATCAGTGTGAGAGGAGGAACCTGATCTAGATGAGAAACAATTTCTAACATGATAAGATCGATGGGCGAGCGCACAGATTCCATGCCCCAACTTCCTTGCGCCAATTTTGGGAGAGGACATGAGAGAGGTAGAGAGTTTTCGAGACGGGGAGACCTGAGAGATTGAGATAGAGAGACCACGATGGGCACAGATTCCATGCCCCAACTTCCTTGCTCTAATTTTGGGAGAGGACATGAGAGAGGTAGAGAGTTTTAGAGAGGGAGAGACCTGAGAGATTGAGAGAGAGACCTGAGAGATTGATAGAGAAAGGGAGATATGAGTTCGAGAGAGAGAGAGAGAGACGTGGAAAATTGAGCGAGGAAGAGATATATGAGAGTTTGAAAGAGAGATAGGGAGAGAGACGTGAGACAGACAACGATTTCTTCATTTTATTATTTTTTACTTCGAGAGGAATATATATCGATACATATTTGACGGGTATCTTTTTTAGCTTCAATTTCAATTTTTCAATGAATATTAATCTAGACCGTAATAATTCGGTCCCACCAGATTAACGGCTCGTAAAATCTGATTAACGTGGGAATTTCTGGGAAGTCACAAATTACTATAGGTATAGATAGATAGATAGATAGATACTTATGCTGCTCTGCTGCATCATCCCTTCCTCTTCAGGGAAAAGCAACGCAAGCTCAAGACGTAGCAACCCCCTCTTCCTCCCCGCCGGAAGCCCTGCAGCATTGTCCCCGACCTCGTCTTCAACCTCTGGCCGCTGGCGATCTCACTGGGGATTCACGAGCTCCAGCCCCTCCCCGACCTCGTCGTTTCCCCTGCTGGAATCGCTGTGAGCCCTGCCCCTTTCCCCTCTCTCCCCGTGCTCGTCCGCGCCTTCTAACCACCGTGGCCATCGGAGCCGACAACTCCTCGCCGCCGGTCATGTCGCCATGATACGTCTCCAACGTATCTATAATTTTTGATTGCTCCATGCTATATTATCTACTGTTTTGGACCATATTGGGCTTTATTTTCCACTTTAATATTATTTTTGGGACTAACCTATTAACCGGAGGCCCAACCCAGAATTGATGTTTTTTTTCCTATTTTAGTGTTTTGAAGAAATGGAGTATCAAACGGAGTCCAAATGGAATGAAACCTTCGGGAACGTGATTTTCTCACCGAATATGATCCAGGAGACTTGGACCCTACGTCAAGAAAGGAGGGAGGTGGCCACGAGGGTGGAGGGAGCGCCCCCTGCCTTGTGGGCCCCCCTTTGCTCCACCGACGTACTCCTTCCTACTATATATACCTATGTACCCGCAAACGATCAGATACAGAGCCAAAAACCTAATTCCACCGCCGCAACTTTCTGTATCCACGAGATCCCATCTTGGGGCCTGTTCCGGAGCTCCGCCGGAAGGGGAATCCACCACGGAGGGATTCTACATCAACATCATAGCCTCTCCAATGAAGTGTGAGTAGTTTACCTCAGACTTTCGGGTCCATAGTTAGTAGCTAGATGGCTTCTTCTCTCTTTTTGGATCTCAATACAATGTTCTCCCCCTCTCTCATGGAGATCTATTCGATGTAATCTTCTTTTTGCGGTGTGTTTGTTGAGACAGATGAATTGTGGGTTTATGATCAAGATTATCTATGAACAATATTTGAATCTTCTCTGAATTCTTTTATGTATGATTGGTTATCTTTGCAAGTCTCTCCGAATTATTAGTTTGGTTTGGCCTACTAGATTGGTTTTTCTTGCAATGGGACAAGTGCTTAGCTTTGGGTTCAATCTTGTGGTGTCCTTTCCCAATGACAGTAGGGGCAGCAAGGCACGTATTGTATTGTTGCCATCGAGGATAACAAGATGTTTTTTATCATATTACATGAATTTATCCCTCTACATCATGTCATCTTGCTTAAAGCGTTACTCTGTTTTCTTGAACTTAATACTCTAGATGCATGCTGGATAGCGGTCGATGAGTGGGGTAATAGTAGTAGATGCAGGCAGGGGTCGGTCTACTTGTCTCGGATGTGATGCCTATATACATGATCATACCTAGATATTCTCATAACTATGCTCAATTCTGTCAATTGCTCAATAGTAATTCGTTCACCCACCGTAAAATACGTATGCTCTTGAGAGAAGCCACTAGTGAAATCTATGGCCCCTGGGTCAATCTCTATCATATTAATCTCCCAACACTTTATTATTGCTTTGATTTTTTACTTTACCTTTTATTTTACTTTGCATCTTTATACCAAAAATACCAAAAATATTATCTATGATCTCTATCAGATCTCACTCTCGTAAGTTACAGTGAAGGGATTGACAACCCCTAATCGCGTTGGTTGCGTGGAGCTATTTGTTTTGTGTAGGTACGAGGGACTCGCGCGTAGCCTCCTACTGGATTGATACCTTGGTTCTCAAAAACTGAGGGAAATACTTACTCTACTCTGCTGCATCACCATTTCCTCTTCAAGGAAATCCAACGCAGTGCTCAAGAGGTAGCAGGAAGATTTATGGCGCCATTGCCGGGGAGGTCTTCGCAAAAGTCAACATACCAAATACCCATCACAATCCCTTATCTCTCGCATTACATTATTTGCCATTTGCCTCTCATTTTCCTCTCCCCCACTTCACCCTTGTCGTTTTATTCGCCCTCTCTTTTCCGTTTGCCTTTTTCTCGCTTGCCTTTTTGTTTGCTCGTGTGTTGGATTGCTTGCTTGTCACGATGGCTCAAGATAATACCAAATTGTGTGACTTTACCAATACCAACAATAATGATTTTCTTAGCACTCCGATTGCTCCTCTTACCAACACTGAATCTTGTGAAATCAGTACTGCTTTGTTGATTCTTGTTATGAAAGATCAATTCGCCGGCCTTCCTAGTGAAGATGCCGCTACTCATCTGAATAGCTTCGTTGATTTGTGTGATATGCAAAAGAATAAAGATGTTGATAATGATATTGTCAAATTGAAGCTATTTCCTTTTTCTCTTAGAGATCGTGCTAAAGCTTGGTTTTCGTCTTTGCCTAAAAATAGTATTGATTCTTGGAACAAGTGCAAAGATGCTTTTATCTCTAAGTATTTTCCTCCCGCTAAGATCATCTCTCTTAGAAACGATATTATGAATTTTAAGTAACTTGATCATGAACATGTTGCACAAGCTAGGGAGAGAATGAAATTTATGATACATAATTGCCCTACTCATGGTTTGAACTTGTGGATGATTATACAAATTTTTTATGCCGGATTGAATTTTGCTTCTAGAAATCTTTTAGATTCGTCCGCGGGAGGCACTTTTATGGAAATCACTTTAGGAGATGCTACTAAACTCCTAGAAAATATTATGGTTAATTATTCTCAATGGCACACTGAAAGTTCCACAAATAAAAAAGTGCATGCGATAGAAGAAATTAATGTTTTGAGTGAAAAGATGGATGAACTTATGAAATTATTTGTTACTAAGAGTGTTTCTTCTGATCCTAATGATATGCCTTTGTCTACTTTGATTGAGAATAATAACGAATCTATGGATGTGAATTCTTTTGGTAGGAATAGTTTTGGTAACAACGCGTATATAGGGAACTTTAATCCTAGGCCTTATCCTAGTAATCGTTCTAATAATTATGGAAATTCCTACAACAAATCTTATGGAAATTTTAATAAGATGCCCTCTGAATTTGAGAATAGTGTAAAAGAGTTTATGAATTCACAAAAGAATGTTAATGCTTTGCTTGAACAGAAATTACTTAAAGTTGATGAATTGGCAAGGAACGTTGATATAATTTCTATTGTTGTTGATTCTTTAAAGCTTAAATCTATTCCTCCTAAGCATAATATCAATGAGTCTCTCAAAGCCGTGAGAATTTCCATTAATGAGTGCAAGGAAAGAACCGCTAGGATGTTTGCTACGAAAGATGCCTTTATTAAAGCGTGTTCTTCCAATTTCCATGAAAATAAAGATGAATATCTAAAAGTTATTGATGTCTCCCCTATTAAATCTTTGTTTTTAAATATGAATCTTGATAATGATGGGACTAAATATGATCCACCTTTACCTAGAAGGCGTTCCAAGAATTCGGAGTATTTAGATCTTGATGATGAAATTGATAAAAGTGGGATTAAAGAAAGCAAAACCCTAGATGTTGCTAAAACAACTATCTTGGATTTCAAGGAATTTAATTATGAAAGTTGCTCTTTAATTGATTGTATTTCCTTGTTGCAATCCGTGCTAAATTATCCTCATGCTTATAGTCAAAATAAAGTCTTTACCAAACATACCGTTGATGCCTTGATGCAATCTTATGAAGAAAAACTTGAGTTGGAAGTTTCTATCCTAGAAAACTTTATGATGAGTGGGAACCAACTATTAAAATTAAGATTAAGGATCATGAATTTTATGCTTTATGTGATTTGGGTGCTAGTGTTTCCACTATTCCCAAAACTTTGTGTGATTTGCTAGATTTCCGTGATTTTGATGATTGCTCTCTAAACTTGCACCTTGCGGATTCCACTATTAATAAACCTACGGGAAGAATTAATGATGTTCTTATTGTTGCAAATAGGAATTATGTGCCTGTAGATTTTATCGTTCTTGATATAGATTGCAATCTTTCTTGTCCTATTATTCTTGGTAGACCTTTCCTTAGAACGATTGGTGCAATTATTGATATGAAGGAAGGGAATATTAGATTCCAATTTCTATTAAAGAAAAAGTCATGGAACACTTCCCTAGAAAGAAAATAAAATTACCATATGAATCTATCATGAGAGCCACTTATGGATTTCCTACCAAAGATGGCAATACCTAGATCTATCCTTGCTATTATGCCTAGCTAGGGGCGTTAAACAATAGCGCTTGTTGGGAGGCAACCCAATTTTATTTTTAGTTTTTTTGCTTTTGCTTCTGTTTAGGAATAAATAATCCATCTACCTTCTGTTTAGATGTGGTTTTATGTTTTAATTAGTGTTTGTGCCAAGTTAAACCTATAGGATCTTCTTGGATGATAGTTATTTGATCTTGCTATAATTCCCAGAAACTTTCTGTTCATGAAAACAATTGTGAAAAATCACCAGAACGAGATAAAATAGTGATTCCAATTTCTGATGATAAATAAACAAATTTCTTAGGTCGTCCTATTTTAGCAGAATTTTTGGAATTCCAGAAGTTTGCGTTAGTTACAGATTACCACAGACTGTTCTGTTTTTGACAGATTCTGTTTTTCGTGTGTTGTTTGCTTATTTCGATGAATCTATGGCTAGTAAAATAGTTTATAAACCAGAGAGAAGTTGGAATACAGTAGTTTGAACACCAATATAAATAAATAATGAGTTCATTACAGTACCTTGAAGTGGTCTTTTGTTTTCTTTCGCTAACGGAGCTCACGAGATTTCTGTTGAGTTTTGTGTTGTGAAGTTTTCAAGTTTTGTGTGAAATCTTTTGATGGACTATGGAACAAGGAGTGGCAAGAGGCTAAGAATGGGCATGCCCATTGCACCCCCAAGATAATCTAAGGACACCAAAAATTCAAAGCTTGGGGATGCCCCAGAAGGCATCCCCTCTTTCGTCTACTTCCATCGGTTACTTTACTTGGAGCTATATTTTTATTCACCACATGATATGTGTTTTGCTTGGAGCGTCTTATATGATTTGAGTCTTTGCTTCTTAGTTTACCACAATAATCCTTGCTGTACACACCTTTTGAGAGAGCCATACATGATTTGGAATTTGTTAGAATACTCTATGTGCTTCACTTATATCTTTTGAGTTATCTAGTTTTGCTCTAGTGCTTCTCTTATATCTTTTAGAGGACGGTGGTGGATTTGTTTTATAGAAACTATTGATCTCTCATGCTTCACTTAGATTATTTTGAGAGTCTTAAATATCATGGTAATTTTCTTAATAATAATAATATGCTTGGTATTCAAGATTTGTAAAACTTTCGTTTGAGTGCGTTGAATACTAAGAAAAGTTTGATGCTTGATAATTGTTTTGAGATATGAAAATGGTGATATTAGAGTCATGATAGTTGAGTAGTTGTGAATTTTAGAAATACTTGTGTTAAAGTTTGTGATTCCCGTAGCATGCACGTATGGTGAACCATTATGTGATGAAGTCGGAGCATGATTTATTTATTGATTGTCTTCCTTATGAGTGGCGCTCGGGGACGAGCGATGGTCTTTTCCTACCAATCTATCCCCCTAGATTTTTGCAATAAGTATATGAGTTCTTCATGACTAATGTTGAGTCCATGGATTATACACACTTTTCTTCCTTCCACCATTTCTAGCCTCTCTAATACCGCGCACTTTTCGCCGGTATCATACACCCACCATATACCTTCCTCAAAACAGCCACCATACCTACCTATCATGGCATTTCCATAGCCATTCCAAGATATAATGCCATGCAACTTTCCACCATTCCGTTTATTATGACACGCTCCATCATTGTCATACTGCTAGCATGATCATGTAGTTGACATCATATTTGTGGCAAAGCCACTGTTCATAATTCTTTCATACATGTCACTCTTGATTCATTGCATATCCCGGTACACCACCGGAGGCATTCATATAGAGTCATATTTTGTTCTAAGTATCGAGTTGTAATTGTTGAGTTGTAAGAAAATAAAAGTGTCATGATCATCATTTTTAGAGCATTGTCCCAAGTGAGGAAAGGATGATGGAGACTATGATTCCTCCATAGTTTGGGATGAGACTCCGGACGAAAAAAAAAGAGGCCCTAAAAAAAGAGAAAAGACCCAAAAAATTAGAGAAAAAGAGAGAAGTGACAATGTTACTATCCTTTTACCACACTTGTGCTTCAAAGTAGCACCATGATCTTCATGATAGAGAGATTTTCATTTTGTCACTTTCATATACTTGTGGGAATTTTTCATTATAGAACTTGGCTTGTATATTCCAATGATGGGCTTCCTCAAAATGCCCTAGGTCTTCATGAGAAAGCGAGTTGGATGCACACCCACTTAGCTTCTTTTGTTGAGCTTTCATATATTATAGCTCTAGTGCATCCATTGCATGGCAATCCCTACTCACTCACATTGATATCTATTCATGGGCATCTCCATAGCCCGTTGATACGCCTAGTTGATGTGAGACTATCTTCCCCTCTTTTTGTCTTCTCCACAACCACCATTCTATTCCACATATAGTGCTATATCCATGGCTCACGCTCATGTATTGCATGAAGATTGAAAAGGTTTCGAGAATGTCAAAAGTATGAAACAATTGCTTGGCTTGTCATCAGGGTTGTGCATGATTTAAATACTTTGTGTGGTGAACATAGAGCATATCCAAACTATATGATTTTGTAGGGATAACTTTCTTTGGCCATGTTATTTTGAGAAGACATGATTGCTTTGTTAGTATGCTTGAAGTATTATTATTTTTATGTCAATATGAACTTTTGTCATGAATCCTTAGGATCTGAGTATTCATACCACAATTAAGAAGAATTACATTGAAATTATGCCAAGTAGCACTCCGCATCAAAAATTCTCTTTTTATCATTTACCTACTTGAGGACGAGCAGGAATTAAGCTTGGGGATGCCTGATACGTCTCCAACGTATCTATAATTTTTGATTGCTCCATGCTATATTATCTACTGTTTTGGACCATATTGGGATTTATTTTCCACTTTTCTATTACTTTTTGGACTAACCTATTAACCGGAGGCCCAGCCCAGAATTGCTATTTTTTTTTGCCTATTTCAGTGTTTCAAAGAAACAGAATATCAAACGGAGTCCAAACGGAATGAAACCTTGGGAACGTGATTTTCTCATCAGATATGATCCAGGAGACTTGGACCCTCCGTGATGAAAGCCACGAGGCGGTCATGAGGGTGGATGGCGCCCCCCCCCCCCTAGGGCGCACCCCCTGCCTCGTGGGCCCCTCGAAGCTCCACCGACGTACTCCTTCCTCCTATATATACCTATGTACCCCCAAACGATCAGATACGGAGCCAAAAACCTAATTCCACCACCGCAACTTTCTGTATCCATGAGATCCCATCTTGGGGCCTGTTCCCGAGCTCCGCCGGAGGGGGCATCCACCACGGAGGGCTTATACATCATCATCATAGCCTCTCCGATGAAGTGTGAGTAGTTTACCTCAGACCTTCGGGTCCATAGTTAGTAGCTAGATGGCTTCTTCTCTCTTTTTGGATCTCAATACAATGTTCTCTCCCTCTCTCGTGGAGATCTATTCGATGTAATCTTCTTTTTGCGGTGTGTTTGTTGAGATCGATGAATTGTGGGTTTATGATCAAGATTATCTATGAACAATATTTGAATCTTCTCTGAATTCTTTTATGTATGATTGGTTATCTTTGCAAGTCTCTTCGAATTATCAGTTTGGTTTGGCCTACTAGATTGGTTTTTCTTGCAATGGGAGAAGTGCTTAGCTTTGGGTTCAATCTTGTATTGTCCTTTCCCAGTGATAGTAGGGGCAGCAAGGCACGTATTGTACTGTTGCCATCGAGGATAACAAGATGGGGTTTTTATCATATCGCATGAATTTATGCCTCTACATCATGTCATCTTGCTTAAAGCGTTACTCTGCTTGCTTGAACTTAATTGTCTAGATGCATGCTGGATAGCGGTCGATGAGTGGAGTAATAGTAGTAGATGCAGGCAGGAGTCGTTCTACTTGTCTCGGACGTGATGCCTATATACATGATCATACCTAGATATTCTCATAACTACGCTCAATTCTATCAATTCTCAACAGTAGTTTGTTCACCCAGCGTAAAATACTTTTGCTCTTGAGAGAAGCCACTAGTGAAATCTATGGCCCCCGGGTCTATCTTTATCATATTAATGCCCCAACACTTTATTATTGCTTTGATTTTTTACTTTACCTTTTATTTTACTTTGCATCTTTATACCAAAAATACAAAAAATATTATCTATCATCTCTATCAGATCTCACTCTCGTAAGTGACCGTTAAGGGATTGACAACCCCTAATCGCGTTGGTTGCGTGGAGCTATTTGTTTTGTGTAGGTACGAGGGACTCGCGCGTAGCCTCCTACTGGATTGATACCTTGGTTCTCAAAAACTGAGGGAAATACTTACTCTACTCTGCTGCATCACCCTTTCCTCTTCAAGGAAATCCAACGTACTTCTCAAGACATAGCACGCCACCATGGCTACGGTCGTGCAAGCACGCGTCCGAGCCCACAGCTGCACTCGCTGCACCACTGCGAGTCGATCACGACCATCCATGGCTCCTGACATGCCCCGCATCGCTTGAACCGTCGTTGGCCAAACTCCGACCGCCGCTGCTAGCTCGTTTTCGATGAGCTCCGGCCACCCTAGCTCGCAGTTAACCTTTTTCTAGATTTATCCGTATTCAGGAAATTTCAGAAAATGCCCAAAACTTCTAAAAATCATAGAAATTAATCTGTAACTCCAAATGCAAAGATTTATATATGAAAAATGATCAGAAAAATCCAATCTATCCATCCGTACTTGTTTCATGCATGTTTAGATAAATTAATCTTACTGTTTACTTCAAACATGATAAGGAACTATTTAAATTTATAATTTGAATTTGGGGTTGAACCTTTGGTTCAAAATGACCCAAACCCTTCTAGTTTTAGTTGCATTAGCACAAAACATAGAATATTGACATGTCATGATCATGCATCATATTGTGCATTGCATTGATTGTGTTTTCCTCCTCTGTTGACCGTATTTGTCCCCTCTCGATAGACGTGCTTCCGATGATAAGTTCGATGACACCGATGAAGAGCTACAATATCTTCAGAAGTGCCAGGCAAGCAAAACCCCCTTGTTCATTCTGATACAATCCCAGTCTCTCGCTCCTGCTCTCTTTTACTACATTAGGACAACAATGATTCAACTGCTACATGTTGCGGTAGTTGAACCCCTTTTCCTCTGCATGACCTGTCATTGCCATAGTAAATAGATGAAACCCTCTAGCATGAGTAGGAGTTGTTTGAGCCTTGATGTGCCTACTCATTCATGCTTCTTTGTCAAGCCTGCTACTGCTTAGAGTTGAGTCAGGTCTGATTCATCGGGCATGAATTGGAATTGTGATGAACATGTCCTACTGTGTGTGAGCTAAGTGTGTGAACATGATTTGGTAAAGGTAGCGATGAGAGGCCATGTAGGAGTACATGGTGGGTTGTCTCATTGAAGTCGTCCTCAGGAACTGAGTTCTGTGTTTGTGATCCATGAACAGCTACTACCACTCATCGGGATCCTTAATTGACCCTCTCGACTTATTAGCCGCCCTTGTCCTTTGTCCAGGAGTTGCATGTAGTTTCTGGTGTTTGTAGTTGCTGGAGGCCGTGCGCAGTGCTAACCCGAGGGGAGGGATGTGATGCGGTAGGCACGTGGTCGGGTATGTCGGGTGCCCGTTTGGTGTCGCGGAACCCTGTACACATCGTTCGAGGCCGTATGTGGAAATCTCGGCCAGACTCCCTGCGGATGGAACCTTAATCGGCGATAAAACCTGTACTAGGGACTTGCGTGGTTAGTCAGGTCATGGCCGACACCTTCGCCAGGCTTCCGCTTGAAGGTTGACGAGATACATGATGTGTACATGGCGGTAAGTGGCGAGAGCGTGTGTGAAGAAGTACACCCCTGCAGGGTTAACATCATCTATTCGAATAGCCGCATCCGCGGTAAAGGACCTCTGGGTTGCCTATACAGTTCATAGACAAGTGAAAGTGGATACTGTAAAATGCGCAAGATAAGCGTGAGTGCTATGGATGGCGTTCTCGTAGGGAAACATGAGCGCATCCATAGTGGTGTGTTGATATGGTGAACATGTGGACTCGTGTGCGCCACCTCAAAAGAGTTACTTGCAGTGGTAGTTTAGGATAGCCATCGAGTCAAAGCTGGCTGGCTGCAGTTAAACTCCACCACCCCCTCTGTTGATACTGATGCATATGTAGATTGTTCTGATGTAAGTCTTGCTGGGTACATTTGTACTCACGCTTGCTTAATTTATGTTTTTGCAGAGAGACTTTAGTCTAACTAGTAGTTTCACGTGGACTTCGACGTCTAGCTTGTTACCTCAGCTATGATCTTGTGCCTTCTGGAGGGTCTTGTAGATAGTCATGCTTCTCAGCCTTTTTCATTTGTAGTTGTCTGTACTCAGACAAGTTAAACTTCCACATGTTCTTGTTGCTTGTTTGACTTGAATGCTGGGTCATCAGACCCATGTTTGTAATATCTGGCTCTTTGGAGCCTAATGAATAAATACTTTGAGTTGTAGAGTTTTTTTTGTGACGCCATGTTGTATTTGCACATATCGAGCATATTGTGTGTATGATTTGATATGCTTGGTATGTGTGGGATCCGACAACCTAGTTGTTTATCCTTGGATTATACGCACTTTTCTTCCTTCCACCATTTCTAGCCTCTCTAATACCGCGCACTTTTCTCCGGTATCATACACCCACCATATACCTTCCTCAAAACAGCCACCATACCTACCTATCATGGCATTTACATAGCCATTCCAAGATTTATTGCCATGCAACTTTCCACCGTTCCGTTTATTATGACACGCCCCATCATTGTCACACTGCTAGCATGATCATGTAGTTGACATCATATTTGTGGCAAAGCCACCGTTCATAATTCTTTCATACATGTCACTCTTGATTCATTCCATATCCCGGTACACCGCCAGAGGCATTCATATAGAGTCATATTTTGTTCTAAGTATCGAGTTGCAATTGTTGAGTTGTAAGAAAATAAAAGTGTCATGATCATCATTTTTAGAGCATTGTCCCAAGTGAGGAAAGGATGACGGAGACTATGATTCCTCCACAGTTTGGGATGAGACTCCGGACGAAAAAATAAAAAAAATAAAAAAGAGGCCATAAAAAAAGAGAAAAGGCCCAAAAAATGAGAGAAAAAGAGAGAAGTGACAATGTTACTATCCTTTTACCACACTTCTGCTTCAAAGTAGCACCATGATCTTCATGATAGAGAGATTCTGATTTTGTCACTGTCGTATACTTGTGGGAATTTTTCATTATAGAACTTGGCTTGTATATTCCAATTATGGGCTTCCTCAAAATTTCCTAGGTCTTCGTGAGCAAGCGAGTTGGATGCACACCCACTTAGTTTCTTTTGTTGAGATTTCATATACTTATAGCTCTAGTGCATTCGTTGCATGGCAATCCCTACTCACTCACATTGATATCTATTGATGGGCATCTCCATAGCCCGTTGATACACCTAGTTGATGTGAGACTATCTTCCCCTCTTTTTGTCTTCTCCACAACCACCATTCTATTCCACATATAGTGCTATATCCATGGCTCACGCTCATGTATTGCATGATGAAAAAGTTTTGAGAATGTCAAAAGTATGAAACAATTGCTTGGCTTGTCATCAGGGTTGTGCATGATTTAAATACTTTGTGTGGTGAATATAGAGCATAGCCAGATTATATGATTTTGTAGGGATAACTTTCTTTGGCCATGTTATTTTGAGAAGACATGATTGCTTTGTTAGTATGCTTGAAGTATTATTATTTTTATGTCAATATGAACTTTTTTCTTGAATCCTTAGGATCTGAATATTCATACCACAATTAAGAAGAATTACATTGAAATTATGCCAAGTAGCACTCCGCATCAAAAATTCTCTTTTTATTATTTACCTACTCAAGGACGAGCAGGAATTAAGCTTGGGGATGCCTGATACGTCTCCAACGTATCTATAATTTTTGATTGCTCCATGCTATATTATCTACTATTTTGGACCATATTGGGCTTTATTTTCCACTTTTATATAATTTTGGGACTAACCTATTAACCGGAGGCCCAGCCCAGACTTGTTCTTTTTTTTGCCTATTTCAGTGTTTCGAAGAAACAAAATATCAAACGGAGTCCAAACAGAATGAAACCTTGGGAACGTGATTTTCTCATCAGATATGATCCAGGAGACTTGGACCCTCCATCAAGAAAGCCACGAGGCGGTCAAGAGGGTGCATGGCGCCCCCCCTAGGACGCTCCCCCTGCCTCGTGGGCCCCTCGAAGCTCCACCAATGTACTCCTTCCTCCTATATATACCTACGTACCCCCAAACGATCAGATACGGAGCCAAAAACCTAATTCCACCGCCGCAACTTTCTGTATCCATGAGATCCCATCTTAGGGCCTGTTCCGGAGCTCCGCCGGAGGGGGCATCCACCATGGAGGGCTTCTACATTATCATCATAGCCTCTCCGATGAAGTGTGAGTAGTTTACCTCAGACCTTCGGGTCCATAGTTAGTAGCTAGATGGCTTCTTCTCTCTTTTTGGATCTCAATACAATGTTCTCCCCCTCTCTCGTGGAGATCTATTCGATGTAATCTTCTTTTTGCGGTGTGTTTGTTGAGACCGATGAATTGTGGGTTTATGATCAAGATTATCTATGAACAATATTTGAATCTTCTCTGAATTCTTTTATGTATGATTGGTTATCTTTGCAAGTCTCTTCGAATTATCAGTTTGGTTTGGCCTACTAGATTGGTTTTTCTTGCAATGGGAGAAGTGCTTAGCTTTGGGTTCAATCTTGCGGTGTCCTTTCCCAGTGACAGTCGGGGCAGCAAGGCACGTATTGTACTATTGCTATCGAGGATAACAAGATGTTTTTTTTATCATATTGCATGAATTTATCCCTCTACATCATGTCATCTTGCTTAAAGCGTTACTCTGCTTTCTTGAACTTAATAGTCTAGATGCATGCTGGATAGCGGTCGATGAGTGGAGTAATAGTAGTAGATGCAGGCAGGAGTCGGTCTACTTGTCTCGGACGTGATGCCTATATACATTATCATACCTAGATATTCTCATAACTATGCTCAATTCTGTCAATTGGTCAACAGTAATTCGTTCACCCACCGTAAAATACTTATGCTCTTGAGAGAAGCCACTAGTGAAATCTATGGCCCCCGGGTCTATCTTTATCATATTAATGCCCCAACACTTTATTATTGCTTTGATTTTTTACTTTACCTTTTATTTTACTTTGCATCTTTATACCAAAAATACCAAAAATATTATCTATCATCTCTATCAGATCTCACTCTCGTAAGTGACCGTTAAGGGATTGACAACCCCTAATCGCGTTGGTTGCGTGGAGCTATTTGTTTTGTGTAGGTACGAGGGACTCGCGCGTATCCTCCTACTGGATTGATACCTTGGTTTTCAAAAACTGAGGGAAATACTTACTCTACTCTGCTGCATCACCCTTTCCTCTTCAAGGAAATCCAACGCAGTGCTCAAGACATAGCACGCCACCACGGCTACGGTCGTGCAAGCACGCGTCCGAGCCCACTGCTGCACTCGCTGCACCCCTGCGAGTCGATCACGACCATCCATGGCTCCTGACATGCCCTGCATCACTTGAACCACCATTGGCCAAACTCCGACCGCTGCTGCTAGCTTGTTTTTGATGAGCTCCGGCCACCCTAGCTCGCATTTGACCTCCTGACGTTACACCGACGACATGCTAACGTAGTTAACCTTTTTCTGGATTTATTCTTATTTAGGAAATTTTAGAAAATGCCCAAAACTTCTAGAAAATCATAGAAATTAATCTGTAACTCCAAATGCAAAGATTTATATATGAAAAATGATGAGAAAAATCCAATCTATCCATCCGTACTTGTTTCATGCATGTTTAAATAAATTAATCTTACTGTTTACTTCAAACATGATAAGGCACTATTTAAATTCATAATTTGAATTTAGGGTTGAACCTTTGGTTCAAAATGACCCAAACCGTTCTGGTTTTAGTTGCATTAGCACAAAACACAGAATATTGACATGTCATGATCATGCATCATATTGTGCATTGCATTGATTGTGTTTTCCTTCTCTGTTGTCGGTATTTGTCCCCTCTCGATAGACGTTCTTTCGACGATAAGTTCGATGACACTGATGAAGAGCTATAATAGCTTCAGCAGTGCAGGCAAGCAAAACCCCCTTGTTCATTCCAATACAATCCCAGTCTCTTGCTCCTGCTCTCTTTTACTACATTAGGACAACAATGATTCAACTGTTACATGTTGCGGTAGTTGAACCCCTTTTCCTCTGCATGACCTGTCATTGCCATAGTAAATAGATGAAACCCACTAGCATGAGTAGGAGTTGTTTGAGCCCCGATGTGCCTACTCATTCATGCTTCTTTGTCAAGCCTGCTACTGCTTAGAGTTGAGTCAGGTCTGATTCATCGGGGATGAATTGGAATTGTGATGAACATGTCCTACTGTGTGTGAGCTAAGTGTGTGAACACGATTTGGTAAATGTAGCGTTGAGAGGCCATGTAGGAGTACATGGTGGGTTGTCTCATTGAAGTCGTCCTCAGGAACTGAGTTCTGTGTTTGTGATCCATGAACAGCTACTACCACTCATTGGGATCCTTAATTGACCCTCTCGACTTATTAGCCGCCCTTGTCCTTTGTTCAGGAGTTGCATGTAGTTTCTGGTGTTTGTAGTTGCTGGAGGCCATGCGCAGTGCTGACCCGAGGGGAGGGATGTGATGCGGTAGGCACGTGGTCGGGTAGTCCGGGCGCCCGTTTGGTGTTGCAGAACCCTGTACACATCGTTCGGGGCCGTATGTGGAAATCTCGGCCAGACTCCCTGCGGATGGAACCTTAATAGGCGATAAACCTGTACTAGGGACTTGCGTGGTTAGTCAGGTCATGGCCGACACCCTCGCCAGGCTTCCGCTTGAAGGTTGACAAGATACATGATGTGTACATGGCGGTAAGTGGCGAGAGCGTGTGTGAAGAAGTACAGCCCTGCAGGGTTAACATCATCTATTCGAATAGCCGCGTCCGCGGTAAAGGACCTCTGGGTTGCCTATATAGTTCATAGACAAGTGAAAGTGGATACTGTAAAATGCGCAAGATAAGCGTGAGTGCTATGGATGGCGTTCTCATAGGGAAACATGAGCGGATCCATAGTGGTGTGTTGATATGGTGAACATGTGGACTCGTGTGCGCCACCTCAAAAGAGTTACTTGCAGTGGTAGTTTAGGATAGCCATCGAGTCAAAGCTGGCTGGCTGCAGTTAAACTCCACCACCCCCTCTGTTGATACTGATGCATATGTAGATAGTTCTGATGTAAGTCTTGCTGGGTACATTTGTACTCACGTTTGCTTAATTTATGTTTTTGCAGAGAGACTTTAGTCTAACTAGTAGTTTCACGTGGACTTCGATGTCTAGCTTGTTACCTCAGCTACGATCTTGTGCCCTTTGGAGGGTCTTGTAGATAGTCATGCTTCTCAGCCTTTTTCATTTGTAGTTGTCTATACTCAGACAAGTTAAACTTCCGCATGTTCTTGTTGCTTGTTTGACTTGAATGCTGGGTCATCAGACCCATGTTTGTAATATCTGGCTCTTTGGAGCCTAATGAATAAATACTTTGAGTTGTAGATTTTTTTTTGTGATGCCATGTTGTATTTGCACATATCGAGCATATTGTGTGTATGATTTGATATGCTTGGTATGTGTGGGATCCGACAACCTAGTTGTTTATCCTTGGTAGCCTCTCTTACCGGGAAATGTATCCTAGTGCTTCCACTGAGCCATGGTAGCTTGCTACTACTCCGGAACACTTAGGCTGGCCGGCATGTGTCCTTCTTCGATCCTGTGTCTGTCCCTTCGGGGAAATGTTAAGCGGTGTCTTTCAGAGTCCTGTGAGCCTGCTACAGCCCAGATTCCCAGAGTCCTACTAGCCAAGTTGCTACAGCCCAAATTCACTCGCTGATGACCGACACGTTCGTTGCTGGGTCATGTATGCCTGTCCCTGTAAGTTAGTGCCACTTTGGGTTCACGACTAGTCATGTCGGCCCGGGTTCTCTGTCATATGGATTCTAGCGAGACTATCATATACGTGAGCTAAAAGGCGCAAACGGTCCCGCGCCAGGTAAGGTGGCACCCGTGGGAATACCGTGCATGAGGCCGCAAAGTGATATGATGTGTTACATGCTAGATCGATGTGACTTAGGATCAGGGTCCTGACAAGCACATGATTAGTATGTGCGGAACATGTGCAATGTCTGTTACTCCCACTCTGCTTCAGTCCCTTGATTCAAATTTTCAGTAGCCCCGACATTTTACTCCCGCCTCTGCATCCCTCGCAATCTCAAAAATATCTGTTCACCCTTTATCCAAATTTTCAGTAGCCCCGCCTTGTTACTCCCGCCTAGTAAAATTTTCAGTTGCCGCAGTATTTCCTCAAACACAACCTTGCCCCTGCCCCCCTCCACACAGACGCCAAAACCTCCGCTCACACAGACGCACACAACCCTCGAAACCATTGGTAGGTCGCCGCCATCACAGGCGCCTCCATCCCCAACCTCTACCTGTGTGACGGGGAGCTCGAGGAGCCAATGTCCAAAAATAGGTTTATCGCGGCCTTTCGCCCGACGCCGGTGAGGTGGCCGCCGAGGTGTCCCCATCGTCATCCGCGGGACAGATCCGCCCGCCGCCGCGCCCCTACACCGGTTCGAGGACTTCCCCGTCCACCCTCGCACCCGGCAGCCGACGAAGTCTTACCTCGGGGTCCGACAGCGGCGGTGGGGGACGTGGGTCACCGAGATTACAGATCAAGAGACCCACACCCGCCGGTGGCTCGTTAGCTTTCACACGGCCGAGCTCACGGTCATGGAGTACGATCGCTGGCAGGTCCACTACCACGGAGCAGTGGCTAGTCACAATTTCCCCTTTGGCACACGTCCAGTCGACCTCGTTCCGCCAGAGCCAGGGGTGGTGAGCTCGGCTATGGCGCGGGAGGACCACGAGGCGTGGGAGCGCCTCGAGGCCGAGGCCGCCAACGATCTTTGCCGGCACGGAGGGCGGTGAGGTTATCACGCTCTCCTCTGATGACAAAGTTGAAGGCGGTGAGGACGGCGGCACGGAGGGCGGCGAGGTTTTCACGCTCTCCTCTGATGACGAGGTCGAAGGCGGCGGCGACGGTGGCATGGAGGGCATCAGGGTGGGCCCCGAGGACGAGGAGATCGACGTCGACGAGTGGAGGAGTGCCTTCCCCAATGACCTCGACGACGGTACCGGCCCGGACTCGGCTCGCGGCACACCATACATGACAAGGAAGGATTGGCTCGACCTCTACTTTGCACGAAAGTAGTTTAGCTTAGTTTGAATTTATGTTTTATGTTCAGTTATGCAAAACTATCCATGTTTATGTTTGAATGCATGCTACTTTCGGTTGAACCTACTTTGAACTTGATGAAATTGAAGTTTACAAATTTAAGTTTAGGGGATCGACTAGAAAAGGCCAAAAAATGCTGGAGTATATATATATCCACTAAGGGTTTTAGTCCTTTAACTTTTTAAGGATTGCTTAGAGATGTCCTTATGACTTGTTTATTTCAGTTCTTCACAATGTGATGCTCTATATGTGCAACTATTTGCCGTGTAGTTCAATTCATCAATAACAGTTTCAATAATACCACTATGAATTACGATATTTGGTTGTTGTTAAGGATATTGCAATTAACATGCCTTTTCGTTTTTCAATTGTTGTTTAGCAACATGCATTGTACCGAATGACTAAATATGCATCCCAGGCTACATAACAACAAGGAAGAGTTACCTTAATGTTCTGATGATGTCTAGATATACAAGTAATAAAATCTTATATAATGGGATGGATGGAGTGTTGTACTACATCATTTTTCAGTTGTTGTTTAGCTTCTAATATTAACTTGGTGCTTTTAGGTACATATATCATTGCCAAAGATCCACACTTCGACCCTTTCAGCGTATGGGGCAATGAGACATTCATGAACCAACATCAAGTGAGGAAACTGATAAAGATTGTTATTAAAATGGGTCAAAAGATGTCAATCGAACTATTTGTTTATACTTTATGCAAGACAACAGTGAACTACAGGATGGTAAGTAAGAACCCTGTAGCCTTCTTTTTACTGCCCGTAATGAGTTGTGTTAGATGAAAACATCTGAATCTTTTTTCTTTTGAAGTGGATCCTGAAGCAGTTTACTCAAGATTACCTCTCAAACTACATGATTGGCGGCCGGCCATCACAGGGGGTTGGACTAGAGTCCTGCATGCCTTCTGCATCTAGGAGAGCACAATAGGGCCATTCCATTTCACCTTGTTCAGCAACCGGAATGTCTCCCACCTCTTTCTTTACCATCTGTAATAGTACAAGTATAGAACTTTGGTTCATCATTCTTTATTTGGTGCTTATGTAATTCTTAAACATATGTACTTGTGAATCGAATACTGCATTGGTTGTTTGAACCTGATTGCTTAGCTAGTATGCTTGAAGTATTATTATAGGGATGAACTTTCTTTGGCCACGTTATTTTGAGAAGACATGATTGCTTAGTTTGCATGCTTGAAGTATTATTATTTTTATGTCAATATTAAACTTTTATCTTGAATCTTTTGGATCTGAACATTCATGCCACAACAAAGAAAATTACATTGAAGAATATGCTAGGTAGCATTCCACAGCAAAAATTCTATTTGTATCATTTACCTACTCGAGGACGAGCAGGAATTAAGCTTGGGGATGCTTGATACGTCTCCAACGTATCTATAATTTTTGATTGTTCCATGTTATTGTATTATCTGTTTTGGATGTTTAATGGGCTTTATTATACACTTTTATATTATTTTTGGGACTAACCTACTAACCCAAGGCTAGTGCAAATTGCTGTTTTTTTTCCTATTTCAGTGTGTCGCAGAAAAGGAATATCAAATGGAATGAAACCTTTGGGAGAGTGATTTTTGTAACAAACATGATCCAGAGGACTAGCTTGGAGTGGACGTCAAGAAAGAAGCGAGGAGGCCATGAGGCAGGGAGGCGCGCCTGCCCCCTGGGCACGCCCCCACCCTCGTGGGCCCCTCGCAGCTCCACCGACCTACTTTTCCTCCTATATATACCCATATACCCTGAAAACATCCAGGAGCACCACGAAACCCTATTTCCACCGCCGCAACCTTCTGTACACGTGAGATCCCATCTTGGGGCCTTTTCTGGCGCTCCACCTGAGGGGGAATCGATCACCGAGGGCTTCTACATCAATACCATAGCCTCTCCGATGATGTGTGAGTAGTTTACCTCAGACCTTCGGGTCCATAGTTATTAGCTAGATGGCTTCTTCTCTCTCTTTGGATCTCAATACAAAGTTCTCCTCGATCTTCTTGGAGATCTATTCGATGTAACTCTTTTTTGCGGTGTGTTTGTCAAGATCCAATGAATTGTGGGTTTATGATCAAGATTATCTATGAACAATATTTGAATCTCCTCTGAATTCTTTTATGTATGATTTGTTATCTTTGCAAGTCTCTTCGAGTTATCAGTTTGGTTTGGCCTCCTAGATTGATCTTTCTTGCAATGGGAGAAGTGCTTAGCTTTGGGTTCAATCTTGCGGTGTCCTATCCCAGTGACAGCAGGGCAGCAAGGCACGCATTGTATTGTTGCCATCGAGGATAAAAAGATGGGGTTTATATCATATTGCTTGAGTTTATCCCTCTACATCATGTCATATTGCCTAATGCGTTAATATGTTCTTATGAACTTAATATAGTAGGTTTTTTGGAGTCCAGAAGTATATGTTTTATACAGATTACTACAGACTGTTCTATTTTTGACAGATTCTGTTTTTCGTGTGTTGTTTGCTTAATTTGATGAATCTATGGCTAGTATCGGAGGTTATGAACCATAGAGAAGTTGGAATACAGTAGGTTTAACACCAATATAAATAAATAATGAGTTCATTACAGTACCTTAAGGTTGTGGTTTGTTTTCTTTCGCTAACGGAGCTCATAAGATTTTCTGTTAAGTTTTGTGTTGTGAAGTTTTCAAGTTTTGGGTAAAGATTTGATGGAATATGGAACAAGAAGTGGCAAGAGCCTAAGCTTGGAGATGCCCAAGGCACCCCAATGTAAAATACAAGGACAACCAAAAGCTTAAGCTTGGGGATGCCCCGGAAGGCATGCCCTCTTTTGTCTTCGTCCATCGGTAACTTTACTTGATGCTATATTTTTATTCACCACATGATATGTGTTTTTCTTGGAGCATCTTGTATGATTTGAGTCTTTGCTTTTTAGTTCACCACAATCATCCTTGCTGTACACACCTTTTGGGAGAGACACACATTAATCGGAATTTATTTGAATACTCTATGTGCTTCACTTATATCTTTTGAGCTAAATAATTTTGCTCTAGTGCTTCACTTATATCTTTTAGAGCATGGTGGTGGTTTTATTTTATAGAAATTATTGATCTCTCATGCTTCACTTATATTATTTTGAGAGTATTTTAGAACAGAATGGTAATTTCTTTGGCTATAAAACTAGTCCTAATATGATAGGCATCCAAGATGGATATAATAAAAACTTTCATATAAGTGCGTTGAATACTAAGAGAAGTTTGATACTTGATGATTGTTTTGAGATATGGAGATAGTGACATTAAAGTTGTGCTAGTTGAGTAGTTGTGAATTTGGGAAATACTTGTGTTGAAGTTTGCAAGTCCTGTAGCATGCACGTATGGTAAACGTTGTGTACAAATTTGAAACATGAGGTGTTCTTTGATTGTGATCCTTATGAGTGGCGGTCGGGGACGAGCGATGGTCTTTTCCTACCAATCTATCCCCCTAGGAGCATGCGCGTAGTGCTTGGTTTTTGATGACTTATAGATTTTTGCAATAAGTATGTGAGTTCTTTATGACTAATCTTGAGTCCATGGATTATACGCACTCTCACCCTTCCATCATTGCTAGCCTCTTCGGTACCGTGCATTGCCCTTTCTCACCTTGAGAGTTGGTGCAAACTTCGCCGGAGCATCCAAACCCTATGATACGATATGCTCTATCACACATAAACCTCCTTATATCTTCCGCAGAACAGTCACCATACCTACCTATTATGGCATTTCCATAGCCATTCCGAGATATATTGCCATGCAACTTTCCACCGTTCCGTTTATTATGACATGCTTCGTCATATTGCCTTGCATGATCATGTAGTTGACATCGTATTTGTGGCAAAGCCACCATGCATATTATTTCATACATGTCACTCTTGATTCATTGCCTATCCCCGTACACCGCCGGAGGCATTCATATAGAGTCATATTTTGTACTAGTATCGAGTTGTAATCATTGAGTTGTAAATAAATAGAAGTGTGATGATCATCATTAATAGAGCATTGTCCCAAATAAAAAAAGGGGACAAAGGCCAAAAAAGGCCCAAAAAAGAAAAAAAAAGAAAAAAAGGACAATGCTACTATCCTTTTTCCACACTTGTGCTTCAAAGTAGCACCATGATCTTTATGACAGAGAGTCTCTTGTTTTGTCACTTTCATATACTAGTGGGAATTTTTCATTACAGAACTTGGCTTGTATATTCCAACAATGGGCTTCCTCAAATGCCCTTGGTCTTCGTGAGCAAGCAAGTTGGATGCACACCCACTTAGTTTCTTTTGTTGAGCTTTCATACATTTATAGCACTAGTGCATCCGTTGCATGGCAATCCCTACTCCTTGCATTGACATCAATTGGTGGGCATCTCCCTACCATTGATTAGACGCGCCAATGTGAGACTTTCTCTTTTTGTGTCTTCTCCACATAACCCCATCATTATGTTCTATTCCACCCATAGTGCTATATCCATGGCTCACGCTCATGTATTGCGTGAAAGTTGAAAAAAGTTTGAGATTAGTAAAGTATGAAACAATTGCTTGGCTTGTCATCGGGGTTGTGCATGATGAGAGCATTCTTTTGTGACGAAAATGGAGCATGAACGAACTATATGATTTTGTAGGGATGAACTTTCTTTGGCCATGTTATTTTGAGAAGACATGATTGCTTAGTTAGTATGCTTGAAGTATTATTATTTTTATGTCAATATTAAACTTTTATCTTGAATCTTTCGGATCTCAACATTCATGCCACAATAAAAAAATCACATTGAAGAATATGCTAGGTAGCATTCCACATCAAAAATTCTGTTTTTATCATTTACCTACTCGAGGACGAGCAGGAATTAAGCTCGGAGATGCTTGATACGTCTCCAACGTATCTATAAACTTTGATTGTTCCATGCTATTATATTATCTATTTTGGATGTTTAATGGGCTTTATTATACACTTTATATTATTTTTGGGACTAACCTACTAACCCAAGGCCCAGTGCAAATTGCTGTTTTTTTCTTCCTATTTCAGTGTTTCACAGAAAAGGAATATCAAACGGAATCCAAACAGAATGAAACCTTCGGGACAGTGATTTTTGTAACAAACATGATCCAGAGGACTAGCTTGGAGTGTTTGTCAATAAAGAAGCAAGGAGGCCACGAGGCAGGGAGGTGCGCCCCCACCCTCGTGGGCCCCTCGCAGCTCCACCGACCTACTTTTCCTCCTATATATACCCATATACCCCAAAAACTTCCAGGAGCATCGCGAAACCCTATTTCCATCGCCGCAACCTTCTGTACCCGTGAGATCCCATCTTGGGGCCTTTTTCGACGCTTCGCCATAGGGGGAATCGATCACAGAGGGCTTCTACATCAACACCATAGCCTCTCCGATGATTGGTGAGTAGTTTATCTCAGACCTTCGGGTCCATAGTTATTAGCTAGATGGCTTCTTCTCTCTCTTTGGATATCAATACAAAGTTCTCCTCGATCTTCTTGGAGATCTATTCGATGTAACTCTTTTTTGCGGTGTGTTTGTCGAGATCCGATGAATTGTGTGTTTATGATCAAGATTATCTATGAACAAGATTTGAATCACCTCTGAATTCTTTTATGTATGATTTGTTATCTTTGCATGTCTCTTCGAATTATCAGTTTGGTTTGGCCTCCTAGATTGATCTTTCTTGCAATGGGAGAAGTGCTTATCTTTGGGTTCAATCTTGCGGTGTCCTTTCCCAGTGACAGCAGGGGCAGCAAGGCACTCATTTTATTGTTGCCATCGAGGATAAAAAGATGGGGTTTATATCAAATTGTCTAATGCGTTAATCTGTTCTTATTAACTTAATACTCCAGATGCATGCTGGATAGCGGTCGATGTGTGGAGTAATAGTAGTAGATGCAGAATCGTTTCGATCCACTTGTCGCGGACGTGATGCCTATATACATGATCATGGCTAGATATTCTCATAATTATGCACTTTTCTATCAATTGCTCGACATTAATTTGTTCATCCACCGTAATACTTATGCTATCTTGAGTAAAGCCACTAGTGAAACCTATGGCCCCCGGGTCTATTTTCCATCATATTAATGTCTCATCAACTAGCTATTTGTGTTGCCGTTTATTTTGCAATCTTTACTTTTAATCTTTATCATAAAAATACCAAAAATATTATCTTATCATCTCTATCAGATCTCACTTTTGCAAGTGGCCGTGAAGGCAGTGGCAAACCCTTTATCGCGTTGGTTGCAAGGTTCTTATTTGTTTGTGTAGGTATGAGAGACTTGTGTGTGGCGTCCCACTAGATTGATACCTTCGTTCTAAAAAACTGAGGGAAATACTTATGCTACTTTGCTGCATCACCCTTTCCTCTTCAAGGGAAAACCAACGCATGCTCAAGAGGTAGCACTGTGCAAGCATGCACAAAATTGTCGTTTGCAAAGCGTGTGTGATGTCAGACACTATCACATATGGTGCGGGGAAACTAAATTTGTGTGATTGTCTAACTATCGTACACGGTTTATAATCCTGAATTGTTTGTGATGTGCCAGTCATCTTAAAACTCCCGTGCCTGGAATTTGCCAGGAAAGCTCCCGTGCCTGGAATCTTCCTGGAAAGCTCCCGTGCCTGGAATCTTCCTAGTTTTAGGTAAAACCACAAAACTACGACTGCGATGGCAATGCGACCACAAACGAGTAGCAAGGATGAAGCGTTTGGGATATTCGAGATATCGGAAACGGTTATATAGGGAGAACTGTATGCATCAAGGCTCCCTATCCCCGACGGTTTCTGGGTCGTGTGGGAAGGACCTCCCTATCGCCCACACTCACTTGGCGACGGTTCCAAATGTCGTCGTGGAAAGGGGTTAACAACCGTTTGTATAGCACCGACGCGCACCAGTGTGGGATTTTCTAATTGCAAACGGTTATTGAGAAACCACCGTGGGCGATGACCTCAGGCACTAGGAATAAACTATGTTGGATCAATGAACAATCACACATGACATTCCCTTGAAAACTGTTTGCGTTAGGCCACCTTGCGTAAATGTTTACCACATAAAAACCGTGTGTGACGGACAACCTTAACCACATAGTTTCTTTTATGCAGGGTGCGTGATGCATTCAATAACGCAAACGATAAAATTGTTAATATCGTGTGCAACGACAATGCTATCACAAACGATTTAACGGGGGAAATTGCGTGTGATGTACGTGTGAACGGAAACATTTTCCTTGGAGCGACTATGTGGGATGTATATACGAATGGAAACGTTTAGTGGGGACTGACTATGTGGGATGCACTTACGACCAGAAACGATTTCGCCTATATAATTGCATTTTTTAGCAGTACTATACATATAACCGTATTTGATCGCTCGCTGGTCGCACACGACCTCATTTTGTCGTGCGTGTGTGCTAGGAGGGCATATCCTCGATGGTTTCTGGGCCGTGTGGGAAGGGTCCCCTATCTCCCACACTCACTTGGCGACGGTTCCAAATGCCGTCGCAGAAAGGGGTTAAAAACCATTTGTATAAGACCTCACTGTACCAGTGAGGGGCCCACAAACTTACCAGGTGTACCTAGGAGGGTGGGCGCGCCCCTGGACTTGTGGTGTCCTGCTGGCCCCCCTCTAGTAATTTCCTTCGCCAATATTTTTATATGTTCTAAAATAATTCTCCGTAAGTTTTCAGCTCAATTTGAGAAATTTTATTTCTGCACAAAAACAAAACCATGGCAATTCTGCTAAAAACAACGTCAATCTGGGTTAGTACCATTCAAATCAGGCAAATTAGAGTCCAGAACTGAAAGTGCGTTATATTGACTAGAGGGGGGGGTGAATAGGCGATTTTTATGCAAGTCTTCAAAACGTGGAAGTTTCGAAGACAAAAAATAGAAATAAACCTATTACCATGCAGCGGAAGGTAGACTACACTAGGCAAACCATAGTCAAGTATTCAATGGAGTGAGAGCACAATGACTAATGGCAGCAATGTAGTAAGGATCAGGTAGGAAGATATTATGAAGCCAAATAGAACACGCAGTCACTCAGTGAAGACAAAAGATACTGCAAACATATAATGACTTCACAAGGAGTAACAGTAAGTAAGGGGAAGGGAAGGATGAAACCAGTGACTCGTTGGAGACAATGATTTGTTGGACCAGTTCCAGTTGCTGTGACAACTGTATGTCTGGTTAGGGCGTCTAAGTATTTAAACCCGAGCACACACAGTCCCAGACAGCTAGTCCTGAACACGCAGCTCAGGACACCCAGTCCTCACCGTATTCCCCTTGAGCTAAGGTCACACAGACCTCGCCCAATCACTCTGGTAAGTCTTCAAGGTAGACTCCCAAACCTTCACAGACTTCGTTCACCGGCGATCCACGATGTCTCTTGGATGCTCAGAACGCGACGCCTAACCGGCTGGAGGATTCACAGTCATCAAGTGTAATAAGTCTTTAGATCACACAGACAAGAAGACTTAGGTGATGCCCAATTCTCTTTGGATCTGGGTGGTTAGGGCTTTATCCTTGCAAGGAATTCTCTCTCAAAGGCTTCGAGGTGGGTTGCTCTCAAACGACAAAAGCCGTACTCTAACTCTGAGCAGCCAACCATTTATGGTTGTAGGGGGTGGGCTATTTATAGCCACTAGGCAACCCGACCTGATTTGTCCGAAATGACCCTGGGTCACTAAGGAACTGACACGTGTTCCAACGGTCAGATTTCAAACTCACACGGCAACTTTACTTGGGCTACAAGCAAAGCTGACTTGTCCGACTCTGGACAAGATTCGCTCTCATAGTCTTCACTCGAAGACATAGGTTTTGGTTAAGCATCACTTCAGTCATTCTGACTGGTTCTCTTGGACCCCACTTAACAGTACGGTGGTTCCTATGACTCAACAAAGAAGAAAAAGAACTACGAAAGATCTAAGTCTTCGAGCTCCATAGGCTTCATGCGATGTCTTCTCTTGTCATAGTCTTCAATGTGAATATCTTCATATACCACCTTTGACATCAATGTCTTCATACATTTTTAGGGGTCATCTCTGGTAGGAAAACCGAATCAATGAGGGACTTCTACCTGTGTTATCCTGCAATTCTCACAAACACATTAGTCCCTCAACTAGGTTTGTCGTCAATACTCCAAAACCAACTAGGGGTGGCACTAGATGCACTTACAATCTCCCCCTTTTTGGTGATTGATGACAAACTAGTTGAAGTTTTCAACGGGGAATATAATATGTGAAATTGTAAAGGATAAGGAATTGTCTTCATAAGTTGCAAGGGCTCCCCCTGAAGATGTGCATATAAGTAATTTGCTTTTGGAATGCAAATGCACATGGCAGGTTGTGCTTGTGGAGATCCTCTTCAACTTATGATGACAATCCACTATGCATGTGAAGGTATGTGAAGATAATGACATGCATAATGGAAAATGGACGTCTGCAAAATGATCTAAGTGCGGAATTTATCGTCGCACATGCGGAATTTATCATCGCATCACAAAGTGGCAAATAAGTAGCAGACGACCATCGAGTTTAAGTGTTACAACTCAAAGAACCAAATGTATCAAAACGAGAGTTGTAAACACGAAGCAAAATATGAAGCACCCGCCCATATGGACCCGCTTGAAGACTATCAAACTCATATGCTTCTCCCCCTTTTGTCAGTAAGGACCAAAAAGGTTTGAAGACATAGAGCATCTACTCGTTCCCATGAAGAGTAGGTGAAGCAGCAGGGTCGTCGGTGGTGTTCGGCGGTGCAGAAGAACTTGGAGCAGTGTCGAAGCATGCTGAAGGAGGTGGCGGTGAAGTAGCATCGTCTTCATCCTCGATCACTCTGGCATTCACAGTTGCAGCAGAGGAAGAGAACTCAGAGTCTTCAAGAGATGGAGTTCGTCGCAGCACTGCCCTTCGAGGAGGTGTGGAGTCAAACTTGAAGCGCTCAGAGAAGCCATCCTCTTGAAGATCATCTTCAGAGCACATCAGCGTCAGCCCTTTCCATGTGCGTCGAGAGGTTTCATGGGCAACAAAGGCATTCTTGGTGGCAAGATTGCGAATGCAATTAACATCCACCAAGAGGCTTTGCATTTGACGCTTCAGCCAGTCATGATGCCTATCCTGTTTCTGATGAAGAGCCACAAGAAGCTCTCGGTCATTGAGAACACGAGTGCGCTTCTTGGGTCGTTGGGCAATTGTGCTATCAGTGGCTTCAGTGAGAGCAGGATGCGGTGCACGTGTAGTGCCAGCCAAAGGATACACACGAGTGACTGCTTCAACTCCTTCAATGTTCTGAGAAAAACTTTGATGCTCTGCATTCTGAAGACTTAGAGGTTCCTTGGCAGGCTCAGGATAGATGGCTTCAATAGACATATCCACATCAGGCAGAAAGATCCGATGATTGCGAGCAGATGGCTGATATGAGATAGCGGAGTGAAGTTTGATCAGCCGCATTACCCATGGGGCGTAGAACTTCAAGCCAAAAAGATCAGAGCCTGATGCAGCAAGTTGGCGAATGAAGAAGTCCTGTGCATTGAAGCATTTGCCATGAAGAATATAGAAGACCAAAGTCTTCATTGCACCTTCCAGCTTGGCATGTGGAGAGTGTCCTTTGATGGGCCAGAGAGTTCGCCTTATGATGTGATAAATAGTCCTTGGCAGATACTCAAGGTCTTCAACAAAGAACTCTTTGGGATATGCAGCATCTTGGGGCAATGGCTTCATCATACTGAGCATCTGACTCATGTTAGGTTCAGGCTTCTGAAAGATGCTCTCCACAGCTTCACTGTGAAGTTGACAGCCAGATTCGTAGAGATCGCCAGGAGTGGGTAGACCAGTGAGCTCAATGATGTCAAAGGCTTTGGCTTCGTGATGAACATTTCCCGTCATCCACTCCAGGACCCAAGTCTTCGGATCTCTATTATATCAGCGGATGTGAAGTGTGGCATAGAATTGGAGAAGCAACTCTTCATTCCAATGCTCTTGGTCGGTGACGAACGGCAGCAATCCAACCTCTTTGAAGCAATCCAGAGCTTCTTCCAGACAGGGCAGACCAGCTATTGCTTCAATGTCAAGACGCTTGTGTGGGAAGATGCGACCTTGATTGTATAGAATGCAGGAGTAATAGGTTCGCTGCGGATAGCTCCAGAACCAATCAGATGATATTCTTTCCCTTGAGTAGGGGTTCCTAGAGCTATTGAAGAATGTGTTGTCTGCTCTGAAGCCATTGATATTGAAGGATCCAGGTGCTGATGCAGGACCTGGGAAACCTGGGCAATCTTGGGATTGGCTTCTGTACCTGAGGCCTGTGCTCAACATGATAGTCGAACTGAGGACCGGCAGCAGGCGCAGGAACAGAAGCAGTGGGATCAGTGGCTTCGCTGACTTCTGGTGCTTGGGTTGGTGAGGGCTCCACATTAGCTTCAGCCATGACAGCGTCAGTGGCTTCATTGGTGTTGGTGGTGGCAGCCTCAAGATTTTCAACCTCCACTTGACGAGCTGGAGGGTCGGTCACAGTCACGTTCTCCTCGAGAACCGCTTCTTGGTGGGACAGGGGAGTAGCAGCTTGTGGGGCTTCTTCTTCATCGGCTGATGCAGCCGGAATGTCTTCAGCAGCTTTAGCTTCAGACGCAGAGACTGGAGGCCTTGGTCCTTTGCGAAGCCTGCGCAACGCTGGCGACGCCTGTGGAGTTGGTGTTGGCTGGGCCTCAAAGTCTTCTTCCTCTTGTGGGCGATCAGCCCATGAAGCATCCTGAGCAATTGGCGTCAGAGGACGACCAATGCTGATGAGTTCGCTGTGCGTTAGCACAGGCGATGATACCTGTTGGTGCTCGAGCTGAGGAAGGACTGCATCATCTTCAACATGGTCATGGTGACCAATGTCTTCAGCAGCGATGGGATCAGCTGCTGGAAAGTCTTCAGCTTCATGAGCCTCTGTGAAAGCAGGCTCATGGACAGTCAGTTGACGTTCTTGTGGTTCAGCGTCAGGGTGAACCATGGAGATGGGTTCAACAATCAAGGGCTCTGTGGGAGCAGCCCGTTCCTTCTTGGTCTTCCTCTTCTTCTTGGAGGGGGCAGTAGGAGAGGCTTCAGGATGTTTCCTCTTCCTGGCTTCAGCCTCAGCAGTCCTCGTCTTCTTCAGCTCTGAAGCGGTTGACCGGGCCTTTGGCTTCGAGCCAGTCATGCTAGTTGGGAAGACAATGGGATCTGCTTCCTGCCTTGGTGCGAGAGGTTCGGCCACAATGGGCTTCTTCTTCTGCTTAGCAGCCATCCTGGGATCAATGCCCGGACGCCCAAGGGCCTTGCGCTTCTCAGCTTCGTTGTAGCCTTGCACACACTTGTCAGCCAGGCTCTTCATGCGCTCCCGAGAACCCTGAGCTTCTGCGCGTTTCTTGAGAAAGGCTTCTTTGAGCTCGTGCAGCATAATCTTGAAGTTTTTCACCTCTTGCACGCTGAGCTTGGCCATATGCTTCTTGAACTGAGCCTTTTCATAGTCAATCTTTTGCTTCAGTTCGACGATGCGCTGAGCGAGAGCTAGCTCTGAAGCAATGGCGCCATGGAAGGCGACACTGAGGCCAATGGGTAGTTGCAGATCTTCGAAGCTGATGTTTGGCGTGTCAAACCACTCATCAATGAAGTTGTGGATGATTGTCACGTCAAAGAGAGGCAGATCATTGAAGATTTCTGCTTCTTCTTTGCTCTTGATGAGTTGCTCAAGAGCGTCATCTGCAAGATCTTCATCACTGACAGATCAATGGCATCATTGCGCAGAATGGCAGTAGCTGTCAGCTCTTGGTCGGTGTGTGGCAGAGGCATCTTAACCTTCTGGGGCTTGGAGATGCGTCACAAATCTTCAGACTGCACACTGTCTTCAGGAGGTGCAGTTGCCAGTGGCTTCGCCCGTGAGATTTTTTGTTCAGAGGCAGGCTTTGAAGCTTTTGGCTGCTTCAGCTTCTTTGGCTTCGGCGCAGCAGGCGCTTTATCTGACTCAGCGTCATCTACAGGCTCATTCACTGCTGTCCCTTGAACCACGATGTGAGTGATGAGACCTTCCAAGTTGTAGAATGGCCCAAGAAGATTGGGATCAGCTTCGCAAGTTCCATCGGCACGGGGAGCAGAGGGACCAGGGTTGAAATCTAATCCCAAAGACTTCTTATTCTGCTTCGCTGAGTTCTGGGCAAACTGGAAGTTGCGCTTAAACAGATTGTCGTCACGACACCATAGCAGTGACGATGGGTCAGCATCCGCAGGCTGTGGTCCACGGACCATGCAGGATAGAAGCCTTGTTCAATGGCTTCATCTCTGGTCCTGGGTTGAAGATTTTTGTACAGGATGTCTCCCCATGGTCGCTTGATGGCATTCTTTTCAGCATATTCCTTTGTCACAAATCTGTACTTGAACCACTGTTCTGCCCAATAGCGTCGAATCCATTGGATTCGTGTCTTGCGCTGATTGTAATCCTCTTCAGGATCTGTCTTGTACAGCTCTGAGAGGTCATCGGGCAGATCTCTTGATGTTTCTCCTCGACGCTTTCTGCCACCCTTCCTTGCTGATTTCTCTGAAGCCATGAACTTTAAACTGAAAGGCTTCAATACGTTCAAAGGCTTCAAAGGTTTTCGCTTGCTGGACAAACAGGAACTGGCTTCGGGAGAATTTATGTGATGCTGTAAGAATTCTGCAAATGAATGCAGACTATGAGAACCAAGGGATTCTCCCACGGACATGTACCTGTGACAGCATTAAGGTGCGAGGGAAGGGGAAGAGGTCATATGCATTCTCAGAAGATTTTGAAGATAAATCAGTTTAGAAGACATTGACCTCATCGTGCGAAGACATTCACTCATAGATAAGGAGTTGGTTCCAGATTTGTACGAATCCACGGATCAGTACAAGTGAGGAATCTAACTACTTTGTGAAGCATAAGTGAATATACTAGGCATGTTATGAGATGCAGTATGAAAGAGATCCAACTTGTGTGAATAGAAACTGCTTGTGGTAGAAAGTGATAAAGCTATAGGATCAAAGGGGCTGTAAAAAGGAAGTTTTATTTACCACACGAAGAACTGCTAGACGGAGTGGAAGAGGAGGCCGAGCAGTTCGATCGTCCGTGCCCTAACTTGGCGACGGAGGACACCTACGGCGACGGCGGAGAAGACGATGTCCGCGGTCGGCGTGAAGACGGCGTCGGAGAGGTTGCGGCAGCGAAGCGCTTCGTCGCCGGCGTCGTCGAGGGCTAGCGGTGGCGCTAGGGTTCGTGCGAGAGTGGAAGAAGAGATAATGACTGCTGTGAGGTGTGTATTTATAGGTACAGGGGCGGCACTGCGTTATTACACAGGTGCCCCTGGCGATTCACATCTGAGGAACACGTGGCCATCATGCAGCATATCGGGGGTTGTTCCACGTCCCACGCACGCCTGGATTGTCGGGTGGTCGTTCCCACTTCTCCGGGTTTCAGGTGAAGGAATGAGCATTGAAAACGGACTTAATGTTTGTCTCTGTATCTTCTGCTGACAAGGACGCAGAGAAGACATTCGACAGTTTCAATAGAATGCATATGATTTGGAGAGATAGAGTTTGAGATAGAAAGCATAGAGAGGTTAGGGTCCGATCACATTCACTTAGTTCAAAAGATTCAACAAGAAGACATAGCTATAAGTGAATGCTGTAGAGGACAGAACACTAGTATATATATATAATCAACATAGTGAAGATAATCATGAAGACATGTTGAGATTGAAGCCAAACCAAATGTGAAGACATAGCAAATGTAACGCCATGAGTGAAACACTTCAAACAGAACATTTGGTGGTGGCGTTACCCACCGTATAGGAAGTATTAGACCCAGACACGGCGCACAATTATCGTGGCGCTCCGAAGTCAAATTCCACATTAATGTATTCACACTTAGAATGTATGTCTTCATTGATTGAAGATATACTTTACTTCGTGTGTTGCACATCTAAGTCATCAATATGCATAAGTGTTAGGATGTGTGCCTGATCACAGGACATTTGAGGATTCCAAGATATTTAGCTCACACCGTAACTTGCAAAATCTCTTCTCATCCAAGGGCTTGGTGAAGATATCTGCCAATTGCTCTTCAGTGTTGACGTGTATGATATCAATATCTTCCTTCACAACATGATCTCTGAGAAAGTGATGACGAATTTCAATGTGCTTTGTCTTCGAGTGCTGAACTGGGTTGTTGGCAATCTTGATGGCGCTTTCGTTGTCGCAGTAGAGTGGCACTTGCTTCAGATGAATGCCATAGTCCTTGAGTGTTTGCTTCATCCACAGAAGCTGAGCGCAGCAAGATCCAGCAGCAATGTATTCAGATTCAGCAGTGGAGAGAGATACACAGTTCTGCTTCTTTGAAGACCAACATACAAGTGATCGTCCCAGAAAATGACATGTGCCTGATGTAGACTTGCGATCCACTTTGTCACCAGCATAATCAGCATCCGAGAATCCAACCAGATCAAACTCTGAGCCCTTTGGATACCATAATCCTAGAGTTGGGGTGTGAGCCAAATATCGAAGAATTCGCTTCACAGCTAAGTGATGCGACTCCTTTGGTGCCGCTTGAAATCGAGCACACATGCAAACACTAAGCATAATATCTGGCCTAGATGCACATAGATAAAGCAAAGAACCAATCATGGAGCGGTATACCTTTTGGTCGAACTCTTTACCATTGTCGTCAGGACCCAGATGATGCTTGGCTGGCATTGGCGTCGTGAAGCCTTTGCAGTCTTGCATACCGAACTTCTTCAGGCAATCTTTGAGATACTTCTCTTGAGATATGAAGATGCCGTTGCGTTGCTGTCGTATTTGAAGACCGAGGAAGAACTTCAGCTCTCCCATCATGGACATCTGATATTGCTCTTGCATCATATATCCAAACTCTTCACTGTACTTCTGATTGGTGCAGCCGAAGATAATGTCATCCACATATATTTGGCACACAAACAGTTCACCATCATATGTCTTCGTGAAGAGAGTGGGGTCGAGGGAACCAGGTATGAAGCCTTTGCTCTTCAGGAAGTATTTGAGTGTGTCATACCAGGCCCGAGGGGCTTGTTTGAGGCCATACAGTGCCTTGTTGAGCTTGTATACCATGTCAGGATGTTTTGGATCTTCAAAGCCAGGCGGTTGTGCAACATACACTTCTTCTTCAATCTTGCCATTGAGAAAGGCGCTCTTCACATCCATTTGATATAGAAGTATGTTATGATGATTTGCATAGGCCAGCAGTATGCGTATGGCTTCAAGTCTAGCCACAGGAGCAAATGTTTCATCGAAGTCAATGCCTTCCACTTGAGTATATCCTTGAGCAACGAGACGAGCTTTGTTTCTGACAACTTGACCATGCTCATCTTGCTTGTTGCGGTATATCCATTTGGTGCCTATTATGTTGTGCTTCCGAGGATCAGGACGCTTAACCAGTTCCCATACATTATTCAGCTCAAACTGTTGAAGCTCTTCTTGCATAGCTTGAATCCATTCAGGTTCCATGAAGGCTTCTTCAACTTTCTTGGGTTCTGTTATTGAGACGAATGCGAAGTGCCCACAGAAATTTGCTAGCTGAGTTGCCCTTGAACGAGTGAGCGGACCGGGTGCATTGATGCTATCAATTATTCTCTCAATCTGCACTTCATTGGCAACACGAGGATGTACAGGGCGAAGGTTTTGCTCTTGCTGATCATTGTCATTGTTAGTGGGATTGTCTTCAGGCTGAGCATTGTCTTCAGGTTGATCAGGTGCGGAGATGATAAGTTCCTCTTCAGGTTGAGCTTCAGAGGGTATGATTTCTCCGGTTCCCATAAGCTTGATTGATTCGCTGGATGGAACTTCATCTAGCACATTTGGGAGGTGCTCTCTTTGTGAACCGTTAGTCTCATCAAACCGCACATCCACTATTTCAACCACTTTATAATGAAAGAGATTGAAGACTCTGTAGGACTGCGAATCCTTTCCATATCCAAGCATAAAACCCTCATGTGCTTTTGGTGCAAATTTTGAAGTGTGATATGGATCCTTGATCCAGCACCTGGCGCCAAATACTCTGAAGTAACTGACATTTGGCTTCTTGCCAGTAAGGAGCTCATAAGATGTCTTGTTCAGAAGCTTGTGAAGATAAACACGATTGATTGTATTGCATGCAGTATCAATGGCTTCAGGCCAGAATTTTCTTGGAGTCTTGTATTCATCAAGCATCGTTCGGGCCATCTCAATGAGTGTTCTGTTCTTGCATTCGACGATGCCATTCTGCTGTGGCATGTACGGGGCTGAGAATTCATGTGTGATGCCCAAGGTATAAAGATATGTATCAAGGCCGGTGTTCTTGAATTCAGCGCCATAGTTTTTCATTGCTCGATTGGCGAAGCGTCTGAAGACATCTTGCACTTCAGTCTTGTAGAGGATTATGTGCAGCCAAGTATATCTAGAATAATCATCAACAATGACAAAGCCATAGAGAAAAGCAGTAGTAGTAAGAGTTGAGTAATGAGTGGGACCGAAAAGATCCATGTGGAGCAGTTCGAAGGGTCGAGTAGTTGTCATGATTGTCTTCGAGGGATGTTTGCCCCTCATCATCTTTCCTGCTTCACAGGCACCGCATAAGTGATCTTTCTTGAACTTGACGCCCTCGATGCCTATGACATGCTTCTTCTTTGCAAGGGTGTGGAGGTTCCTCATGCCAGCATGCCCTAGCCTCCGATGCCAGAGCCAGCATTCTGAAGCTTTTGCTAGAAGACATACGGCAAGCTGTGGTCCTGCTGAGAAATCTACCACGTACAAATCATCTTTCCGATACCCTTCAAACACTAGAGACTTGTCAGATTCCATTAGAACAAGGCAGCGATATTTTCCAAATATTACGATCATGTTCAAATCGCAAAGCATTGAGACAGACATTAAGTTGAAGCCAAGGGATTCAACAAGCATGACTTTATCCATGTGTTGATCCTTTGAGATTGCAACTCTACCTAGACCCAATACCTTACTTTTACCAGTGTCAGCAAATGTGATGTGACTCTTGTCGGATGGACGTAAGGTTGAGTCCATAAGAAGGCTTCTTTTGCCAGTCATGTGATTGGTACACCCACTATCAATAATCCATTCTGAAGACGCTGGTGTCGTACCCTACAGTGCAGTTAGGGGGATAGGCTTCACGAAGAGAATTGTGAAGCAAAAACATTTGACGAACCAGTGGGTTATGAAAGCTTAGATCCAGATTAGGACTAATAGGGAGAGTAGCAAGCGATTCAGGAACGAAGTACATAGTAAGACCATTCGGGCATTTGATCTTGCGCCCTACAAGATGTTTAAGGTCCCCAGCAATAGCGTCAGACGATTTTGGTTTTCTGCTGGAGACCTTTCCCTGCAAAAGAGAGTTAAGCTTTCTTAGCCACCCACATCTTCAAGGGTGGCTTAGAAGCAATAAGTCTAAGTGCAGCGTCTGAGAACTTTGGCTTTGGAGCCCTAGCAAAAAGTCTTGCAGGCGGACAATAGTACTCATAAGAATAAGCAGAATAGTTCTTGGTCTTATGAACATGGCGGTTTGATGAACCGCGCTCATATTCATAGGCCTGAGTATGGTTTCCCTGCAAAACATTTGCGTTAGTGCGACTCAGGTGAGTCCTCTGTCTGTATGAAGCCTTTGGACCGTATGAAGCCTGTGGTCTGGGGTTTGTCTTCTTCACGTGTGGGGTCATGATGACATTCACAGGAAGATTCTCCAAACACTTTTTCGGAACCCAGATCTTCTTCATAGGCGGTCCATTCCTGCAGTTAGTACCCATGTACCTGGCAAACACTTCACCATTCTGATTCTTAAACAGTTTATAGTTTTCATCAAAGGATTCATCAATGACAATGGGGTTTGCACAAGTGAAGCCAGATAGATTGGATGGATCTGCTGAAGGTTCCTTTGCAGCAACCCATGTGGTTTTGGGGTACTGCTCAGGTTTCCAGTAAGAGCCATCAGCATTCATTTTCCTTACGAACCCAACACCCTCTTTCCTCGGGTTTCGGTTCAAGATCTGCTTTTGAGGACATCACATAGTGTCTGATGCCCTTTAAGACTTTTGTACATCCCTGTTTCAAGCAATGTCTTCAACCTAGCATTCTCATCAGCAATAGCAGTGGTATCCTCAGCAGAGGGGTTAGTTCCCACATCAACAGTTGAAGATATTGCAACAGTAGCAGCAGTAGAACATTCAGCAACAGAAGTAGCATTATCACGCTCAATGCATTTAAGACATGGTGGTTCAAATCCTTCCTGAGCGGAACTGATCTGTTTGGCGCGAAGTGACTCATTTTCCTTTTGAAGATCTTCATGAGCCGCTCTCAATTTCTCAAGATCTTGCTTCCTTTGAAGATAATCATAGGAAAGCTTTTCATGAGTTGTTGAGAGCGTTTCATGACGACTTTCAAGTTCCTCATACTTAACGTGAAGATTTTTTATGTCTTCAATTAAGGACTCAGATCGAGTCATTTCAGCGCCTAACAGATCATCGCTTTTGTCTAACAGTTTTTGAATATGTTCCATGGCTTTCTGTTGTTCAGTTGCAATTTTAGCAAGTGTTTTGTAGCTGGGTTTTGAACCACAATCAGAGTCATCGTCACTAGATGTTTGATAGTGAGTAGTGCGTGTGTTTACCTTGGCACCGCGTGCCATGAAGCAGTAGGTAGGAGCGGAGTAGTCCTTGTCATTTGCATCGGTGTCGGTGAGGAAGTCATTGTCTTCAGTGTTGAAGATGGACTTGGCAACGTATGCTGTAGCCAGACTTGCGACGCCAGAATCGGACTCCTCCTCAGACTCCACCTCCGCCTCCTCAGAAGCGGACTCCTCCTCTGAATCCATTTCATTGCCAACAAACGCACATGCCTTGCCAGATGAGCTCTTCTTGTGTGATGAAGACTTTGAGGAAGACTTGGAAGAAGACTTTGAGTATTTCTTCTTCTTCTTGTCATCCGAGTCATATTCCTTGCTCTTCTTCTTCTTTCTGTTCTCATTGTCCCACTGCGGACACTTAGAGATGAAGTGGCCAGTTTTCTTGCACTTGTGGCATGTTTTCTTCTTGTAGTCATGAGCAGAAGCTTCATCATTCCTTGAGCTTGATCGTGAAGACTTTCTGAAGCCTTTCTTCTTGGTGAATTTTTGGAACTTCTTCACAAGCATAGCAAGTTCCTTTCCAATGTCTTCAGGATCATCAGAACTGCTGTCAGATTCTTCTTCAGATGAGGAGACAGCTTTTGCCTTCAAGGCACGAGTTCGCCCATAGTTTGGACCGTAGATATCTCTTTTCTCAGAAAGCTGAAACTCATGTGTGTTGAGCCTCTCAAGTATGTCAGACGGATCGAGTGTCTTGAAATCAGGACGTTCTTGAATCATCAGGGCTAGGGTGTCAAACGAACTGTCAAGTGATCTCAGTAGTGTCTTGACGACTTCATGCTTGGTGATCTCAGTAGCGCCAAGGGCTTGAAGCTCATTCGTGATGTCAGTGAGTCGATCAAACGTGAGCTGGACATTCTCATTGTCATTTCTCTTGAAGCGGTTGAAGAGGTTGCGAAGGACACTGATTCTCTGATCTCTCTGGGTTGAGACGCCTTCGTTGACCTTGGAGAGCCAGTCCCAGACTAGCTTAGATGTTTCCAAAGCACTCACACGGCCATACTGTCCTTTGGTCAGATGACCACAGATGATATTCTTGGCAGTAGAGTCCAGTTGAACGAACTTCTTGACATCAGCAGCAGTGACACCTTCTCCAGCCTTGGGAACGTTGTTCTTGACGACATACCATAGGTCGACATCAATGACTTCAAGATGCATGCGCATCTTATTCTTCCAGTAGGGATATTCAGTTCCATCGAAGACGGGGCACGCAGCGGAGACTTTAATTATCCCTGCAGTCGACATAGCTAAAACTCCAGGTGGTTAAACCGAATCACACAGAACAAGGGAGTACCTTGCTCTGATACCAATTGAAAGTGCGTTATATCGACTAGAGGGGGGGTGAATAGGCGATTTTTATGAAAGTCTTCAAAACGTGGAAGTTTCGAAGACAAACGATAGAAATAAACCTATTACCATGCAGCGGAAGGTAGACTACACTAGGCAAACCATAGTCAAGTATTCAATGGAGTGAGAGCACAATGACTAATAGCAGCAATGTAGTAAGGATCAGGTAGGAAGATATTATGAAGCCAAACAGAACACGCAGTCACTCAGTGAAGACAAAAGATAGTGCAATCATACAATGACTTCACAAGGAGTAACAGTAAGTAAAGGGAAGGGAAGGATGAAACCAGTGACTCGTTGAAGACAATGATTTGTTGGACCAGTTCCAGTTGCTGTGACAACTGTACGTCTGGTTAGGGCGGCTAGGTATTTAAACCTGAGGACACACAGTCCCGGACACCCAGTCCTGAACACGCAGCTCAGGACACCCAGTCCTCACCGTATTCCCCTTGAGCTAAGGTCACACAGACCTCGCCCAATCACTCTGGTAAGTCTTCAAGGTAGACTCCCAAACCTTCACAGACTTCGTTCACCGGCGATCCACAATGTCTCTTGGATGCTCAGAACGCGACGCCTAACCGGCTGGAGGATTCACAGTCCTCAAGTGTAATAAGTCTTCAGATCACACAGACAAGAAGACTTAAGTGATGCCTAATTCTCTTTGGCTCTGGGTGGTTAGGGCTTTATCCTCGCAAGGAATTCTCTCTCAAAGGCTTCGAGGTGGGTTGCTCTCAAACGACAAAAGCCGTACTCTAACTCTGAGCAGCCAACCATTTATGGTTGTAGGGGGTGGGCTATTTATAGCCACTAGGCAACCCGACCCGATTTGTCCGAAATGACCTGGGTCACTAAGGAACTGACACGTGTTCCAACGGTCAGATATCACACTCACACGGCTACTTTACTTGGGCTACAAGCAAAGCTGACTTGTCCGACTCTGGACAAGATTCGCTCTCATAGTCTTCACTCGAAGATATAGGTTTGGTTTAAGCATCACTTCAATCATTCTGACTGGTTCTCTTGGACCCCACTTAATAGTACGGTGGTTCCTATGACTCAACAAAGAAGAAAAAGAACTACGAAAGATCTAAGTCTTCGAGCTCCATAGGCTTCATGCGATGTCTTCTCTTGTCATAGTCATCAATGTGGATATCTTCATATACCACCTTTGACATCAATGTCTTCATACATTTTTAGGGGTCATCTCTGGTAGGAAAACCGAATCAATGAGGGACTTCTTCCTGTGTTATCCTGCAATTCTCACAAACACATTAGTCCCTCAACTAGGTTTCTCGTCAATACTCCAAAACCAACTAGGGGTGGCACTAGATGCACTTACAAGAACAAGAGAAAAAGTGTTTGAAAAATAGATACGTTTGGGGCGTATCACGCGGCGGGGACGGTGGCTCCTCCTTGACTCGTGTCGGCGGCGATGGTGGTGTCAGGCCTATCTAACAGTGCGAATGCTCCGTCATGATCTCCATTTGCTATGGTTGTTGCTACTGCTGCGGCATCTGGTCCTCTTCATCGTCGGAGGAGATGACGATCTCCTCCTTGCTGGAGGAGCCGGTCACCATGGATGTCGAGGGGCACAGAGAGCAAGGGCAGCGGCACCAAGATTCAACTGATGATGTACTGCCACAGACATCGTCCCCGCCTGCCGGCGCGGGATCCATGACTACCCATCGCTGCTGGAGTTGGAGGGGCTTGGAGAGTACGAGGGGCTTGGAGAGGACGAAGTGCGGCTATGCATCACCGGCGCATAGCTGAAATTTCCGTGGCCATGCCACGTGACGGGACCGTCAGCCGCTTCAATGCGGCGCAACGACCGTTGTAGGTTTCTTAGGAAGCTGCGTCCGCATTGATGTGGTGGCTCCCAAGAGGTCGCATTGTTTGTAATATCCCAAAATTTTAAATTTTGGAATGTTATATTAAATAGATAGTTTTGATTGTTTGCTTGATTGTGATGAGTGAAATTGAGTGAATTTCGAAACTTTTTGAAAGTTAAATGAGAGGGAATAAAAGGAGTTTCCCAAACTTTCATTTTTTGCATTTATGATCTCCATGAATTCAAATTCTTTTCATCACAAAACCCTGGAGAGAAGATGACATGACTTCTTCCATTTAAATAAATGAAAAGGGTTTTGAAAAGATTTTAATTTTATTTGGAAATATTTTCAAATTCAGAAACTTTAAGCAACTCATAAGAAATATGAGTTGGGAGTTTCAGAGGATCAAATTAAATGTCCCATTGAAATTGTAGGATCGAATGCCGGGAGTCAGAAGGGGGGTTGAATGACGACCTTGAAAAATTTAACCTCTTAAATTATTTGGCCGATAGTTACAGAAAAACTATGATGCTTGGAATAGAGGAATACGCAGCGGAAACAAAATCTGCATGTCAAAACAGATCAAAGCTAGTCCAACAAAAAGAGAACAAATTATCAAAGCATGACTTGAGAGCCCACAGAATAATATGCACTAAAAAGTGTACTGTAAAAAATTAGTGCTTAATTAGACCAAGAGGTTGCACCCCAAGGTTATAGATTAATTAAATGGTAGAGTCTACTGAAGCCAAACTAGTTGTACGCACTAGCAGAAAACACCTAGTACTTAACTTGCACGTACTAGCAGAATACAGTTTTAATGGAGAGGAACTACACTGTCCTGAGCTGATTTCACTTGTCAGGAACTCTAGTCGCCTGTAGCGCATAGAGCTGCAAGACCACCAACAACTGAAAACCACGATTTTACCTCTGCAAAATTGCACAAACCAATTCTGCTATTCGGACGTCACACAACAGCTAGAAGAGGATAAACTAAATCCTAAGACGGTCGCTCCCGGCGGCGAGACAGAGAACAGCAGGTGCTCTGCCCTTCCACCACGCATACAAGAACTTCCATAGAAACTACTGCGACCTCAGATTGAATCAAAAACAGGGGAAGAACTCAGTATGAACTCGCACAAAATAAATCACAAAAGGTAAACTCCTGCGCCATCCTCAAGAACCCATGAATAAATGAATAACAACCAGATTCAAAGCTAGGGATGGATGCACATGAATTTAGACATGATTTTCCATCACGGAAACCTCATTATAGCCAAGAAATCACAGTGACAAAATTAGTACAGCAGAAAAGCAAGATTTGCAAGGACAAACAGTAGACCTCGACAATAGTAAGGATGGGAACAATTTGAGGATTTATTTCTCAGATTTCTGGATTTACAAGCTCTATCTCAAGTGTGCGGCGGCTGCTCTGTTTTTCTCCTTGTAGCGGCGGCTCCTCTGTTCGTCCCCACGGGAAAACCTAGCAGCTCACAGATAAGGCTGGATCAGCCTTCCACCGCCATTGAATGGGCCATGGTTCCCACCGAATGGGCCAAGCCCAAAACACTAAAACAAATAGCCATTTTTACTTAGCCACTTGTAAATAACATTTTCCACTCTTAAGCAACACCACAACCACGCTCTTGGTTTGCTTCTTAGTGGATTTTGGTAAACATACCAAAATAACCTTCACTTGACATGGTCTTCCCGTTTGCCTCCATATAGTCCTTGTCCAAAACTTGCGCGTTGCTTTGAGCTGCACGATCCCGCACAACATCCATGGTCACATCTTAGCTCTTCAAGCCTTATGCCAACCATCCTTGTTGTCGACTACCGCCGCACTCACTGGAACCTGCACACAATGGAAACAAGCAATTATTGCGAGCACAAACTTCCTGAGCTTGACCCAAGTCAATCCAAATTAATATTTTAATACAATCAACACCATCCAAAAAGTCACATAAAATAGATCACGTCCTTGATCTGACAAACTGTCATTTTCAAACTTCACTAAAATAACTCTCAGAGCGAGCAAAAAGATTGGCAATATAACCATCACAAAATTAAGGGTGTCACCACATGGACTCACATAAATTATTTTCAATTTGGAGTTATTTGGATTTTATTCAAATTATTTTTCTCCAAAAATAAAATATATGGAAAATAGGGTAACATGAATCCCTATATCAGAAAATTGGAGATAAATAATTTTGAAATAATTTTGGTATTTTTAAAATGATTTTTATTGGATTTTATTAGAGCAGAAGCACTGTTTGATTTATTTGAATTTTTGTAGATTTTATTTCACGCCAGAAAAATGTTCATGTTGTAGAAAATATGTTTCTCAAAATTTTGATATATTATATGCATATATAATATTCTTATTTTTTTTATTATTTCTGTTTGTCTGGGAAAAAATGTTTTAAAAAAGTTTTTCAGCCCCGCCGACCATGCCAGGCCAGCTGTCCCAGCAAGCGGCCCAGCCAGCCGCGCCTCCCCGCAGCCCACTTCCCCGCGTGCGCGCCCGCAGCAGGCCGCGACCCAGCCAACTTCACGGTCGTCTCCCTCCCCGAGCCGGAGTTCGACTCCCGCACGTCGCTGAACGCCGCCGTAGCCGCCGCGGACTGCTCCGCCGCCTCGCCATGCCCCTCCCGCAAGCCTCTCCGGCCCCTCCTATAAATACCGGAGCCCCGGGCCCCGTTTCTCTCCTCCTCCGCCTCAACCGCCACCGCCGAACCCACCGCTGCATCTGCCTCGACGCGTCGCGCCTTCCCCGCTACTCCGCCATCGCCGGCGAGCCACGGAGCAGCAGCCCCGGTCAAGCCCGACGCCGCCGCGGCCACAGTAAGTCGCCTTCGCCTTATCCTCCGTCCGATCTAGAATCAACGGCCAAGATTAGATCTAGTAGTTTTTTTCTTTTTTTCGAAACGGTATGCGCTAAGTAGCGGACGTTCGCTCGATTAGCCTCGCAGCGAATGGTTTTCAGCCTATAGTTTTGCGCCATGTGGCAGGGGCCTATCTATGATTATTATCTTTGTAGATTAGCCCCTGGAATTTTCAAAACAGTCCCTGAACTTAAAAACCCTCCAACTTTTTATCCGTAACTCCGATTTAAGCGACTCTTTTTGCAAAATACTCCTCGTGAATTTCCAATAAAAAGTGGATTTTGGAGATGAAGTGCTTACCCAAGGGGATCCCGGAGGACCCATGTGATCACCCTATGGAATGCCACCCATGCTCAAAGGGATCATAAGATTATTCATGCTAGAAACTTCCGTGTGCAGCCACAAGCCATTATGGGCTCTGGCATAGTTGAGTAAGTTGCGTGAAGCTCTTGAAGAGGTAGACTAGCAGATGTAGTGGGTTGTAGGTGGTACTGTCTATCCAGAGTAAAGAGTTAATGCTTCAGAAAGACTGTGTCTCGAATCTCCGACCATGGATGTATTCGAGTCTTGTGGGGAAAAATGCACAAACCTCTGTAGATTGTACAAACTAATCATGGTTAGCCATGTCCCCTGTTATGGGCATCTTGAGTATCTGGTTCTTGGATTATCTTGTTGATCTCAACACTTTATTTAATTAATTTGATTGGGTTAACGATTATTATTTTGGGATTGTGTTGGAGGAACCTTCTCAATGTTTTCAACGAACTTGGTAGTAAAATAAAATATATTTCTTTGCTGTAGGAAAAAACTGGCTTTATGCAAAAAAAATAAACTTAGAGCTTTCCACCAGCCATATATGCATGTAGTGATAGCTATTATTCATCATTGTTCTATGGTGTGAATTTGCCAGTACGTTCAATGTACCGACCCTTTGTGGCTGCAACGTCTCATGTTGCAGGATCTTACGACGAGTAAGTGATACGTTAGGGTTACAATTTCTACACTCAACTTTGCCATTGGTGTTGATGGGAATCCACAACCTTTGTTACTTCCGCTATTATTGATTGACGTAATAGTATTTACGTTACTTATTACATGTGATTTACCTCCGTTCTAAATCCTCGAGTACTGTGTGTGTCAGCATACCGATCCAGGGATGACACTTAAGCATAGAGACTTGGCCGTCTAAGGTCGGGTCGCTATATTGGTCAGCGCTGCCCTCCCATCCAGTCATGTTGCTTGGCATTAATGTCGGCTGCTGCATGCTTTGGGCCGGCATGAATGCGGCACGTGCGTTAGATAAAAATTGCGGGAGGGTGTTTTGGTGTGCCAGGTTAGTTAGATTATTGATTACCGGGATGGGGTCCTTCACATCAAGGATCTCAAAGGACCGAAAAAGGAGGGAGACAAGAAGTCCACACTCGAAGAAGTGGAGCAAGAACTCTTCAAGTGACAAGATCTCGGAGGCCATTGATCGTCTCCATGTCAGGATGGAGGATCTACAAGCACAAGTCTATGACCTATAGAACCAAAACTGTGAGTATGAAACCAAGTTTAAAAACATCAGTTTAGCTGTAGATTTCAAGATGTGGGAGACCATCTCTACTATTCTTAATGGAGAACCTATGCCTTGGAACAAAGATGACAAGCGTGCTGCATCATCACCATCATCTCCGAAGAAGGAGACTTGAGTACTCGGGTATAGGCAGACTGATGATAGGACTTTGTATGCTTCTAGTGAACCTTCTGTAGACACACCTGAGAATCCAAATGATATTTCTATTTCTGATGCTGAAACACAATCTGGTCATGAACATGAACCTAGTAATAAGGATAATGATCATGTTCATGTAGATGCTCAACCTAGTAATGATAATGATGTGGAGATAGAACCGGCTATTGATCTTCATAACCCATAACCTAAGAATAAAAGATATGATAAAAGAGACTTCATTGCTACGAGACATGGTAAAGAAAGGGAACCATGGGTTCAGAAACCTATGACTTTTCCCCGTAAAGCTTCAAAGAATAAAGACGATGAAGAATTTGAATGCTTTGTTGAAATGCTTAGACCTATCTTTTTGTGTTTGCGTTTGACTGATATTCTGAAAACTCCTTATGCTAAGTATATGAAAGATATTCTTACAAACAAAATAAAGATATCGGAAGCTGAAATTTCCACCATGCTAGCTAATTATACATTTAAAGGTGGAATACCAAAGAAACTAGGAGACCCAGGAATACCAACTATACCTTGCTCAACTAAAAGAAACTATGTTAAAACTACTTTGTGTGATCTAGGAGCCGGTGTTAGTGTTATGTCTTTCTCTTTATACAAAAGACTTGATTTGAATAAGTTGATACCAATTGAAATTTCTTTGCAAATGGCTGATAAATCAACTACTATACCCATCAGTATTTGTGAGGGTGTGCCCGTCGTTGTTGGAAATGTTACTATCTTAACGGACTTTGTTATTCTTGATATACCCGAAGACGACAGTATGTCGATCCTCCTTGGTAGACCATTTTTGAACACTGCAGGGGCTGTTATTGATTCCAACAAGGGCAAGGTCACTTTTCATGTTAATGGTAATGAACACACTATTGGAAAAATTTCAACTATCACTATTGGAGGTTTTGAATTACCTATTCCTACCGTCAAAAACAAATATGAAATTCTTATTGTTGGGGATATGCATATCCCCGTTGAGGTAACCTAGTGCTATACGAAGATTCTCCGATTTCATGTCATTCGGAAGGAGTTTGTTAATAAGACTTGATAACCCTTATTAATGGATTCCTTTCGATAGGCATGTTGTCGATGAATTTAGTAAACACAACTTTCTGTAACCACTTTTTACTTTCTGTTATTTAGAGATAATAAAGTAGAAATACCCTAATTATGTTGTTTTCTGAATTATCCGTGCAATAAAAATGACCAGAAATATAAGTTCTCCAAATGCCCAAAAAATTTAATATGATTTTTTTGCAATATTTGAAAAAAAAATTGGCACTGAACACACCCCAGGGGGTGCACCTGTGAGCCACAAGCTCACAGGGCGCACCCACCCCCTGGGCACACGTAGCAAGCTTGTGGGGCCCATGTATCCCCCCTCACTTATTCCAGCCACCCATGCACTTCTTCTTCCTCTAGAAAAAATCACACCATTGCTCCCTGTTCTTGCTCATCTTGCTGCTATTTTCGATCTCTTTTCTCGGAACACCGTCTCTGAAACTGTTTTGGGGGATTGTTCATCGGTATGTGAGTCCTCCGTTGGTCCAATTAGTTTTTGCTCTAGATGTTTATTATTCGCACATTTAGCAACTATTGGTGACCATTTTATTGAGCTTTCATGTCAAATTTATATGGTTGAAACTAGTTTTGATGCTTGATATGGCCTCTAGACACTTGTAGGAGTAGTTGCTATCAATTTTGTTGAGTTTTGTTCACTTTTATTCTGAGTCACTAAAAAATTCAGAAATTTTCAGAGGAAGTAAAGTTTTAGGAAGATGTTCCAAGGTGGTTCCTCGAAGAAGAAATCCCCAAGGCTTGCAATACGTGAGCCGAACCTTGAACCACTACGGGAAGCTCTAGTTCAACCTTGTGAATGGCTGTTGATGTCGTTTGAAGCTATGTCGGTATTTCCCTAAAGAGGAAGGTATGATGTAGCACAACTACTAAAGGTATTTCCCTCAGTTATGACACCAAGGTATCAAGCCGGTAGGAGAACCAAGCAACACTATGTAAACGGTACCTACAGACAAAGAACAAATACTTGTAACCTGACGCGTATAAGGGGTTGCCAATCCCTTTTTGGGTAACGGCGCCAGAAATTGTCAAGTTGACGAGATAAAAATTGTGGTAGGTTGGATAAATAGATCTCGATAAAACGTGAAATAAAATAAGTAATAAAAAAGTGTGGCAATGTATTTTGGGGTTTTTGCAATAATAGATCTGAAAATAAAAGCAAATAAAAATAGATCTCAAAGCAAATATGATAAAGAATAGACCCGACGGCCGTAGATTTCACTAGTGGCTTCTCTCAAGAAATAAAACACGGTGGGTAAACAAATAACTGCTGGGAAATTGATAGAAGATCGAATAATGATGATGATATCAAAGGCAACGATCAATATATAGGCATCACGCCCAAGATTAGTAGACTGACTCCTGCCTGCATCTACTACTATTACTCCACACATCGACCGCTATCCAGCATGCATCTAGTGTATTAAGTTCATGGAAAGATAGAGTTATGCAATAAGAACGATGACATGATGTAGATGAGATATATTCATGTAGGAATAACCCCCATCTTGTTATCCTTAATAGCAACGATAGATGTGTGTCTTGCTGCCTCTTCTATCACTGGGAAAGAACACTGCACGATCGAACCCATCACAAAGCACCTCTTCCCATGGCAAGAAAAATCGATCTAGTTGGTCTAACTAAACCAAAGATTCGAAGAAGAAATACGAGGCTATAAATAATCATGCATATAAGAGATCAAAAGAAGGCTCAAATAATATTCATGGATATAGATCCAATCATAAACTCAAAGTTCACCGAATCCTAACAAACACACCGTAAAAAAGAGTTACATCAAATAGATCTCCAAGAGACGATTGTATTGAGAATCAAAAGAGAGAGAGGAATCCATCTATCTAGTGCCTACGGACCCACAGGTCTACCAATAGGCATCACGGGTCGTTAAATGGGCCGTATTTGATGACACTATGAAAATATCCCAACGGGTTAATGGGCCACAAACGGGCCGACTATTACCAAGGGCTGAATTTGGCCCACAAGCGGAACAGGCTAGTAATGGACCGTAAGTAACTAAATGCTGGAAATGAGCCCAACAATAAATGGGCCCTTAGAAGGCCGAAAGTTAACACGGGCTGGAAGCGGCCCAACAGAATAATGGGTCGTTGATGGGTATAAAGGCATACGCTGTTCATTATGGCCCAGTTTCACCTCGGGCCTTTAATAGGCCCAGAGTTACAAAGGGCCTCATATGGGCCGAAAGACGGCATGGGCCATACATGGGCCGGAAGTTACAATGGGCTGGAATCATATTGGATAGCCCAGATGATGCTACCGGGCCTAATTGGGATAGGCCATAACAGGCTCGGATAGGCCATCACGGGCCATGAGTTGGCGGGCTGTAAATGGGCTATGTGCGAACATGCCATTAACAGGCTTTCCGTGGGCTGGCCCGCTACCTTTTGACCAAGTAAAACAGGTTGTGCCATGTGTCAATGTATCATAGGCGCCTCCCATCCAATGAGTGGATGACATTTGTCCCAACGCTAAGCCGAGACGTGGTTGCTCTGGCCATTGAGAATTTTACACGTGGAAAATCCCCATTGGTCCGGGCTGTTAACGGGTTATCAGATCCAAACCGGAACCCGATAGCTTAACAGTGACCCATTATGGTGGACGCCACGTGTTAGTTACCCTTGACTAAAGCACTCCATGACGTGCCACTTATCATCATGGAAGTGGACACTTCCATGATGATAATTTTGGTATGGTCATTTAACACTTCTTCGACAACACAGGTATGACTATCTTGATTCTATCATAAAATCGTCATGGATGTACATGCATGACAGAAAATGTGACCGACTGTGACAAACATGTATCATCACGGAAATGGTATTTTTTGTAGTGTAGGCAAACTAATAGGCTATGGAGATGCCCATCAATTGACATCGATGCATGTGAGTAGGGATTGCCATGCAACGGATGGACTAGGGCTATACATGTATGGATGCTAAAAAAGAAACTAAGTGGGTGTGCATCCAACTTGCTTGCTCATGAAGACCTAGGGAAATTTGAGGAAGCCCATCATTGAAATATACAAGCCAAGTTCTATAATGAAAAAATTCCCACTAGTATATGAAAGTGATAAAATAAGAGACTCTCTATCGTGAAGAACATGGTGCTATTTCAAAGTACAAGTTTGTAAAAGGATAGTAACATTGTCCCTTCTCTCATTTTCTCTCATTTTTTGATTTGGGCTTCTTTGGCCTCTTTTATTTTCTTCAAGTCCGGAGACTCATCCCAACTTGTGAGGGAATCATAGTTTCCATCATCCTTTCCTCACATGGGACATTGCTCTAGTAATGACGATCATCACACTTTTATTTACTTACAACTTCAAGATTTACAACTCGATACTAGAACAAAATATGACTCTATATGAATGACTCATGCATATGATAACAATATGACAATGATGGTATGTGTCATAAAAAAATGGAATGGTGGAAGTTGCATGGCAATATATCTCGGAATGGCTATGGAAATGCCATGATAGGTAGGTATGGTGGCTGTTTTGAGGAAGGATATATGGTGGGTTTAATGCATCGGCGGAAGTTGCACGGTACTAGAGATGCTAGCAATGGTGGAAGGGTGAGAGCGCGTATAATCCATGGACTCAACATTCATCTTAAAGAACTCACATACTTATTGCAAAAGTTTATTAGCTGTTGGGAACGACACCTATGGGATCATAGGGAATCCCTACTACGGTTGGCAGGGCGCGGGGCTGTGCAAAGAGCGGAGCTAAAAGATCAACGCGAGGGGATTTTTACCTAGGTTCGGGCCGCAAACGATGCGTAATACCCTAGTCCTGCTTTGGTGTATATTTGGTTTTCTTGAACTCTTGAATTAGTTGCGGTGCATGCCCAGTCCAAAAAGTCCGAACCCTTCCTCAGTACGCCTTGGGCCTCCTTTTATACATCAAAGGGGTCGCCACAGTGGCACACAGGAGGTGGAAAGTATGTACAGTGTACAAGTCTATCGCCTGACACCATAGGACAAACACATTTAATGCGCTGGCGACGTGCCCTCTTGCTTTATCGGGGACGGCAAAGAAGCTCGTCCTGTCCGTCACCGCCTCGCCTCGCTCCGACGCGCGTCCAAGCTGCCGAGTCAACCAGCGCCATGCTGGCTGGTGATACGTCTCCAACGTATCTATAATTTTTGATTGCTCCATGCTATATTATATACTGTTTTGGACTATGCTGGGCTTTATTTTCCACTTTTATATTATTTTTGGGACTAACCTATTAACCGGAGGCCCATCCCAGAATTGCTGTTTTTTGCCTATTTCAGTGTTTCGAAGAACCGGAATATCAAACAGAGTCCAAACGGAATAAAATCTTCGAGAACGCGATTTTCTCACCGAACATGATCCAGGAGACTTGGACCCTGCTCCAAGGAACAAAAGAGGCGATCAAGAGGGTGGGGGCGCGCCCCCCTGCATCGTGGGCCCCTTGTTGCTCCTCCGGCGTACTTCTTCCTCCTATATATACAGACGTACCCCCAAACGATTAGAACAGGAGCCAAAAACCTAATTCCACCGCTGCAACTTTCTGTATCCACGAGATCCCGTCTTGGGGCCTGTTCCGGAGCTCCGCCGGAAGAGGGCCGTCATCACGGAGGGCTTCTACATCATCATAGCCTCTCCGATGAAGTGTGAGTAGTTTACCTCAGACCTTCGGGTCCATAGTTAGTAGCTAGATGGCTTCTTCTCTCTCTTTGAATCTCAATACAAAGTTCTCCCCCTCTCTTGTGGAGATCTATTCGATGTAATCTTCTTTTTGCGGTGTGTTTGTTGAGACCGATGAATTGTGGGTTTATAATCAAGTCTATCTATGAATAATATTTGAATCTTCTCTGAATTCTTTTATGTATGATTGGTTATCTTTGCAAGTCTCTATGAATTATCCGTTTGGTTTGGCCAACTAGATTGGTAGTTCTTGCCATGGGAGAAGTGCTTAGCTTTGGGTTCGATCTTGCGATGTCCTTACCCAGTGACAGAAGGGGCAGCAAGGCACGTATTGTATCGTTGCCATCGAGGATAACAAGATGGGGTTTATTTCATATTGCATGAATTTATCTCTCTACATCATGTCATCTTGCTTAAGGCGTTACTCTGTTTTTAACTTAATACTCTAGATGCATGCTGGATAGCAGTCGATGAGTGGAGTAATAGTAGTAGATGCAGAATCGTTTCGATCTACTTGTCACGGACGTGATGCCTATATACATGATCATGCCTAGATATTCTCATAACTGTGCTCAATTCTGTCAATTGCTCAACAGTAATTTGTTCACCCACCGTAGAATACTTATGCTCTTGAGAGAAGCCACTAGTGAAACCTATAGCCCCCGGGTCTATTCTCATCATATCAATCTCCATTAATTTAATCTTGATTTGCTTTTTTACTTTGCTTTTACTTTTTACTTTTCATCTTTATACCAAAAATACCAAAAATATTATATCTATCAGATCTCACTCTCGTAAGTGACCGTGAAGGGCTTGACAACCCCTAATCGCGTTGGTTGCGAGTAGCTATCGCTTTGTGCAGGTACGAGGGACTTGAGCGTGGGCTCCTACTGGATTGATACCTTGGTTCTCAAAACTGAGGGAAATACTTACGCTACTTTGCTGCATCATCCCTTCCTCTTCAGGTAAAACCAACGCAAGCTCGAGACATAGCAGCTGGCTGGCTGCTGAGTTGGTGCGGTGGCAGGGTCTTCACGAATATCTGCATGCCACCACGCAGGTGCTTGGCTAGTTGGCCTAGAAGTTGCATGCTGCCATGCAGGCGCTCGCCTAGTTGTCGGGCTGGTCACCACATCGGAATGGGCCCTGGCAGCGAAACGTTGGTAGGAGTGGGCCCTGCTGCGGACCTGCAGATGTCCCCGGCAAGGGTCTTGCCGAGGTCTCGTGGGCTTCCCCGGCAAGAGTCTTGCCGGGGGTCTTCGTCTTCTGGTTCTTATCTAGTCTTGCAGGTCTCTGGTCTTCACAAAGATCTAAATGCCAGCATGCAGGCTCCTCCCGAGCCTTGGTCCCAATGTTGTCAACAGTATCAGAGTTCTCAGGTTTAAGGGTGGTGGGAGATGCGGGAAGTCACCGACGTGGCACAACACACCTGGGTACGCCTGGGGGGCCCAGGCGCGCCCTGGTGGGTTGTGCCCCCCTCGGGGCACCCCCACGTGCCGCTCTGGCCTATCTTGGGTGTTTTGGTCCATAAAAATTCTCCAAAAAGTTTCGCGGTGTTTGGACTCCGTTTGATATTGATTTCCTATGATATAAAAAACATGCAAAAATAGCAACTGTTACTTGTCACTATGTCAATAGGTTAGTCCCACAAAATGGTATAAAATGATTGCCAAATGCTTGTAAAACAGCCAAGAATGATAGTATAACCGCACAGAACAATAAAAAATTATAGATACATTGGAGACGTATCATGATGACACCTCAAGATTGAACCCAAAACTAAGCACTTCTCCCGTTGCAAGAAAAACCAATCTAGTTGGTCAATCAAATCCAATAGTTCGAAGAGAAACACAAAGATATGTTAATTATGCATGAAAGAGTTCAGAGAAGACTCAAATAATATTCATAGATAATCTAATGATAAATCCACAATTCATCGGATCTCAACAAACGCACCGCAAAAGAAGATTACAAAGGATGGAACTCTGAGAACATCGAGGAGAATGTTGTATTGAAGATCAAAGAGATAGAAGAATCCATCTAGCATGGAACAATAAAAAAATTATAGATACGTTGGAGACGTATCACATATCAGTACACCCGGTGGCCCGACCCCGATGCATGTGCTAAGGTGCTATCGCAATGAACCTTCAACCTGAAAAGTCTGCCTCTAGTTCCCCACCCATCAGGAGGTCTAGTAGTGTCTCGAGAATTTTTTTTTCTCCAATGTCCAGTTATTCATTTTGAGAAATAAAACATGTAAGCTACTTCTACACTTGGAATTTGTAGAGACAAATATAGTATTCCAATTTATCGTTACGATCATCTTCCTTTTTTGATTGATTAGAATAGTTCTCTAAGATAGCTTTGGATGCGCTCTTACTTTTTATACCCAAATATCCAAAAAAGAAACTTTTGATTAAAGTCACACAAAGCTTCTAAAACGCATGGGCCATCCCTGATCCAGTCCACTAACATGATATCTCTCCACTCTAGGAAATGTTGGGAAACCAAAGTATAAAGTAAAAAACCAGCAACTGGAACGCGGTTTACTCCTACTCATGGAGGAAACCATGGGCCAGCACACAAATAGACATGTTGACATTTCCACAGGAAAAAATATTATAGCTGCAACAACTATGAAGTGGAAAGTATGACACATGCAGGGGATGGGGGTCACCTTCCATCTGTTGACCAAAAGATTTCCACTCCTTCCTGGCTACGACCCCTATAAATAGCCCCCTACATCCTTAGCTCTTCCCACCAATTCAGCCCTGCTCTTCGACCTCTGCATTGTTCTTCCTGTGGCGAGGAAGCCAATGTAGCCCTGTAGGAGGTGAGGAAGGAGGTATGTTTCAGGGTTTTGCGTTCTGTTTGTTTCTTGGTGTTGTATTAATGATGATGACTTTGCTAGGGTGGTAAGTACGGAAGACACAGTCAAGGTTGGTGCGGAAAAAAATGCAAGGGATAGGGGCGATGGTTGAGGACAACTTCACAAAGGGGTTGCATGTACTCATCGTTGAGGATGACCCCATCTCCCTGAAGACCCTAGAGTCCCTCATGTGCAACTGCAAATACCATCGTGCGCCTCTTGATCTTCAGGCTTTCTCTAATCCATTAGAATCGAGGTTATATGAGTTATTCTCTATGAATAATGTTTTTTCTTAGTTTGATTTTGTGCACACAAAACGATGTAGCAACGATGGTGATGGATGCATAGATGGAACTAAAGATGCCCAGGAAGGGGAAGGATGAGTTGGACCGGGTGATTAGCGACGTGCACATGCCAGACATGGATGGTTTCATGCTCCTTCAGCTCATTAGAGTTGAGATGGATCTCCCTTCCATAAGTAGACTCTCTGCTTAATCCAAGATCTTACTTTTTTACACGACTAGTGGTGGTGATTAGGACATTTATTACTATTAATCATTGAATATACGATGAGTGAATGTTCCTTTATAGAATTTAAGATTGATATCTAGAATATTTTTGACATACACCTCCGGTCACCCTATTTTTTCTTTGTAAAAATTGAATGAATGGTCATCTATTAGTTCGGGGTCCCATTCTTATGATTTTCACCAGGAAAAAATAGGGTGAGTGGAGGTGTATGTGATTTCATAACAAAATCTTGATATTTGTATTAAATGTTATCAAGGAACATCCACTCAGTCTATATTGAACGCTTAATAGTAATAAATGTTCTTAATGACCACTGCTAGCTCATGTGAAGAAATAGGACTTTGGATTGTGTAGGGAGATTCATCTCAAGTGTGATGAGCTGAAGGAACATGAAACGATGGCATCCACATGTTATTGATCAGCAGGTCAAACTCCTCCTTCCCTTTCCTGATCATATTTAGTGATGTCTTCACATCCATCACCATCATCGCTACATCATTTTGTTTCCACAAAATGAAACTAAGCAATAAGCATTATTAGTAGAGAACAACTTATACAACCTCAATTCTAATGGATTAGAGAAAGCGCAAAGATTGAGAGGCTCACGATGGTATTTGCAGCGGCGCAAGAGGGCCTCTAGGATCTTTAGGAAGATAGGGTGGTCGTCACCGGCAAGTACATGCAGTCCCTTTGGGAAGTTGTACTCACCCACTGCCTCTATCCCTTTCCTTTTGTCCTCACCAACCATCACCGTGTCTTCCGAATTTCCCACCCTAGTAAAGTCAACATCGTTATAATACATACCAATAAGCGAATAGAAACCCCGCAGATCCAATAACTGAAGACATAACCCTAAAAGATCCCTCCTTCTTCACCACTTACAAGGCTACAATGGCTTCCTCGCCATGGGCAGAAGCTAGGAAGGAGTGGAAATCTTTTCGTCCAAAGACGGAATGTGTCCCCCACCCACGCATGTGTGATACTTTCCACTCCATAATGGTTACAGCTGAAATTATTTTTTAGTCAGAAATGTCAACATGTCTATTTATGCAGGGACATACAGTTTCTTTAATGAGTAGGAGTAAACCACGTTAAATTTACTAGTTTTGCACTTTGTATTTTGGTTTACCTCCAATTCCTAGAGTGGAGAGATATCATGTTATTAGGGCATGTTAGGGATGGCCCATGCATTTAGTATTAGCTGAAGAGAAGTTACTTTTTGAGAGAATTTGGTGTAAAAAGTAAGAGTGCATCCATAGCTATCTTATAGAATTGTTCTAATCAATCTAAAAACAAAGATGATCATAACTATAAAGTGTCCCGACGGCTCGAGAATTTGTGATATTTTATTTCATTTCATTGTAACTTTGTTACTTCTCGACTATTTCAAATGCTTACCCTTCAAAAGAGAAGAAAATTCATTTTTCCATTTTTGGTAGGAAATACCATATATGGAAGGAAACCAAGGAGAATTACTTCAAATCAGTCCAAATGGAGCAACTTCCTTATGGAAATCCAAGCCAGCACACACAACAGAGAAAAAGACGGTCTTCCATACAACCACAAGCGCTAATATGAGCGATCGCATGAACTGCCAAGAGTTCCGCCACGTCTATACAAGACAATTTTGCGAAGAACACCATGGGAGAAGAGAACCCTAACCACTCTCACCATGTCCAGAACAGAAGAAGAAGGGATCCGAAGAACCTTTAGAATTTTTCTTAGTTTTGGTACTTCCATCATCTGCATCATCCTCTCAACCTTCACTATTGTAAGAGGAATTCGAACATGTGGGAACAAGTTGTAAACTCTATTCACTCTCATCTGGAGATCAATACTAGTTGAATTATCCATTTTATCTTATTGTGTCATGAACCGGGACTAAATGGTGCAATGCCCATTAGTCCCGGTTGGTGGCACCAACCAGTACTAAAGGTTAGACCTTTAGTCCCGGTTGGTGCCACCAACCGGGACTAATAGGCTTTGAGGCATTAGTACCGGTTCATGGCACGAACCGGTAATAAAGGTCCCATTTTCAAACTCTCCCCCCAGTGGACCGCCTTTTTAGTTTTAGAAAAAACAAAAGAAAATGATGGAAATGTTCAAAAAATAAAATAAAATAAGTTTTCCATGTGATATATGGTCTAGTTATTGGGAAAATTTACAAATATGAATTTTGACTTTATTTACAAAATCTCTCTGGAATTTGTAAAATGGGCATACGATGGAGACACCCTACGGCCTGTTTGCAAATTTGTAGAATCCTCAAATTCCAAAAGGAAAAAAAGTTATGCTCAAATTTATGTTTTTTTAAATTTTCATTAAATCTGGTCAAACTATGGTCAAACTACTTATTCAAGAAGTATTAGTGTTACTAAATAATTACTCAAGAATATTAGTGTTATTAAATAATTATTTCACCTTTTTTGAATTTTGGTCAAATCAGGTCAAACTATGGTCAAACTGTGGTCAAACTACTTATTCAAGAAATATTAGTGTTACTAAAAATTTATTGTTTTTTAGAACAATAGTTTCAAACTCAAACAGTGAAATGTGTGACTTCATGCTCAAGCTAAATTCCTGAGGGTTAATAGGATTGACATCTTACTATTGTCAGGAAAACAACAAGTGCAAACTTGGAAACGAGGGAGAATAGAACCCGGAAGTTAAGCGTGCTCAGGCTGGAGTAGTGAGAGGATGGGTGACCGTTCGGGAAGTTAGATGATTTGGAATGATGAGGGGTGATTAGAGATTAAATTGAGCAGTGATGAGGGATGATTAGAGATTAGAGGTTAAAATAATTTAGAAATTTGAAAATAGAAAAATTTCAAAAAAAATTTCAAATGTTTTTCCAAAATTTCCTTTAGTACCGGTTGGTGTTACCAACCGGGACTAAATGTGGACCGACCACATGGAGGGCCTTTAGTCCCGGTTCTGGATTGAACCGGGACTAAAGGTTCAGGGCATTAGTACCGACCCTTTAGTCCCGGTTCCAGAACCGGGACTAAAGGCCCTTACGAACCGGGACTAAATACCCTTTTTCTACCAGTGACCAAAGGTAATATGAGATAACGGTGATCCACGAAACATAATGCTTGTTTCCGGTCCAAGGACCTTAATTGTGGAAACAAACACTCTATGGGAACGGTGAAGCAGGACCATAGAATGAAATACAATCCCGAGAGGAGGAGGTTCATAACTTTAGTGTGATCCGCATATAGAACGCACATATCAAATACTTGATATATTCTTACCATTAACTGAATTCTCTCCGCGCCGATCTCTTCATTACAGGAAACACAATTCTCATTTTCATTTATGTTATTTACTTAATTAGTTTTTACATTCGTTACTACAAACCTTTTATTTTGTTTATTTGTCCACCAGAACAGTAGCAACATTTCTGAAAGTTCAAGCAGTTACTTCACACAAGAACTATGATACCTTGTGTGCGACAGAAGCGCCACTATGAATACTCTCCGCTGCTCTTCGTTGGGATGACAACTAATTGGGATACTTCCAAGAAAGTGCTACACAACCTTGTTTGGTTTGCATGCATCAAAACATTTTCGGGTGCCGTTGCTTGGGAGCTAAGCGTAGAGTATTTGTTTTGTAGCTGTTTCTGGAAGTATTGTTATTGTAGATTCTCCATGTAAGTCACAGGGGATCTACTCATTCTGGAAGAAGGTATTTACCATCTTATATTACTCGTTTTCGCCAGGAGCAACAAGCTTCATTAACATAAAAATACAAAAACAATCAACCAATTGAGCTTAAAACTTTGTTTGCAGAGATGTCGATTACTCTGAAGCCAAAGAAGATTGTAAGAGATGTCGAAACAATAGTCGATTGACTATATGATCTCATTATGGAAGTTAAAAAGCATGCCTTTGTGGGAACCGAGAAGGAGGAGGACCCTCAAGCACATCTCCTGTTCTTTCATACTCTATATGGAACTTTTAAATTGAAGGACATGTCACGGGAATTCATACTGTTAAGATGTTGGGGTATTCTCGCGACAAATGCTAGGGGGTGGCTTATCATGGATGGGGCCAAGAGGATGTCATCGGGCCCTGGAAGCGGGAGTGAGCAAGAGCTCGATCGCACACGAGACGTACCCAGGTTCGGGGCTCTCCGAGGAGATATCACCCTTAGTCCTGCTCTGTGGGGTCTCCGCATGATGACTATGATCAAATGGTGGCTACAAGGTTGCTCCTTGAGCCGAGTTGCTAGAGGAGGAAGAAGGTCAGAGCTGCTACCTTGCTTCCCCTAGCTATGGTGTGTGTGAGTGGAGTAAGTACTGAACCCTTAGCATGGGTGATCCTGGGGGCTTATATAGGCCTGCCCTCCCAGCGGTACAATGGTAATACGACTGGGTGTAGGACCCGGATGTCAGTGTCTAGGGTCGCTGGGTTCTCCACCGGCTGCTGGGGCCCCTCGCTTGGTGGGCCACGTCAGCTGCCGAGAATCCGGCCGATAGGTAGGGCCCGCGACCTACAGGCCATGCTGATTGCGTTTTGCTGTTGGGGGAGTCCTGGACTAAGGGGTCCTCGGGCATCCGGCCTGTTAGCCATGGGCTGGACTGATGGGCCGTGAAGATACGAAGACCGAAGACTGCACCTATGTCCGGATAGGACTCTCCTTGGTGTGGAAGGCAAGCTTGGCGACCAAATATGTAGATTCCCTTCTTTGTAACTGACCTTGTATAACCCTAGATCCTCGCGGTATCTATATAAACCGGAGGACTTAGTCCGGAGGGGGAGACTCATTACCATAGTCATACAGGCTAGACTTCTAGGGTTTAGTCATTACGATCTCGTGGTAGATCAACTCTTGTAATACTCATATCCATCAAGATCAATCAAGCAGGAAGTAGGGTATTACCTCCATAGAGAGGGCCCGAACCTGGGTAAACATTGTTTCCCATGTCTCCTATTACCATCGACCTTAGACGCACAGTTCGGGACCCCCTACCCGAGATCCGCCAGTTTTGACACCAACATTGGTGCTTTCACTGAGAGTTCCACTGTGCCGTTGACCACATGATCGATGACTCGCCTCGTCCTTAAAGACAATATCACCGCCGGAGGAGAACTGGCCCCAGGCCAAACCCTTCGGCTGGGCGGCTTTACCATGACCGCCTGTTTGGCCGTTAAGCAGATGATGACCTCTCGGGCCATCGAAAATCCCCTTCGTATCGGCTCCAAACACTCCAAGCAGATGGATCCGGCGGAGTTTTTGTCTTTAAACGAGCTCCTTGATCGCATCGCCGCCCTGGGAATCACCACAGATTATGAACATATCGGGCTTAAACCCGACCAAAGAGAAATCAAATCTCCACCGATCACCCACCACATAGCGGTAATCGAGGAGCAAGACGGCGACTCTTCCCCTATACTGAAGACGGACTATGTCCGGATCGCCGACCCTACAGAGCCGGATACCCACCAGCAAAAGGAGGTGACCGGCCTTCCAAACATATAATTGGACGACGGGCATAAGCAACCAGAAGATACTAAGGAGCCCGGACGGTTAAGTCTGGAAAACCTTCAGACTCCAGATAAAGATGTGCAGATAGAACCTTCTGTTGATCTTGATAACCCATAACCTAAGAATAAAAGATATGATAAAAGAGACTTCATTGCTAGGAAACATGGTAAAGAAAGGGTACCATGGGTTCAGAAACCTATGACTTTCCACCCTAAAGCATCAAAGAATAAAGATGATGAAGAATTTGAATGCGTTGTTGAAATGCTTAGACCTGTCTTTTTGTGTTTGCGTTTGACTGATATTCTGAAAACTCCTTATGCTAAGTATATGAAAGATATTCTTACAAATAAAATAAAGATATCGGAAGCTAAAAATTTCCACCATGCTAGCTAATTATACATTTAAAGGTGGAATACCAAAGAAACTAGGAGACCCAGGAATACCAACTATACCTTGCTCAACTAAAGGAAACTATATTAAAACTGCTTCGTGTGATCTAGGAGCCAATGTTAGTGTTATGTCTTTCTCGTTATACGAAAGACTTGATTTGAATAAGTTGATACCAATTGAAATTTCTTTGCAAATGGCTGATAAGTCAACTGCTATACCCATCGGTATTTGTGAGGATGTGCCCGTCGTTGTTGGAAATGTTACTATCTTAACGGACTTTGTTATTCTTGATATACCCGAAGACGACAGTATGTCGATCATCCTTGGTAGACCATTTTTTGAACACTTCAGGGGCTGTTATAGATTGCAACAAGGGCAAGGTCACTTTTCATGTTAATGGTAATGAACACACTATTGGAAAAATTTCAATGATTACTATTGGAGGTTTTTAATTACCTATTCCTACCGTCAAAAAGAAATATGAAATTCTTATTGTTGGGGATATGCATATCCCCGTTGAGGTAACCTAGTGCTATACGAAGATTCTCCGATTTCATGTCATTCGGAAGAAGTTTGTTAATAAGACTTGATAACCCTTATTAATGGATTCCTTTTGATGGGCATGTTGTCGATGAATTTAGTAAACACAACTTTCTGTACCCACTTTTTACTTTCTGTTATTTAGAGATAATAAAGTAGAAATACCCTAATTATGTTGTTTTCTAAATTATCCGTGCAATAAAAGTGACCAGAAAATAAAAGTTCTCCAAATGCCCTGAAAATTTAATATGATTTTTTTGTAATATTTGAAAAAAAATTGGCACTGAACACACCCCAGGGGGTGCACCTGTGAGCCACAAGCTTACAGGACGCACCCACCCAATGGGCGCGTGTAGCAAGCTTGTGGGGCGCATGTAGCCCCCCTCACTTATTCCAGCCACTGATGCACTTCTTCTTCCTCCAGAAGAAATCACACCATTGCTCCCTGTTCTTGCTCATCTTGCTGCTGTTTTCGATCTCTTTGCTCGGAACTCCGTTTCTGAAACTGTTTTGGGGGATTGTTATCGGTATGTGAGTCCTCCGTTGGTCCAATTAGTTTTTGCTCTAGTGGTTTATTATTTGCACATTTAGCAACTATTGGTGACCATGTTCTTGAGCTTTCATGTCAAATTTATATGGTTGAAACTTGTTTTGATGCTTGATATGGCCTCTAGACACTTGTAGGAGTAGTTGCTATCAATTTTGTTGAGTTTTGTTCACTTTTATTTTGAGTCACTAAAAAATTCAGAAATTTTCAGAGGAAGAAAAGTTTTAGGAAGATGTTCCAAGGTGGTTCCTCGAAGAAGAAATCCCCAAGGCTCGCGATATGTGAGCCGAACCTTAAACCACTGCGGGAAGCTCTAGTTCAACCTTGTGAATGGCCGTTGATGTCGCTTGAAGCTATGTCGGTATTTCCCCAAAGAGGAAGGGATCATGCAGCACAACTACTAAAGGTATTTGCCTCTGTTATGACACCAAGGTATCAACCCGGTAGGAGAACCAAGCAACAGTATGTAAACGGTACCACCAGACAAAGAACAAATACTTGTAACATGAGGCATATAAGGGGTTTCCAATCCCTTTTCGGGTAACGGCGCCAGAAATTGTCAAGTTGACGGGATAAAAATTGTGGTAGGTTGGATAAATAGATCTGGATAAAACACAAAATAAAATAAGTAATAAAAAAGTGCAGCAAGGTATTTTTGGGTTTTTGGAATAATAGATCCAAAAATAAAAGCAAATAAAAATAGATCTTAAAGCAAATATGATAAAGAATAGACCCGACGGCCGTAGATTTCACTAGTGTCTTCTCTCAAGAAATAGCACACGGTGGGTAAACAAATAACTATTGGGCAATTGAAAGAAGATAGAATAATTACGATGATATCCAAGGCAACGATCAATATATAGGCATCATGCCCAAGATTAGTGGACTGACTCCTGCCTGCATCTACTACTAGTACTCCACACATCGACCGCTATCCAGCATGCATCTAGTGTATTAAGTTCATGGAAAAATAGAGTAATGCAATAAGAACGATGACATGATGTAGACGAGATATATTCATGTAGGAATAGCCCAATCTTGTTATCCTTAATAGCAACGATACATGCGTGTCTTGCTGCCCCTTCTATCACTGGGAAAGAACACTGCACGATCGAACCCATCACAAAGCACCTCTTCCCATGGCAAGAAAAATCGATCTAGTTGGCCTAACTAAACTAAAGATTCGAAGAAGAAATACGAGGCTATAAATAATCATGCATATAAGAGATCAAAAGAAGACTCAAATAATATTCATGGATATAGATCCAATCATAAACTCAAAGTTCATCGAATACTAACAAACACACCGCGAAATGAGTTACATCAAATAGATCTCCAAGAGACCACTGCATTGAGAATCAAAAGAGAGAGAGGAAGCCATCTAGCTACTGCCTACGGACCCACAGGTCTATCGATAGGCATCACAGGTCGTTAAATGGGCCCTATTTGATGATGCTATGAAAATATCCCAACAGGTTAATGGGCCACAAAAGGGCCGACTATAACCAAGGGCTGAATTTGGCCCACACGCGGAACATGCCAGTAATGGACCATAACTAACTGAATGCTGGAAATGAGCCCAAGAATAAATGGGCCCTTAGAAGGCCGAAAGTTAACACGGGCTAGAAGCGGCCCAACAGAATAATGGGTCATTAATGGGTATAAAGGGATACGATGTTCATTATGGCCCAGTTTCACCTCGGGCCTTTAATAGGCCCAGAGTTACAAAGGGCCTCATATGGGCCGAAAGACGTCATGGGCCATACATGGATCGGAAGTTACAACAGGTTGGAATCATATTGGACGGCCCAGATGATGCTACCGAGCCTAATTGGGATAGGCCATAACAGGCTCGGATAGGCCATCACGGGCCATGAGTTGGCGGGCTGTAAATGGGCTATATGCGAACAGGCCATTAACAGGCTTTCCGTGGGCCGACCTGCTACCTTTTGTCCAAGTACAACGGGCTGTGCCACGTGTTGACGTATCATAGGCGCCTCCCGTCCAATGAGTGGACGACATCTGTCCCTACGCTGAGCGGAGACGTGGTTCCTCTGGCCATTGAGAATTTTGCACGTGGAAAATACCCATTGGTCCGGGCTATTAACGGGTTATCGGATCCAAACTGGAACCCGATAGCTTAACGGCGACCCATTATGGTGGACGCCACGTGTCAGTTACCCTTGACTAAAGCACTCCATGATGCGCCATTTATCATCATGGAAGTGGACACTTCCATGATGATAATTTTGGTATGGTCATTGAACACTTCTGTGACAACACAGGTATGACTATCTTGATTCTATCATAAAATCGTCATGGATGTACATGCATGACAGAAAATATGACCTACTATGACAAACACGTATCATCATGGAAATGGTATTTTTTGTAGTGTAGGCAAACTAATAGGCTATGGAGATGCCCATCAATTGACATCGATGCAAGTGAGTAGGGATTGCCATGCAACAGATGGACTAGGGCTATAAGTGTATGGAAGCTAAAAAAGAAACTAAGTGGGTGTGCATCCAACTTGCTTGCTCATGAAGACCTAGGGCAATTAAAGGAAGCCCATCATTGAAATATACAGGCCAAGTTCTATAATGAAAAATTCCCACTAGTATATGTAAGTGATAAAATAGGAGACTCTCTATCGTGAAGAACATGGTGCTATTTCAAAGCACAAGTTTGTAAAAGGATAGTAACATTGTTCCTTCTCTCATTTTCTCTCATTTTTTCGTTTGGGCTTCTTTGGCCTCTTTTTTTATTTGGGCTTCTTCAGCCTCTTTTATTTTTTTAAAGTCCGGAGACCATCCCAACTTGTGAGGGAATGATAGCTTCCATCATCCTTTCCTCACATGGGACATTGATCTAATAATGATGATCATCACACTTTTATTTACTTACAACTTCAAGAATTACAACTCGATACTAGAACAAAATATGACTCTATACGAATGACACATGCATATGATAACAATATGACAATGATGGTGGAAGTTGCATGGCAATATATCTCGGAATGGCTATGGAAATGCCATAATAGGTAGGTATGGTGGCTGTTTTGAGGAAGGATATATGGTGGGTTTAATGCATCGGCGAAAGTTGTGCAGTACTAGAGATGCTAGAAATGGTGGAAGGGTGAGAGTGCGTATAATCCATGGACTCAACATTCATCATAAAGAACTCACATACTTATTGCAAAAGTTTATTAGCTATCGGGAACGACACCTACGGGATCACAGGGAATCCCTACTACGGTTGGCGGGGCACGGGGCTGTGCAAAGAGCGGGTCTAAAATATCAACGCGAGGGGATTTTTACCCAGGTTCAGGCCGCAAATGATGCGTAATACCCTAGTCCTGCTTGTGTGTATATTTGGTGTTCTTGAGCTCTTGAACTAGCTGCGGTGCATGCCCAGTCCAAAAAGTCCCAATCCTTCCTTAGTACGCCTCGGACCTCCTTTTATACATGAAAGGGGTCGCCACAGTGGCACACAGGAGGTGAAAAGAATGTACAGTGTACAAGTCTATCGCCTGGCACAGTAGGACAAACGCATTTAATGCGCTGCCGACGTGCCCTCTTGCTTTATCAGGGATGTCAAAGAAGCTCGTCCCGTCCGTTGCCACCTCGCCTCGCTCCGACGTGCGTCCAAGCTGACGAGACAACCAGCGCCACGCTGGCTGGCTGGCTGCTGAGCTGGTCCAGTGGCAGGGTCTTCACGAAGATCTGCATGCCACCACGCAGGTGCTTGGCTAGTTGTCCTAGAAGCTGCATGCTGCCATGCAGGCGCTCGCCTAGTTGTCGGGCTAGCCGCCACGTCGGAACGGGCCCAGGGCAGCAAAACCTTGGTAGGAGTGTGCCCGGCTGCAGCCCTGCAGATGTCCCAAGCAAGGGTCTTGCCGGGGTCTCGTGGGCGTCCCCGGCAAGAATCTTGTCGGGGCTCTTCGTCTTCTGGTTCTTATCTAGTCTTACAGCCCCCTGGTCTTCACAAAGATCTGCATGCTAGCATGCAGGCTCCTCCTGTTCCTTCGTCCCAATGTTGTCGACAATGTCGGAGTTCTCAGGTTCAAGGGTGGTGGGAGGTGCGGGAGGTCACCGACGTGGGCACAACCCACCTGGGTGCGCCTGGGGGCCCAGGCACGCCCTGGTGGGTTGTGCCCCCTCAGGGCACCCCCAAGTACTGCTCTGGTCTATCCTTGGTGTTTTGGTCCGTAAAAATTCTCCAAAAAGTATTGCGGTGTTTGTACTCCGTTTGATATTGATTTCGTACGATGTAAAAACATGCAAAAACAGCAAGTTTTACATGTCACTATGCCAATAGGTTTGTCCCAAAAAATGGTATAAAATGATTGCCAAATGCTTGTAAAACAGCCAAGAATGATAGTATAACAGCATGGAACAATCAAAAATTATAGATACGTTGGAGACATATCATGAGGACACCGCAAGATTGAACCCAAAACTAAGCACTTCTCCCATTGCAAGAAAAACCAATCTAGTTGGCCAATCCAAACCAATAGTTCGAAGAGAAATACAAAGATATCTTAATTATGCATGAAAGCGTTCAGAGAAGACTCAAATAATATTCATAGATAATCGGATCATAAATCTACAATTCATCGGATCTCAACAAACGCACCGCAAAAGAAGATTACAACGGATAGAACTCTGAGAAGATAGAAGAAGCCATCTAGCATGCAACAATAAAAAATTTGTAGATACGTTGGAGACGTATCACATATCAGTACACCCGATGGCCCGACCCCGATGCATGTGCTAAGGTGCTATCGCAATGAACCTTCAAGCTAAAAAGTCCGCCTCTAGTCCCCCACCCATCATGAGGTCTAGTAGTGTCTCGTGAGAAATAAAACTTGTAAGCTACTTCTACACTTGGAATTTGTAGAGACAAATATAGTATTCCATTTTATCGTTAAGACCATCTTCCTTTTTTGATTGATTAGAATAGTTATCTACGATAGCTTTGGATGCGCTCTTACTTTTTAGACCCAAATATCCCAAAAAGAAACTTTTGACTGAACTCACATCAAGCATCTAAAATGCATGGGCCAGCTGTTGGAGGAAATAATCATGGGTAGCCAAGCCGGCTCCCCCTGGCCCTTCTGAAAAAATAATTACAAGCCCATTCGGCCCTCAAGAATCCAAGACATGGGGCCGCCTTCCCCTGGCCGGCTGTTTCCCAGGCTGACTATCGGAAGGCGGCCCGACTTCAGCCGTCATGAAGAAAGTCGCGGGAGGGCCGGCTCCGAGGAGCCGACCGCAAGAAGGCCGTCTCCAAGAAGCCGGCTCCCATAAAGCGGTCAAGATCGTACCCTCGAAGTCTGCACCCACATAACGACGATGTGACGGGGCGTGGCTACAGTAAAGCTTGCCACCCCCGAATCCCGAAGCACGCCCGGCACGGTGCACCGTACAGGTGGCCATGATCCGTCCGGCGCGGCACTGTTGCCACGTTGACCCTGATGTCATCCACGACGGGCCGCCAGAGTGGCCCACGGGCGGTGGGCCCCTTCAGGCAGAGAGACACCCGAAGGCGGCCCAACTTCCCCCAATCGGCCCAAGACAGAGCCGGCTCTCCATAGCCGGCTTGCCACCCCCTCGAAGGGGACGCCCCATTAAGGAGACAAGACGCGGTCAGCCTACAGCGATCACCCGCCGGACAAGGCCCTGGACAGTGGGGCCTGCCTGTCGACCAAAGAGCCGACAGCCGGCGGGCCCCAGCAGTTAGCGCGGAAGCCGGCGAGTGTAGACACAGACGGCCGGGCCCCGCGCCCAGCCGGATTACCATAATATCCCCGAGGGTAGGCCTATATAAACCCCCTGGGAGACCCATGCAAAGGGTTGATCCCAGCTAGTTTTAAACACCACATAGGGAGGAGAAGAGAGCGGGCAAAGCCCTTCTTCCTCCTCTGGCCAAACAGTTCAAGGAGCATCGTGTAGCTACTTGTTCATCTAGCGATCATGCGGAGACCCTGCAGAGCAGCAGTAGGGGTTTTATCTCCACGGAGAGGCCCGAAGCTGGGTAAGATTCGCCGGCGTGCATGTCTTCGCCTCATCCCGCTTCCAGGCACTGGAGACGTCTTACTGGCTCCCACAATGATAAGCCACCCGTTGGCATATGTCGCACCTACCACCCGACATTTGGCGCCCACCGTGGGGCCAGGTGCACCGTCGTCCGGAGACCTGTTCTGGACGGGAACCTTCTTCCTCCCCCGCAAGCGTAGCCAGCCCGGCACGCCCGATGGCGCTTGCCACGACGCGCTGCAAGGCGTTACCAACGTCTGCGCAGCGAGCGGCCTCGCCGATCTCCTCGACAAGACCCTCATCTCCGACGAGCTCGCCTCTGACGCGGGCACCGACCACCTCGTTAACCTCCTCGGCCAGCTCCATGTCTCCGGCGAGCCTGCTGTGGACTTGGAGTCGGTTGGCTCCACCGATCCGATGCCTGTCGACTCCGACACGGCCTCACTCGACACCTTCCCCACGGATGTCACGATCTACAACGACCCGCTTCCCCGAGCCGATGGCTGCGACGCTGTCACCACCGAGGTGATGGTCATCGGCCACGGTGGCGCTGCTGACGAGAGCTCCCACGATGCCCCGCACGCAGCGGTCCACGACTTGTCCATTCCCCTCCCAGCCGATGCCGACGCTAAAGCACTGGAGGCTCGCCGCCTCGCCCTCCTCGCGGAGGGCCGGAAGTTGGTTTCCATGAGACGCCTCGCTGAGGCCCACCAACGCGAAGCCGACCGCGCCGCCTTTGGCACGTCGCCCCCAGGCGGGCCCAGCCGGGTCGGCGTTGTCAAACAGCGCGGCGCTGTCGTCGCCGACACGTTAGGAGTCGACCGCCCAGTCTACGCCACTCCACTCGAGAACCTGCGCGCCGCCCAGGGGGCCGTAGACGAGCTAGACGGACTGGGGGCCGAAGAACTCCCCCACATGACCCGACGCATCCAGCAGCTAATCGATGTAGCCGCGCAGCGGCACGAAGCCGACGCCCGCGCGGAAAGCCCTCCCCCGCGCCGAGATCACGGCGCGACGTCCCGGACGCCGACTACGGGTAAAACCCGCACGCGGCGCGAGAAAGAGTCGGCTGCCAGCCGAAGCCAAACCCGAATCTCCATCGAGCGAGACGCAGAAGGCCACCCCCGGGCCGTGGAGTGGCGGGGCAACCCGCCTCCGCCTCGGCCCCGTGGAGAGAGATATCCCACCCCGCCACCTGTTGCGCATCCGACTCTCAGCAGCCGGCTAGGTCGCCGCAAAGGAGTCGGCGAGAACGACGCCCGCCATCGGATCGACTGCCTGACGCGATCCCTGGCGCTGGAAGAAGAAGACGATGTCGGCCCTCCTTGCTTCGGCCCCCGCATCCACGACGAGCCCTTCCCCAAAGGGTTCTCGCTCCCAAGAGACACGCCCAAGTACAACGGCTCCATGAAGCCGGAAGATTCATGGATCGACTAATCCATGGTGGTTAGCATAGCCAATGGCAACAGGAGCGTTGCCGTGAAGTACGTGCCCCTCATGCTGCAAGGCACGGCGCGGACCTGGCTCAACAGCCTCAAGCCATACAGCATCAACAGCTGGCTAGATTTCACAGAAGCTTCCGTCCGCAACTTCACCAGCACGTACAAGCGGGCTCCCAAGCCCAGACAGCTCTCCTTGTGCGTACAAGGCCCCGCCGAGTCTACTCGCGACTACCTCACGCGTTGGGCCGAGCTCCGCAACTCTTGTGAAGGGGTGCACGAGGTGCAAGCCATAGAATACTTCACTACCGGGTGCCGAGAAGGCACCCTCCTCAAGCACAAGCTTCTCTGCGACGAGCCGACTACCCTCGACAAGCTTCTGGACATAGCGGACAAGTACGCCACCGCCGACTCCTCAATGAAAACCGAGCTCCGGGTAGACGCGTCCGGGAAAGTACTCAACCCAGCGCCCAAGACGCCGGCTGGGGATTTCGGCCGACGCCCACACCCGAACGACCACAAGCGCAAGGGCCCGACGCCGCCTCCCGCCAGTCGGCAGGTGGCCACAGTCGAAGACGAGCGGCCCGAAGGGTGGCCCGCGCCCAAGAAACCCAAGGGCGGCAGGCCGGCTTGGCAGCCAGCCTTCTCCTACGAGCAAACTCTCGACGCCGCGTGCAAGTTCCACAGCGGCGCGAAGCCGTCCAACCACACAACTCGGAAGTGCCATTGGCTCACCCGAATATCCAAAGGTGAAGGGCTCGCGCCGCCTCCGCCTGCCAGTCCACTGCCTCCGGCCCCGCAGCCGCCGATCGTTCAGCCCGCAGTCGGAGCCATGCATGATGAGTTCCCCGACGAGCATGCCGCCTATGTCATATTTACAAGCTAGCCCGAAGACCGGCGCAGCAAACACCGAGAGCACCAGGAAGTCAGCATGGTCGCTGCCAACCCCGCCGAGCACATGCACTGGTCAGAAAAACCTATCAGCTGGAGCCGGGCCGACCACCCAGAGGTGATGCCATCTCCCAGCTCTTATGCGTTGGTCCTGGATGCCACCCTTGCAACGGACAGATGCGCCGCCCGTTTCTCCCGCGTGTTGATAGACGGCGGGAGCAGCATCAACATCTTATACCGTGACAGCCTGGAGAAGCTGAACGTCAAGATGAAGCAACTCATGCCTACTCGGAGAGTGTTCCATGGCATCGTACCCGGCCTGTCCTACGCCCTCATTGGCAAGATCAAGATTGATGTACTCTTTGGGGACAAGGAGCATTTCCGCCGGGAAGTGATCTGGTTTGAAGTGGTGGACCTGGAGAGCCCCTACCATGCATTGCTTGGCCGACCTGCCTTGCCTAGGTTCATGGCAGTTCCCCACTATGCATACCTCAAGATGAAGATGCCGAGCACCAAGGGCGTCATCACCATAGCCGGTGATTACAAGAAGTCTTGCGAGTGCGCAGCAGCCAGCAGCCGGCTGGCCGAGTCCCTTGTGATTGCCAAAGAGAAGAAGATGTTGGATCGAGTCGTGGCCATGGCCGGCAAACAGTCGGCCCTGTCCCCTGATCCCAAGGAGTATGATGCCCAAGGATCTTTCCAGCCGGCCAAGGAGATGAAGAAGATACCTCTTGACCCCGAGCACCTAGAGAGGTTTGCTGTCATCGGGGCAAACCTAAACAGCAAATAGGAAGGCGAGCTCGCCGATTTCCTCCGTGAGAATCGGGACATCTTTGCATGGTCCCCCAAGGACATGCCAGGAGTTCCGAAGGAATTCGCCGAGCACAAACTACACGTCCGAGAAGACGCAAAACCAGTCAAACAACCCCTCCGCTTCATTATGGCAGCCGGCTTCATTATGGAAGTTTTCTTTCCAGAGTGGCTTGCCAACCCGGTCCTCATATTAAAGAAGAACAATAAGTGGCACATGTGCATAGACTACACGAGCCTCAACAAGGCCTGCCCCAAAGATCCCTTTGCCCTGCCGAGGATTGACCAAGTTATAGACTCCACGGCCGGATGCGAGCTGTTGAGTTTCTTGGATGCTTACTCAGGATACCACCAGATAAAGTTAGATCCGGCTGACCGCCTGAAGACCGCCTTCATCACGCCATTTGGAGCCTTCTGCTACCCGACGATGACATTTGGCTTGAGAAATGCCGGTGCCACTTTTCAGCATTGCATGCAGAAGTGCCTCCTCAAGCAGCTCGGCAGAAATGCACACGTCTACGTAGACGACATTGTGGTGAAGACGGAGAAGCGCGGCACCTTGCTGGAAGACCTCAAGGAAACATTTGAGAACCTACGCCGGTTCCAAATCAAGCTCAACCCCGAGAAATGTGTGTTCGGAGTGCCAGCCGGCCAGCTCCTAGGCTTCCTGGTCTCCGATCGCGGCATCAAATGCAACCCAGTAAAGATCAGGGCCATTGAGAGAATGGTGATTCCCACCAAACTTCGAGACATCCAGAAGTTTACCGGATGCTTGGCCTCCCTGAACCGCTTCATCAGCCAGCTCGGAGAGAAAGCTCTCCCCCTCTACAGCCTCATGAAGAAGACCACTCACTTCGAGTGGAATGACCAAGCCGACCAAGCTTTTCACGAGCTGAAGAAGATGCTGGCCACACCGCCGGTCCTGGCGGCGCCGACTGAGAAAGAGCCCATGCTCCTCTACATTGCCGCAACCAGCCGGGTGGTCAGCACCGTCATCATAGTCCAACGCCCAAAAGAGGGCCGAGCCTAGCCGGTCCAGAGGCCGGTGTACTATTTGAGCGATGTACTGTCTACCTCGAAGCAGAACTACCCGCACTGCCAGAAGATGTGCTATGGCGTGTACTTCGCCGCCAAGAAGCTGAAGCCCTACTTCCAAGAGCATCCCATCACGTTCGTATGCACCGCCCCGCTGGCCGAGATCATAGGCAGCCGGGATGCATCCGGCCGAGTGGCGAAATGGGCCATCGAGCTGGCCCCTTACACGATCTTCTACCAGCCTCGCACCGCCATCAAGTCCCAAGCATTGGCCGACTTCCTCGTCGACTGGGCCGAGACCCAGTACCTACCGCCGGCTCCCGACTCCACTCATTGGCGCATGCACTTCAATGGGTCCAAGATGCGCACCAGCTTGGGAGCCGGCATCATCCTCACCTCTCCCAAAGGCGACAAGCTCAGATACACGCTACAAATTCACTTTGCCGCCTCCAACAACGTGGCCGAGTACGAGGCACTCATACACAGGCTCCGGCTTGCCAAAGATCTCGGCATTCGCCGGATCCTATGTTATGGCGACTCGGACTTGGTGGTCCAACAATCATCCGGTGACTGGGACGCCAAGGACGCAAATATGGCAAGCTACTGCTTCCTTGTTCAGCAGATCAACGGGTACTTTGAAGGATGCGAGTTCCTCCATGTACCGACAGCCGACAACGAGCCAGCTAATACCCTGGCTCGAATAGGCTCCACTCGACAGGCAATACCAACCGGTGTCTCTTTGCAACGCCTCCTCAATCCGTCTATCAAGCCGTCTCCAGAGTCCGATTCTATCTTCGTGCCGCCTGACCCCGACGCGGCCGGGTCCGGCTCGAAGAACCAAGCAAGTGACCCGGGGACTTCGACAGTCGGCCCGGGGACGTCAGTAGGCGGCTCGGGGACTTCCGTAGTTATGCCCGACCCGGGGACTGCCACACCCGGTTCGGGGACTGCGGTAGTCGGCCCGGGGACTGCTCCAACACAACAGGCGGCGGCCGACTCCAGCATTTCACCACCCAGCCCGCCCGCCCTGGTCGTAGTAGCCGTGTTGGCAATAGAAGAAGTCGCAGCTCCATCATGGGCTCAGTCCATCCTCAACTTCCTAATAAACCAAGATCTGCCGGCTGACGAAACAGAGGCAAGACAAGTCCAACGCCGAGCCAGAGCATACACAATCGTCAACAGAGTGCTCGTCAAGCGCAGTGTCACTGGAGTCCTCCAGCGATGCGTCGAGCAAGAGAAGGGCATCGCAATCCTCAGAGATATCCACCAAGGAGAATGCGGCCACCATGCGGCCTCAAGATCACTCATCGCCAAAGCCTTCCGCCATGGTTTGTTTTGGCCGACTGCTTTGGATGACGCCAAGGATTTAGTTAAACATTGCAAAGGGTGCCAACTTTTCAGCTCCAAGCAACACATGCCGGCTTCAGCACTCAAGACCATTCCCCTCACTTGGCCCTTCGCCGTTTGGGGACTGGACATGGTGGGCCCATTCAAGACGGCGCGCGGCGGCATGACACATCTGCTTGTTGCTATGGACAAATTCACCAAATGGATTGAGGCAAAGCCGATCAAGAAGCTGAATGGGCCGACTGCTGTGACATTCATCGCAGCTATAACAACTCGGTACGACGTGCCACACAGCATCATCACCGACAATGGCACGAATTTCGCCAAGGGAGCCTTGGCACATTTCTGCGTGACGCAAGGCATCCGGTTGGACTTAGCGTCCGTTGCCCACCCGCAGTCAAACGGCCAGGTCGAGCGAGCCAACGGCCTCATCCTTTCCGGAATCAAGCCCTGACTGGTCGTACCACTGGAGCGTTCAGCCGGCTGTTGGCTCGATGAGCTGCCGCCCGTCCTCTGGAGTCTGCGCACTACCCCAAACAAGTCAACCGGCTTCACTCCTTTCTTCCGCGTGTATGGTGCCGAAGCGGTCATCCCAACCAACATCGAGTTCGATTCACCTCGGGTAACAATGTACACAGAGGCGGAGGCTAAGGAAGCACGAGAAGACGGCGTCGACCTGCTGGAAGAGGGCCGGATGTTAGCCCTCAGCCGGTCCGCCATCTATCAGCAGGGCCTGCGCCACTACCACAGCCAGAAGGTCAAGCCAAGATCCTTCCAAGAGGGCGATCTTGTGCTCCGGCTAATCCAGCGAACAGCCGGCCAACACAAGCTCTCGGCCCCTTGGGAGGGCCCCTTCGTCATCAGCAGAGCTTTAGGCAACGACTCCTACTACCTAATCGACGCGCAGAAGCCGAAGGCACGAAAGAGAGACGACTTCGGCAAGGAGTCGGAACGACCATGGAATGCCAACCTCCTCCGAAGATTTTATAGTTGAAATACAGTATGTATCACGCTAACTTTTGTACTAAGTACGAGGCAATAGACCCCCCCGAGGAGAGCTCGGGGACTGCCATCTTTTATCTATGAATGAAGATTATCATGCTTACGACCTTGTCATTACATTTACTTTTTCCGCCCGGCACCGGGTTCGACTAGTCGGCCTGGGGACTGGCCGCCTGGAGTTATATTAGAAGTCCTACCCGCGGTCACACAAGTAGTGTGCCGGCACCCAAGCCTTCTCTTGCCAAAAGTCGCAGTTCGAAGAACCGGCTGTCCGGCTGGCAAGAGTTAAAGGCAGGAAAGGACACCCACACGAAAAACGGCTAGGGACGGACTAATATAACAAAAGCCGGTTTTTCTCCCACCACCGACTGACTACCAGAGTAGCCGGCCGGCCGGCTTCCATTCACCTCACTTTATTCTAAAAAAGCTCGAGTACTTACCTCCCCAAAAGGGGAAGGCGACAAAGGAAACAACCTAAGGACAAAAAGCATATGTAAATGGAAGCCAAACATGCACACAATAATATTTACATAAAAGACCTTCAAAAGGCCGGCATTCAACATAGTTTGAATACCCCCCCAGTGGGTGGAACTGCGCAAGTTTAATAAAATTGTTCAAAAGGCAACAAGCAGGAAAAAAAACAAGGACGGCATATTAAGCCAAGGGAGCGACTGGCGAGTCGGGTAGGTCGGTGGAGACGGCTGTGCCGACTGGAGGAGTGGCCGGTTGGCGAACCTCGACATGATCACCGCCTCCCGCAGAGGGCGCGCTAGCACGCGCCTTGTTGCTGTAGGCACGATCAGGCTGAGGCTAGCTGGCCGCTTCACCGGCCAGCTCAACGTCTTCGCCTTCCTCTCCTTCGTCGTCTTCGCCTTCATCGCTGGAGGCGATCTCCTCTGCCGAGTCCTCATCCGCTGTCGGGTCCAGCCCGAACCACTCCTCCGACTGGGCAACGCCGTCGTCATTAATTTCAGGAGCTAAGACGCTGATGTCAGTGCACTTGACGATCGTTGAGGCGCACTGAGCGATAGCCGGCCACACCTCCTCCAGCTCTTCGTCGGCCTCCAGCCGCCAGGTGCGCAGTTGGTCCAGGTTCAGCCCCGGATACCAGGCTCGGACGAACTCCAGCGCCCGCCCAGCTCCAAGCCGGGCTGCCGGTGCCTTCCAGGCCTCGAAGCGGCCAACCGCAACCTCCAGCCAGTCGGCAGTTCGACTCGGGGTGCAGGGAATCGTCTCGCTTGGCTAGAGGGCGGCCAACACCTGCGCCCCGGCGCGCTGGAGGCGGAGGAGCATACAGTGAGCCGGCTGCAGCCGGGCTTGGACCGCCAAGAGTTGCTCCTCGAGCGTCCGGCTTGCGTCTGGCGCGATTTCAGCCCCCGCCTGCCGGCGTGCCTCGCGATGGGCCTCGATGGTTTGGGCGGCGAAGACGGAGTAGCCGAGAAAGTAGTCTGCACGGAGAACAAAAAGCAGCACAAGTAAGAACACAAATCAGGTATCAAGGGGCAAGCAAGGAGTGAAGAAGGCGGCTTACCATCGATCAGATCCTCGATACGACCGAAGCCCTTGCTCAATGCCTGCTTTGCCTCAGCCCAGCCTGCCGCTTCGGTCTCGAACTCGGCCCTCAGGGCGTCCTCGCTGTCCCGCGCCTTCTTCAGGGCCGCCTTGTGGCTCTCCTCCTGGTCGGCCAACTTCTTGGCCAAGCGGTCATGCTCCAGGACCAAGGCGCTATACTCGGCTTCCTTGGCACGAAAGGCGGCCTGGGCCCCGCTGAGCTACTCCTTCAAGTCGGCATTGGCTCCTGCAAGCATGAAGACAGGAAAAATTAATAAGGAAGAAGTCGTCAAGGAAGATCCGACCCGGCTGCTCAGCAGTTGGCCCGAATCTCGGGGACTACACCCAGTGGGTGCGCTGACGCGCCCCCACAGGAGATGAACGAAACAAAGCTTGCACTCCTGCTGCTGGTCAGATCCTCGGTTCTCCAGCCCAGCTCCTGAGCTTGGGAGTTGAAGGCGGCAGCATGGAGGTTATGATACTCCTGGAAGATCAGACAGGAAGTGAGAATAAGGTAGTCGTCAAGGAAGATCCGACCCGACTACTCAGCAGTCAGCCCGAATCTCGGGGACTACACCCAGTGGGTGCGCTGACGCGCCCCCATGGAAGAAATCAAAGAACAAAACAACCCGGGTCAAAAGACTCACCCGGATGACGGCCCGCGTCGCACGGAACTCTTGGGTGTATCGCTGCAGTGAGGCGGCCTGAGCTTGAAGCCGGTTCCGGACCTCCTGAGCCGCCGCGTTCAGCTCGCCCGTCCCCCCGTTGGGGGTCCACTCAGACGTGCTGGCGCTGGCCGCCTCCAGGGCCTCCGCCGTCTGGCCGGCGCCCGCAGCTTGGTGCGGTACCGGCGCGTAGGTGCCACCTCCTGCGCGCCAGCGAAATGCTGGCTGTACCTCGAGGCCGGCCCCTGCCTCCGGCTCGCACCCGGCCGGCTGCTCTGGCACTGCAGACGATTGGCCGCCTTGGCCCGCTCCGGTCGGCGCTGCCTGCGGTGCCCCCTCCACGAAGATCACAGAGTCCTCCCTGCTCTCCATCACCGGCGGGTCTTGGTCGACCTCCTTCGACGGGGGCACTGGATGTCGGGGGCCACGGCGCGGAGGGGAACGACAAGCAGCGGAGGCTGGTTGTGCGAGGCCTCCGCCTCCGTCTCCGTGGCTGCCGCCTCCGCCCGGGCCTTGGCTGCCGCATCGGCCTGCTCCTTCGTCGCCTGGGCGGTCCTTCGCTCCGCCGCCTCCCGCTCCTCCCGCGCCTCCCGTGCGTTCCGCTCCGTGGCCTCCCTAAGGTCGGCGCGGGGATCCACGCGGCGGGAGCTTGAAGACCCTCTAGTCGGCCCGACTACGGAGCCGCCAGGACCCCGCTCAAGGGAAAGCGGTGCCCTGTCCGGCTGGCAAAGAAAGGTTTAGAAGAGTTTCGGTCGAAAGGGACAACAAAAAATATATATACAAGGCATTCGACGACTTACGCCGAGATCGCCTGCGACTGTTTTACCGCCTTGCGGAAGCGGGCTGCCTTCACGGCCGCCTCGTCCAGCTTGGTCGCCGCCATGGAAGCCTTGGATTTCTTCGGCCGGCTGCCGAAGAGGATCGACGCGGCCCGGCGCTTTTGCGCGCCGCCGCAGGCAGCCGGCGCGGCGGACGAGCCCGCGCCTTGATGATCAAGCGCCGGCTGGCGGCGCGGGGCGACTTCAACCTCGACATCGTCCAGCCAGTCCTCGAAGCAGTCCCCGAGCCCCGCGCCTCCGGCCTCGTCGCCTTCCCCCATGATGGCGTCTTCCATGGTGGCCGCTCCCAAGTACGGATCATCGGCGTCGTCCACCATGCGGTCGGGGAGGAGCTGGTGCTCTACCCCTGCGGCCCCGGTCGTCGGCGGAAGAAGATGGTTCTGCTAAGGGAGAACCAACTGATCAGAAGCCGGCTATCATGAGGCCGGCTACCAAAGGAAGAAAGGAAGGAAAAACTTACGGCAGGTGGAGGGTTGGTGCGGGAATACGGCTCCTTGCCATATCGTCAATCCTCAGCGAGCTTGCAGTTGGAGATGTAGTTTACCATGTAAGACACCTCTGCATGAGGCATCTCCCTGGTGCTCAACTGGCATGGGTCGAAGCGGCCGCTCATCTGACAAATCATGAGAGGCTGGCCTTGGAGGGGAAGTACCCGGCGCTCCACGAAGGCGGCCACCAAGTCGGCTCCGGTCAGGCCCTCCGACTGGATCATCACCCGAAGCCGGGAGACGGCTGCATTCCCGGCCTGAGACAACGACCTGGCCCGGTATCTCCATGAAGGTCGCCTCCCAGCCGGCGGGCCGGCTACATAAGCCGGCAGGTTGATGTAGTCGCCTTGCTGGGCGACGTTCTTCACGTAAAATTAAGACTTCTGCCAGAGCTTCACCGACTGGATCAGCGGGATGGGCGGGAACGGGTTGCTCTCGCCCGTCCGCCTCATGGCAATATAGGCTCTACAGGGGGCGGGCACGCCCGTGACGACGGTGCCGAGCTTGCTCTGGAAGAATTCCCCCCAGAGCTCGAGCGTGTGGAGGACCCCAAGGAAGCCCTCGCACAGGGTGACGAAGGCCGACAGCAGCATCACCGCGTTGGGCCTGAGGTGATGCGGCTGGAGGTGGTAGAATTCGAGGAAGGCTCGAAGGAATCCGCTCGCCGGGAGGCCGAAGCCGCGCAGGCAGTGCGAGCGGAAGATCACCCGCTCGCCCTCCTCCGGTGCCGGCGAAATCTCCCTCGCCGGTGCTTGACGAATCCGCATGAAGTTCTCGCCCGGCAGGCGCCGTGTCCGGCGGAGGAACTCGACGTGGTCCTCATGGACGTTAGAGCCATCTCACAAGCTTGACAGCGCCATGGGAGCAACGCGGCAAGGAGCAAGACAATGCGACGGCGGAACGGCGCAGCAATGGGTGGCTGCGGTGGCGGAAAGAAGAAGGAAGGCGAGGAGGGGCGGAGCGCGGGAGAGCGTGCGAGCCTCTGCCGCTCCCTCTCCTCCCCCTACTTATAGACCGGTGTGGCGGAGCCGAGGAGGCGTGGCGTGGGGGAACGTGGGGATCAACTGCGCCCACTCCCCCACGTCCTGCGATTATTGCGCCCTGATGGCATAATAAAATCGCGGCGGGAAGGCGAGCGGTCCGCGTGGGCCGCAGAAGATCCGCGCTCGGGCCGAGGCCTAGGAGTGGCGGGCCTGGGCCTGCGGCGGCGTCCCATCGCGCGCGTGCACTGGCAGGATTTCCTTGCCACGTGGCCCGCGGGATGGCCTGTGGTCAGCTCGCCGGTCGACCGCGTTCCCGCCTACGAGAAACGGGGCATACCGAAGACGGCGCGCACAACCACAACTGGCCCCTCAGGGTAGGAAGTTGACCGAGCTTCTCGTCCCTTTGTCAGCTTGGAAGCTCGACCAGCTTCGGGGACTAGTGTCGGAGGAAATAACCATGGGTAGCCAAGCCGGCTCCCCCTGGCCCTTCTGAAAAAATTATTACGAGCCCATCCGGCCCTCAAGAATCCAAGACATGGGGCCGCCTTCCCCTCGCCGGCTGTTTCCCAGGCCGACTATCGGAAGGCGGCCCGACTTCAGCCATCATGAAGAAAGTCGCGGGAGGGCCGGCTCCGAGGAGCCGGCCGCGAGAAGGCCGACTCCAAGAAGCCGGCTCCCATAAAGCGGTCAAGATCGTACCCTCAAAGTCTGCACCCACATAACGGCGATGTGACGGGGCGTGGCTACAGTAAATCTTGCCACCCCCGAATCCCGGAGCACGCCCGGCACAGTGCGCCGTACGGGTGGCCATGACCCGTCCGACGCGGCACTGTTGCCATGTTGACCCTGATGTCATCCATGACAGGCTGCTAGAGTGGCCCACGGGCAGTGGGCCCCTTCAGGTAGAGAGACACCCGAAGGCGGCCCGGCCTCCCCCAGTCGGCCGAAGACAGAGCCGGCTCTCCACAGCCGGCTTGCCACCCCCTCGAAGGGGACACCCCATTAAGGAGATAAGACGCGGTGAGGCTACAGCGATCACCCGCCGGACGGGGGCACTATAGCCACGCCCACCTCGGCGAAGCCTTCGTCACCAGGATTGAGCAACAATAACCAGCCACCGACAAGGCCCTGGACAGTGGGGCCTGCCTGTCGACCAAAGTGCCGGCAGCCGGTGGGACCCACCAGCCGGCGGGCCCCAGCAGTCGGCGCGGAAGCCGGCGAGTGTAGACACAGACGGCCGAGCCCCGCGCCCAGCCGGATTACCATAATATCCCCGGGGGGTAGGCCTATATAAACCCCCCAGGACACCCATGCAAAGGGTTGATCCCAGCTGGTTTTAAACACCACATAGGGAGGAGAAAGAGAGCGGGCAGAGCCCTTCTTCCTCCTCTCGCCAAACAGCTCAAGGAGCATCGTGTAGCTACTTGTTCATCTAGCGATCATGCGGAGACCCCACAGAGCAGCAGTAGGGGTGTTATCTCCACGGAGAGCCCCGAAGCTGGGTAAGATTCGCCGGTGTGCATGTCTTCGCCTCATCCTGCTTCTAGGCACCGACGACGTCTTACTGGCTCCCACAATGATAAGCCACCCGTTGGCATATGTCGCACCTACCACCCGACACTAGCCCTGACCCAGTCCACTAACATGATATCTCTTCACTCTAGGAAATGTTGGGAAACCAAAGTATAAAGTAAAAAACCAGCAAATGGAACGTGGTTTGCTACTACTCATGGAGGAAACCATGGGCCAGTACACAAATAGACGTGTTGACATTTCCACGGGAAAACATATTATAGCTGCAACAATTATGAAGTGGAAAGTATGACACATGCAGGGGATGGGGGTCACCTTCCATCTGTTGACCAAAATATTTCCACTCCTTCCTGGCTACGACACCTATAAATAGCCCCCTACATCCTTAGCTCTTCCCACCAATTCAACCCTGCTCTTTGACCTCTGCATTGTTCTGCCTATGGCGAGGAAGCCAATGTAGCCCTATAGGAGGTGACGAAGGAGGGATGTTTCAGGGTTTTGTGTTCTATTTATTTCTTGGTGTTCGTATTAATGATGATGACTTTGCTAGGGTGGTATGTATGGAAGACACAGTCAATCTTGGTGAGGAAAAAATGCAAGGGATAGAGGCGGTGGTTGATGACAACTTCAGAAAGGGGTTGCGTGTACTCATCGTTGAGGACGACCCCATCTCCCAGAAGATCCTAGAGTCCCTCATGTGCAACTGCAAATACCATCATGCGCCTCTTGATCTTCAGGCTTTCTCTAATCCATTAGAATCGAGGTTATATGAGTTATTCTCTATGAATAATATTTTTTCTTAGTTTAATTTTGTGCAGACAAAACAATGTAGCAACGATGGTGATGGATGCATAGATGGAACTAAAGATGCCCAGGAAGGGGCAGGATGAGTTGGACCGGGTGATTAGCGCACTACAAGAAATATGTCAACTTATGACCTTCTGTCAGTGACCCTCGAAGTATTGGTCATAAATTTATGACCATTTTAGACCAATTGGTCAAAAGCTGTTCAGGGAGCTCCAAACCCTAAACCATTGCGACCATTTTGGTCAGAAAGGTCGTAATTTCCTTACACGAAATGGTCATAAAGCAAACAGTGCTAGTCCGCTGCCTTATTTCTAGTTGTTAATGACCACTATAGATGGTCATAGCCTTGTAGATTGTGGTGGGTTGTGATGACTAGGCGCCATTTCATCAGTTTTGCGTATGTGTCATGTCCATGTGGCAGTTTTTGCCCTAGGTTGTGAAGCAACCTATATTTCTATCATTCCCAAAATTCCCAAAAAAATCTCATAAATTCTTTGGGGCATATCTTCATCAAATATGTAAAAATCCTTCCTTGCCTAGTTCAAAACTAATTCAACAATATTCATTTTCCTATTATGTTCACAACAACACTCTTTCCTATCCAAATCATTACCGCATGACAAAATTCTTGATTGCCCTCGGAATTTTTTGGAATTTTTTGATTGCCCTCGGAATTTTTTGGCACTCTTTCCTATCCAAATTATTACCGCATGACAAAATTCAGCTCCATTTGCCTAGCAAATCTTCCTCGGCAAATTTCCAAAGTTTTTGTCCACCTAGAAGCATTGTGAAGGAAGTACCTTTTTTGTATCTCTAAATGACATGAATTTATACAGTTCCTTCATATGCCCAAATTATCACCCTCCTCCAAATTGCAGCTCAGTCAAACCATCTATGTGAGCCCGGGTTCAATTTATATTTTATGGCCAAATTGGCACGTTGCAAAGCAAGTGTTATATAGACCCCTCCTATTACCCTCAAACTTTTTGGGCACTCTTCCATACCCAAATCATTGCCACATGATAATATTCAGCTCTATTTTCCTAGTAAATCTTTCTCAGGAAATTTCCAAAGTTTCTACCTTGAGAGAAGCTTTGTGAAGTAAGTACTAGCTACGCTTACCCAAATGATCTTAAAATTTACCAGCGCATGACCATACCTATGTAACTTACCTACACCAATTTTTAGCTCATTTCATTCATCCAATCTCTCTCACCAGTTTTCCCAAGTTTTTGTCCATAGAAGGGCATTGTCAAGGAAGTACTACTTTGGCATGTCAAAATGATATCAATTTTCTACAATGCTTTCGTATGCCCAAATAACCATCCTCCACCAAATTTCAGCTCAATCCATTCATTATTTTGAGCCCAGCTTCAACATTCATATTTTTGTCTAGTGTGGTACTTTGCAAAGCAAGTACCACCTAGGATCTTCCTTTTGAGCTGAAAATTTGTGAATACATTATCCTTAGTAGATGATCATCCTAGGCCAAAACTCACGCCCATTGGCCATGTGCATTTTCCGTACCGCTAATCAAACACTTGGATGCTTATTCATGTTTGAGCATCGATCGGTCTCCTCGTGAGAATATTATGTTGTGATTTTCTTCCTAGCACCTACCTGGGGAGTGCCCAACCCACTAGACATGCCTAGGCCGCCCAGAACACATGGCAACGCCGCGGCCACACGGTGACCATGCGACGGGCATGCGAGTTTACGCGCTCTAGAGTTGGGGGCCTCGGCCACCGCCCAAACCTCGACGTATCGCCACCAAACCATGTATTTATGATTAAATAGATACTTATGTACCTAGAAATGATTTTTGGAAAAAATAAATAGCAAACTATGAGGCAACTGCAGTTCAAATTTGACCCGCTTCCAGCTTAATCGGTGAGAATTTGTCTTTTTCACCAGAGGTGGATCAAAACTTTTGACACCCAACCATTTTGTCAATTGTGCATTAAATATGTCCTAGTATTTTATAAAAATGATTTGGTAAAATTTTGCAACAAATATATGGTAGGTCCTTCACAAAAAACCTCCTTTCGGGCACTCAAAAAATGGAAAATGAATTTTCCGTGCAAAGAAAATGAAAACTCCCTTTGGCAACATTGTTTAGAATTCCAAGATGCACCGTTGTGCACAATATGAGATCATTTGAGAAAACTATGCCATGAATGTGGCCATAAGATTGATCGTTTGGGTTGAAATACATGAATCTTCACACATGATAGCTCATTTCTGAGAACACTTTTTTAAAATAATTACCGTATTACAAGTTTATTATTTTTCCTGGAAACTTGGTCACATATAATGACACAATGCGAAGGTTTTCCAATTTTTTGATTTTTTTCTGAATTTTGTATGCCCGTTTCAAAATGCGGTCAAAATGGCGGGCTTGACCGTTCCTAGCTAGTGGTTAAATCTTGGAATTTTTTTGGTGTATCTCTGATTAAATAGATACTTATGTACCTAGAAATGACTTTTGGAAAAAATAAAGAGCAAACTATGAGGCAGCTACAGTTCAAATTTGACCCGTTTCCAACTGAATCGACGATAATTTGTCTTTTTCACCAGAGGTGGATCAAAACTTTTTTCACCCAACCATTTGGTCAATTGTGCATTATATATGTCCTAGTATTTTATAAAATTGATTCGGTTCAATTTTGCAACAATTATTTGGGAGGTCCTTCACAAAAAAACCTCCTTTTGGGCACTCGAAAAATGGAAAATGGTTTTTTCGTCCAAAGAAAATGAAAACTTCCTTAAGCAACATTTTTTGCCATTCCAATATGCACCCTTGTGCACAATACGAGATCATTTGAACAAACTATGCCATGTATGTGGCCATAAGATTGAGCATTTGGGTTGAAAGCCATTCATCTTCACGCATGATAACTCATTTCTAAGAACACTTTTTTTAAATATTCGCCGTATTACATGTTTATAATTTTTCCTGGTAACTTGGTCACATATAATGACGCAATGCGAAGGTTTTCCAATTTTTTTTGATTTTTTTTGAATTTTTTATGCCCGTTTCAAAATGTGGTCAAAACGGCGGGAATGTCTGTTCCTAGCTAGTGGTTGAATCTTGGAATTTTTTTTGTGTTTCTCTTATTAAATAGATACTTATGTACCTAGAAATGATTTTTGGAAAAAATAAAGAGCAAACTACGGGGCAGCTGCAGTTCAAATTTGACCCGCTTCCAGCTGAATCGGCGGAAATTTGTCTTTTTCACCAGAGGTGGATCAAAACTTATGACACCCAACCATTTGGTCAATTGTGCATTAAATATGGCCTAGTATTTTAGAAAATTTATTTGGTACAATTTTGCAACAATTATTTGGTAGGCCCTGCACAAAAATACTAATTTTGGGCACTCGAATAATGATTTAAAATAGCTACAAAGATTAAAAATTGCATGCAAACTGGCTATCATCCATAAAATATGGTCTAAATTGATAGAAAATTTTAGTTGTGCCATTTTGCAAAATATTTTTGATAGCTGCTTCACAAAACCATCCTAGTTTTAGTACTTAGAAACTATTTTAAATCATAATTTTTCTGAGCCAATCAGAGCTCTTCACACGGAGCACCCCCCTTAGCCGATCTGGACCGTCCACATCCAACGGATCTAACGTCTCTTAGGTCCCCTCTCAACCCTACCCAACCCAAACCCTAGCAGCCCCCCTCTCCTCGCTCGATCCAGATCTCGCTCTCCTCGTCTCCCACATCACCGCCGCCACCCACCCCGATCCCATCCCTCCTCTCGTCTCTCCTCGCTGTCTCACCCAATGGAGAGAGAGCGAATGAGAGCTCGCCTGCTCCCTTCCAGATCACCGCCACTGCCTCCCTCAGACGCAGCTCATCGCCGTCCTTGGCCTCCCCCACGCCCTCCTCCTCTCGCCCCTTCCCTTCCCTCACCAAAAGGGAGAGAAGAACCCGAGGGAGGGAGATCCAACGCGATCCAGCCTCGGTCTCCGCTGCCTCGGCCTCGCGACGTCGACCGAAGTCCCGCAGGTCGACGTGTTCCCCCGCTCTTCTTCCTCCCTCTGTTTGTGTCTCCCTTTTTTCTCTCAAGTCTCAATCCCATCTGTATTTCTCTGTGTAAGGAGGCCGCCATGGACGCCTGAGGTCCTCCACTCCGCCCGAGGTCCGCCGCCACGCGATGCCCATGGGCATCTGATCCATGTCTCACCCCCACGCCTGCGCCCCCAAGCATCGTCCTAGGGTTCTGTTCTGCGGCTGACCAGAGTCCAAGCCATGGCATGGAAGATGCTCAAGGACAGGGAGACGCCCATCGTCGCTGACGGCGGGGGCGTGGAGAGCTACGATTGCGACCTGTTCGTCTGAGATCCACCGCCTTCATCCGTTGAGCACATGAGGTAAATCGCCTCCCCCACTTTGTCCTATCTCGCATCCACCGTGTGCTAGATCCCCCATTCTTGCTCTCTTTTGATTAGGAACCACGGGGGAGCTTTGAAACAGAGTGGCTGCCAATTTCTGCAGGACCTTGGAACCACGGCAACCATGACCAGCGAACAAATGGGGCCGCCGGGTTCAGCATCACCGACTGACCATCAGCCCTTGGCGCTTGCTCAGGTCACCTCAATCTTCACCGCTCTCATGGCTAGCAGCTACTGTACTAGATAGATAGCTAAACACTACTCTGCAACTCTACTGATAGTAGCTAAACTTCTCAATACATTCAGTCCAAAATTGCAAAGAGCAATTTAGCGCAGGGTCAACTATTGCCACTACCTAAGCAGCAACTCTTTTGCTGCAGAATCCTCACGAGAGGATGACTATTTAGTCAGGCAACCAACTTTTTGCTACTATAGATATATGAATATTTGGCTACTGAAAATGGAGTAGTCTAACCATGAAATGGTTGCTGCTGTAGTACTCCAACCAGCCTGAAGATATATGAAGTCTAACCAACAACTGTAGTGCTCCAGCCTGAAGCTATTCTGTAGGCCTGAAGCTATAAATTTTTGTTTCCTTGGCAAAAAATTCAGTTTACAAATTTTTGCAAATTCTGTCTTTTGTAGTACTGTTTTGGTTGCAGTAGTTTTTCAATAGCTTGTTAACTTGCTGATGCTTTCTTAATTATGTGCAGCTGCTCCACTGAAAGTTCTTTAGTGTATCTTATGCTTAGTGTTAATTCTTTGCAGCTACTCCAAAAGGTGTGTAGATACACAGATAACAAATATGTGGTTCCATACTAGTTGGAACACTTTTTGCTTAAATGATGTGCATGATAGATTTATCCAGCCGCTGCACTTTACTGAACAGTTGTTTCCTAGACATGTTGGGTTTTTCAAACCTTCTCTTGTGAGTAATTATACTTGTTAACTGATGTCCTTTTGCAAGAGAAAGAAAAGCTGTTGTCCTGAATGAATGTAAAAATACTATAACAAGCCCTTCTTTGTTGCATTTAGGGGCATTGCAAGGCACTGCAATTACCTCGGAGATCTACTCTTGGCGCTGATTAGCTACAGAACCAGAAGGCCATGCCGTATTGTTATTGTAGACCGTGATGATCATGCAGAACTAAATGGCAAGTTCTTCTGTACATTGTTCTTTGATATCCAATTTTGAATTGAAGTTGCATCGATCTCTAGCTTCGACGCCGTGTTGTGATCTAATCTGGTGCGTGCAGGCGCTGCGGGCCAAGGACCTGAATGAGATGTTCCCGGTGGTGGACGCAGAGGCGACGCCCATGGAGGACGCCCCTCCACCACTGCTCCGACGCCATCCAGGTCTTCTTACCTTCAGTTTCTTCTTCTTCTTCTTCCCGTACCCTCCATTCCTTTGACTAAGATGTGATGTGGTTTCCTGCCATGAATGAGCACTTGTCGCTGGATGGATGTACCGGCACACAGCCCCTCCTCGCCTTCCGCTTCGTCTTCGTTGCCGGCAAACTGCAGATTCAGGAGGACCACCTCCACCTCAGCGGCCCTATCCCTGAATTCGGCGACCATAGCCACAACTAGGTAACAACTTCCCTACCCCTGTTTTTCGTAGACCAACTCTGTTTTAGACCGAAACTGTATTGCAGATACGCACAGAAAAACTCACTCTATTTTCTGCTAATAAGTCAAGAGGAATAAATATATGTTGGTTGGTTCTGATGCTTATTGGTTGACACTACTATCTAGTACTATTGCTACTGCTACTGTTGCCGATTAGTACGTACTAGAGCAATAATAATACATCTGCAACCAAGAGTTGCATTGAAATGAAATGACCTGACATTTAAGTAAAGGGTAAACTAACTATACTGTTGGTAATGGATCAACGAATCAAGTGGCGTCTAATCCTGTTATGTGTCTATGTATGTCTGCTGCATCATACCGTTGTACCCGTATGCTTTGCTTTGCTCGCTTGTGAATAACCTTTGCCGGGAATTACTTTTACTTGGTGCACAACCTTTGGTTGCAGCAAATTTGCAAATGCCGTGCCCGCGTTGTGAATTCAGAACCTATAATAACATCACTGATTCATTCTGCACTAGTGTACTGTAGTAATTTAATCTGCCTAGTGAGTTTGATGTGTATTAAGCTGTTACTTACAACTGTTCAATTTTTTGAAAGAACAATGTTGTATTGAATATCTTACTAGAGAATTTAAGTTCTTGTTTGAATTGCTACTATTAATGATGAATGGTTGAGTTTTACAACTTGAAGCAGAAACTACTTTCTAATGTGAAATTTCGTTAAATATATATTTTCCCGATAAGTGTATCTGTTGTCATCACCCATTTGTTGGCAAATATGTAATCTCATAAATTTCCTATTCTATATTTTTATCTTGTCGTCATCACCCATTTTTGGGGCTCTATAAGTGTATCTATTGTCCGTTTTTTCTATCATATTTCATGATGTACTTCTACATATATATGTTGGTTGTAATCTGCTTGAACGATCCATTACTTGATATTCCATTCTGTTCTTGTAGGTGAATGTAGCTTGCGTTGTTGGTAGAACTCCGTTGATGGCTTCTTCCTATGTTGAAGAGCATGTTTCGTGGTATCCAAGAGTAGCTAGCTTTAACTTGGCAGAGTGTTTTATTTTTCAATCGCAATATTTGTGATTGTGTGGAACATTGTATGGTTATGTACGTGAAGTTTTAAGTTCTTGGGCATGCAATATTTGTAGGTTAAACTGGTTGTTGTGATGTGAATGAGTGTATGGAGTTTCACATGTTCTATTCTGTACAGAATATATTGTAATAAACTTATTTTGGTTGTTATTTGAAGATTATCATATTCTTTTCTTCTTTCTGTTTGATATATACTGCTTAAAAAGCGATGTGGATCCACTGCCAGGAAAAATCTGACAATTGGGACCCATCTAAAAACTGAACCACAAAAAACCCTCGAAAATAAAAATGAAATGGACCGCAAAAGGCCATGCCTAGAAAATAAAAAGGCCAAATTGTTGGGCCAGGCCCATGTAGCTAGAGAAAATTAATAGAGAAAATATACAGTAAAAAGGCCGAATTGTTGGGCTAGGCCCATGTAGAAAATTGAATTGGACCGGGCTGAATCTTGTGCCACGTCAGATTGCCATGCTGGATGCCTACATGGCCTGGGGAGGTTGCTAGTGACCAAAACACCACAGTAGACGTATTTTTGTCGTAAACGTCTTCGACCATTCCAGAAGAAAGGTCGCTATAGTCAGTTTATGACCGCCAGCTTTTGACCTTCTGTTTTTCGTCACAAAAAGGTCGCAAATGGAAATTTGTGACCTTTCAGTGACCAATAGTGGTGGTCACAAGTTGACATATTTCTTGTAGTGGCGACGTGCACATGCCAGACATGGACGGTTTCATGCTCCTCCAGGTCATTAGAGTTGAGATGGATCTCCCTTCCATAAGTAGACTCTCTGCTTAATCCAAGATCCTACTTTTTTACACGACTAGTGGTGGTGATTAGGACATTTATTACTATTAATCATTGAATATACGATGAGTGAATGTTCCTTTATAGAATTTAAGATCGATATCTAGAATATTTTTGACATACACCTCCAGTCACCCTATTTTTTCTTTGTAAAAATCGAAAGAATGGTCATCTATTGGCTCGGGGTCGCATTCTTATGATTTTCACCAAGAAAAAATAGGGTGAGTGGAGGTGTATGTGATTTCATAACAAAATATTGATATTTGTATTAAATGTTATCAAGGAACATTCATTCAGTGTATATTGAACGCTTAATAGTAATAAATGTTCTTAATGACCACTGCTAGCTCATGTGAAGAAATATGACTTTGGATTGTGTAGGGAGATTCATCTCAAGTGTGATGAGCTGAAGGAACATGAAACGATGGCATCCACATGTTATTGATCAGCAGGTCAAACTCCTCCTTCCCCTTCCTGATCATATTTAGTGATGTCTTCAAATCCATCACCATCATCGCTACATCATTCTGTTTCCACAAAATGAAACTAAGCAAGAAGCATTATTAGTAGAGAACAACTCATACAACCTCAATTCTAATGGATTAGATAAAGCGCGAAGATTGAGAGGCTCACGATGGTATTTGCAGCGGCGCAAGAGGGCCTCTAGGATCTTTAGGAAGATAGGGTGGTCATCACCGGCAAGTACATGCAGCCCCTTTGGGAAGTTGTACTCACCCACCGCCTCAATCCCTTTCCTTTTGTCCTCACCAACCATCACCGTGTCTTCCAAATTTTCCACCCTAGTAAAGTCAACATCGTTATAATACATACCAAGAAGCAAATAGAAACCTCGCAGATCCAATAACTGAAGACACAACCCTAAAAGATCCCTCCTTCTATACAAGGCTACAATGGCTTCCTCGCCACGGGCAGAAGCCAGGAAGGAGTGGAAATCTTTTCGTCCGAAGACGGAATGTGTCCCCCACCCATGCATGTGTGATACTTTCCACTCCATAATGGTTACAGCTGAAATTATTTTTTAGTCCGAAAGGTCAACATGTCTATTTATGCCGGGACATATGGTTTCTTCAATGAGTAGGAGTAAACCACGTTCAATTTACTGGTTTTGCACTTTGTATTTTGGTTTACCACCAATTCCTAGAGTGGAGAGATATCATGTTATTAGGGCGTGTTAGGGCTGGCTCATGCATTTAGTATTAGCTGAAGAGAAGTTACTTTTTGGGAAAATTTGGTGTAAAAAGTAATAGTCCATCCATAGATATCTTATAGAACTGTTCTAATCAATCTAAAAAAAAGATGTTCATAACTATAAAGTGTCCTGACAGCTCAAGAATTTGTGATATTTTATTTCATTTCATCGTATCTTTGTTACTTCTCGACTATTTCAAACGCTTACCCTTCAAAAGAGAAGAAAAATCATTTTTCCATTTTTGGTAGGAAATATCATATATAGAAGGAAACCAAGGAGAATTACTTCAAATCAAGCCAAATGGAGCAACTTCCTTGTGGAAATCCAAGCCAACACACACAATAGAGAAAAAGACGGTCTTCCATACAACCAAAAGCGCTCATATGAGCGATCGCATGAACTGCCAAGAGCTCCGCCACGTCTATACAAGACAATTTTGCGAAGGAGACCATGGGAGAAGAGAACCCTAGCCACTGCCACCATGTCCAGAACAGAAGAAGAAGAAGGGAGACTAAGAACCTTTAGAATTTTTCTTAGTTTTGGTACTTTCATCATCTCCATCATCCTCTCATCCTTCACTATTGTAAGAGGAATTTGTACATGTGGGAACAAGTTGTAAACTCTATTCACTCTCATCTGAAGATCAATACTAGTTGAATTATCCATTTCATCTTATTCACTAGTAGAAAATAGGGCTTTGGTCCAGGCCGGGTCAGCTCATTAGTCCCGGTTCAGTCCAGACCGGGACCAATGTGGGCATTGGTCCTGGTTCGTGAGCCTAGGGGGCCGGCCGGGCCACGTGGGCCATTGGTCCCAGTTCATCTGGACCTTTTGGTCCCGGTTGGTGGGATGAACCAGGACCAATGGGCATCGCTCCTGGCCCACCACCATTGGTCCCGGTTGGTGGCTTGAACCGGGACCAAAGGCTCCCCTTTAGTCCCGGCTCATGTCACCAACCGGGACCAATGAGGTGCCTATATATACCCCTCGCTCGCGAGCAGAGCACCCCAGTGCTCTGTTTTTCTCTGGCCAAGGGGGAGAGGGCTTGGTGGTGCTCTAGCTCACCTCCTATGCACACAAGGTGTTCGATGGAATGCCCGAGCCACACTACTTAAGCTTTCTCCTCTCCAAGCTCGACCTCCAAGCTCCATTTTCCATAATATTTGTCTAGGTTTAGCGGTCCGTCACGCCCCGTCCCCGTCTTCACCGCCGTCGATCACCCGCGCCGAGCTCATCGCCGGCACCACTGTGGTGAGCCTCTTGTTCTTATCTTCTTTCTGAAAGGAAAAATATTCTTACTTGTATGTTTACATAGATACTTGTATTATTTTCTTACTTTTATTATTGCATCTTATATAGTGCGACGGTTTTGGTATCCGCCCCCATCGGCCCTCGTCCTGTCTATGATTCGGATGTGGTATATATATTATCTTTATAACTATTGGTTCATTTATTGTTTATGAAAATTATGCCGACCAACGTGACATAGATTTTACTTATGTAGGATGTATGTGAATCGGAAATGCCAACCGACCCTATTGTCGAGAGGTTAAATTTAGTTGAAGAAGAAAACAATTTGTTGAAGGAAAAAATAAAAAAAAATTGAGGAGGAGAAGATGATATTGGAGTTGCATGTTGCGGATGTCGTCGATGATCACAAGATCAAGATGGATGCAATGCGCTTGAAGATTAGAAAGATTAGAAAATATGCCATTCATACCGAGGCTTGGTATCATTATGCCGTTGGATCAATTGTTACCTTGGTTGCGATTATGTTCGCTTTTGTTTTCGCATTGAAATGTTTTACATAGTTTCAATGTATGGTTTAATTAATTAGATGCTCTGGAGAGCTATATGTTGTTAGATGAGAACTATGTATGCACTTTGGTTTTAATGTGATGATGAACTTCTATTAATTTGGACACTTAATTATATATAATGCACGCAGATGAACCGGCAATGGATGTACGGTGACAGACACACCCGCGAGTACATTAAGGGCGTGCATGAGTTTCTCGATGCGGCTGAGGCAAACAAGCAGAATGGTTTTATGTGTTGTCCATGCACTGAATGTGGGAATACGAGGTCATACTCTAACCGGAAAAATCTTCACTCCCACCTGCTTTACAAGGGTTTCATGTTTGGACGAGGCACGGAGAAATAGGGGTTATGATGGAAGACGGTGAAGAAGAAGAGTACGATGACAACTATGTGCCCCCTGAATACGGTGATGCTGCAATGGGGGGAGCTAGTGAAGATCAAGAGGAACCAGACGATGTGCCCAATGATGCTGCAATGGGTGAAGCTGCTGAAGATCAAGAGGAACCAGATAATGTGACAGATGATGAAGATCTCCACCGGGTCATTGTCGATGCAAGGACGCAATGCGAAAGTCAAAAGGAGAAGCTGAAGTTCGATCGCATGTTAGAGGATCACAAAAAAGGGTTATACCCCAATTGTGAAGATGGCAACACAAAGCTCGGTACCGTACTAGAATTGCTGCAGTGGAAGGCAGAGAATGATGTGGATGACATAGGATTTGAGAAGCTACTGAAAATATTGAAGAAGAAGCTTCCAAAGGATAACGAATTGCCCGACAGTACATACGCATCAAAGAAGGTCGTATGCCCTCTAGGATTGGAGGTGGAGAAGGTACATGCATGCCCTAATCACTGCTTCCTCTACCACGGTGCATACAAGGATCTGAACGCATGCCTAGTATGCGGTGCATTGCGGTATAAGATCAGACGAGATGACCCTGGTGATGTTGACGGCGAGCCCTCCAGGAAGAGGGTTCCTGCGAAGGCGATGTGGTATGCTCCTATAATACCACGGTTGAAACGTCTGTTCAGAAACGAAGAGCATGCCAAGTTGATGCGATGGCACAGTGAGAACCGAAAGAAATATGGGAAGTTGAGAGCACCCGCTGACGGGTTGCAGTGGAGAAAAATCGAGAGAAAGTACTGGGATGAGTTTGCAAAGGACCCAAGGAATGTATGGTTTGCTTTAAGTGCGGATGGCATTAATCCTTTCGGGGAGCAGAGCAGCAATCACAGCACCTGGCCCGTGACTCTATGTATCTATAACCTTCCTCCTTGGATGTGCATGAAGCGAAAGTTCATTATGATGCCAGTTCTCATCCAAGGCCCTAAGCAACCCGGCAACGACATTGATGTGTACCTAAGGCCATTAGTTGAAGAACTTTTACAGCTGTGGAATGGAAACAATGTAAGTGCGTGGGATGAGCACAGAAAAGAGGAATTTAACCTGCAGGCGTTGCTGTTTGTAACCATCAACTATTGGCCCGCTCTCAGTAACCTTTTAGGACAGACAAACAAGGGATACCACGCATGCACACACTATTTAGCTAATATCGAAAGTATATACTTGGACAAATGCAGGAAGAATGTGTACCTGGGCCACCGTCAATTTCTTCCGACCAACCATCAATGTCGAAAGAAAGGCAAGCATTTCAAAGGCGAGGCAAATCACCAGAAGAAGCCCGCCATGCGTACCGGTGATCATGTACTTGCTATGGCCAATGATTTACACGTAATCTTTGGAAAGGGTCCCGGCGGACTAGCTATTCCGAATGACGCTGAGGGACGCGCACCCATGTGGAAGAAGAAATCTATATTTTGGGACCTACCCTATTGGAAGGACCTAGAGGTCCGCTCTTCGATCGAAGCACATGACGAAGAACCTTTGTGTGAACCTACTAGGCTTCTTGGGCGTGTATGGGAAGACAAAAGATACAGCTGAGGCACAGGAGGACCTGCAATGTTTGCACGAAAAATACGGCATGCCTCCAAAGCAGTATGAAGGTCCTGCCAGCTACGCTCTTACCAAAGAAGAGAAGGAAATCTTCTTTGAATGCTTGCTTAGTATGAAGGTCCCGACTGGCTTCTCTTTGAATATAAAGGGAATAATAAATATGCCAGAGAAAAAGTTCCAGGACCTAAAGTCTCATGACTTCCACGTGATTATGAAGCAACTTCTTCCGGTTGCATTGAGGGGCCTTCTACCGGAAAACGTCTTATTAGCCATTGTGAAGCTATGTGCATTCCTCAATGCAATCTCTCACAAGGTGATCGATCGAGAAATCATACCAAGGCTAAGGAGTGATGTGGCGCAATGTCTTGTCAGTTTCGAGCTGGTGTTCCCACCATCATTCTTCAATATCATGACGCACGTCCTAGTTTATCTAGTTGACGAGATCGTCATTCTGGGCCCCGCATTTCTACACAATATGTACCCCTTTGAGAGGTTCATGGGAGTCGTAAAGAAATATGTCCGTAACCGCGCTAGGCCAGAAGGAAGCATCTCCATGGGCCATCAAACAGAGGATGTCATTGGGTTTTGTGTTGACTTCATTCCTAGCCTTAAGAATATAGGTCTCCCTAAATCGTGGTATGAGGGGAGACTGACTGGAAAAGGCACGCTTGGAGGGGACTCAATAATATGCAGGGATGGATATTCTTGGTCTCAAGCACACTACACAGTTCTACAGAACTCTACCTTGGTGACCCCGTATGTCGATGAACACAAGAACAGTCTACGCTCCAAACACCCAGAGCAGTTACATGTGAACACATCAAGAATTTCAACAGTTGGTTGGAAACACGTCTCAGAGGTGACAACACTGTTTGTGATGAGCTGTACTCGTTGTCCAGGGGACCATCTTCGACTGTATAGACTTACAAAGGATACGAGATAAATGGGAATACATTTTACACGATCACCCAAGATCAAAAGAGCACCAACCAAAACAGCGGTGTCTGCTTTGATGTAGCAACCGAGAGGGGAAATGACATATATTATGGTTACATAGTGGACATATGGGATCTTGACTATGGACATGATTTTAAGGTCCCTTTGTTTAAGTGCAAATGGGTCAATCTATCAGGAGGCAGGGTACAGGTAGACCCACGGTACGTGTCGGAGATATACCCCACGGCGTAAACCGGCCTCAAGTTAACCCGGCCAGGACTTGGCGGTTTATCTGAAGACCCCGCTGACACTTGGCAAGTTACAGGCGACCCGCCCTGACCTGGCGGTTTACAAGCAACCCACCTGGTCTTATGACTCACTAGTGATCCGGTGTGCGGGACAGACGAATGACAAGGCCCAAGGCCCAGAAGGCCAGTTCACGTTTAATGGTGGGCCGGTTTAAGAGGAAAGACATGAGAAACGTTTATCTTACAAGGAGTTAAGACCTGGGCTTGTATCCGGTTTGTATTAGAGATAGACTAGTCCTAATCCTAATAGGACTCTACATGTAACCCGCCCCTCCAACATATATAAGGAGGGGCAGGGCTCCCTAAAAAGGGGGACAGAATTCACAAGTTCCACGAGTTGGACAAGTTAGGTTTAGACAATAGCTCGCGAGATAGAGCAATCTTGTAACCGTGGTCATCATCATCAATATCAATGAAGCAGGATGTAGGCTTTTACCTCCACCGTGAGGGGCCGAACCTGGGTAAAAACATCGCGTCTCTCGTCTCGCTCAACCCCTCTCAAGCTACCACATAGATGCGTTGGCCTCGCGGCTAAGTCCTAACACTAAGGACATCTGCCGTGACAATTCCATGACAGTTGGCGCCCACCATGGGGCACGCGCACGGTGGTGCTGAGCTCTTGGAGGGATCTTTTTGAGGGATCGAGAAGCTTGCAATTCATCGGATGAAGGAAAATTTCATAAATTAGGGTTGCATCAAGTGCGCCGCCGCAAAATTGCCGAGTTGACCATACCGAGAGGTGATACAATTCAAAGACAGATAAAAAGATTTTTTGGAGCACTCACGCGTTGGCGAGACCGACGGGATTTTCATCAAGCATCCCCATGATCCGGGAACACGGATACGTTTTCTACAGGGTCACTTCAAATCTGGACGAAGAAGTATTGCCTTGGGTTTGATCAAGTATAAGACAGTTTGATTATTGCTAAGCCAAGATCAGACTAGCACCTCAAAAAAAAGGGAAAAGAGAAACAAAAATAGTGGTGTACGTCTGGTCTGGCTAGACGATTCCTACGACAGCCACTAAAATATTTTCCGGCGGATCCGAGTTTCATCAACACAAGCCCCGATGGCAAAGCAATCGGTACTGCTACTAGCTTTACCAAATTAGGATTCCATCACTGCTGCTCGGTGAATCTAGCAAAAGTAACGAAGGAACAAGTACCAAGCTAGTATTCCTCTCATAAAAAAAGGGAGAAGGAGGAAGAAGACGTGAGTTATAACGAAGGCAAGTTTTGACTAAATCAACTCCGATGCATCACGTGAAGACTCAGGAAGCACCGGATTAGATTCCAACTTGAGCCGGACTCGGACTTGCCGGTTGCGCCCCTGACTCCGAGCTGTTGTGGCTACGCTCCGCCTCGACTATGGCCAAGCCACTGCCAAGGCCCTTGCCTGCGGGCTTTGACCCGCCGCACGCTGTATTTTCGCCAGAGCGCTCGTTAGCCGCGGTCTTGATTCAAGCTGCTGCCTGCTCAGTCTACGAGATGAGGAACATCTGCACCATAAATGGCTCCTGCATGTCCTATCCACGAGCGCTGGTTCATGAAAGATACAAAACCAGTACACACACAGGAACGGCCTCGCTCAGCCGCCGCTGCCATTGTGTTTAGCTGGCCGCCGAGCTGCTCCACGCCCGTACATCCGCGTCGGGACTACACCAAGCCACCAGCCCCGTGGCCACCTCTGTTGTTTTTTCCTAGAGCAGTTGCTGAGCTTCAACTGTGACCCGTTTGGTCGGGGCTTCCTGCTGGTGTGTTCTTCTCTCGCCAGTACAAAAGAAAAATCGAGGGTTTAGCCGGATGGTAATGGAGCAGTGCATGCATGCATGATGATTCAAGGACTAGTTTGCCGACAATAATGAAACAGAATCTCAATGGACAAGTACTATTCTTACATTTACAGTAGATCGATGGCAATCAAGATGCTGGATTAAATCCCAAAGACACAAAGCAAACTACACTGGTACTGGATCAATTACGTCAAGGATGATTTGATTGCTTATTGGTGGATTACTACAAAAAAAGTGCCACCTACTGGGCACCCACGGCCTGAATACGACTAGAAACCCTACCATGGGCCAAGATTCAGGCCCGCAGGAGGCCCAGTAGGCCCACAGGCACACATTGCACGGTTAGGCTCGAAAGCCTACTTTAGAGAGGAGCTCGAGAGGGAAGGCGCACCGCACCTTATAAACAGGTGCGGCTCCCTCTCAACTAGTGAGGTGGAACTAAACATTTGTGCGCGGGGCAGCACAAGGCCTTTGGTCCCGGTTGGTGGCACCAACCGGGACTAAAGGGGGCATTGGTCACGGTTCGTGGCACCAACCGTGACCAATGCCTCCCTTTAGTCCCGGTTGGTGCCAACCGGGACCAAAGGCTGCCGCTTCCCGCCCTTTGGGCTGCTGAAAAGAGGCCTTTGCTCCCGGTTGGTGGCACCAACCGGGACTAAAGGGGGGCATTGGTCACGGTTGGTGCCACGAACCGTGACCAATGCGCCGTCTATATAAGCAAGACTTGTGAAAAATTTCGTTTAGTTCTTCCATCGCGCCCCGACGACGCCGCCAGGCTGCCCCTCTGTGCCTCGCCGTCGCCGTCGTCACCCTGCCTCGGACGCCATCCCGTGCCGCCCCGATGCCGTCGCCGCCCTGACGCCCTTGCCGCGCGCCACCCCGCGCCGTCGTGGTCTCTCCGCGCCGCCCCAACGCCGTCGCCTCCCAGCATCGCGCCCCGACGCCATCGCCGCCCCGCCTCTGCCTCGCTGTCGCCTCTACCTCGCCGCACCCAAGCTGCCCCGCGCCGCCGTCGCCTCTGCCTCGCTGTGGTCTAGGCCGGCACCGCCCCCTCTTCCCCCTTTTTTTTGCAAACACATATATGTTTTTTTCCTGCAGATTATATGTATATGTATGAGTATATGATGATGTATGAGTATATGTATGTGCTGAAAAGATAGATTTTTAGAAGAAATACTATTTTTTCTGTTGATGATATGATGATGTTTTTTCATATATGCATTTTTTCATATATGTATTAATTTTTTTGAGTTGTTAGTAGATATCAATTTTAGGTTAGTGCATTTTATCACTGATTTTAGGTTAGTTGATCGATCTAGTGCATTTTATGTTTGTTGCATTTTAGGTTAGTGCATTTGCTAAGTGATATTAAGAAAGGAAGGAAAAGAAGGATAGGAAAGAAGAAAATAAGAAGAGGAAAGAAAGAACAAGAGGAGAGGAAGAAAAGGAGAAATAAATAAGAAGAAGAAAAAAGAAGAAAAAGAAGAGGAGAAGAAGAAAGGAATAGTGGAGAAGAAGAGAATCTTCTCCACTATTCCTTTCTTCTTCTCCTCTTTATTTTCTTCTTTTTTTTCTTTGATCTTCTCCTCTAGCTATTCCTTTCTTCGAGGGTTCTATAGAGTCGAGGGATCGAGGGTCAAGGGTTCCAGGGTCGTCTAGGGGTCGAGGGTTCCAGGGTCGTCGAGGATTCGAGGGGTCGAGGATTGCCGAAGGGTCGAGAGAGGTTTCCTAGGGTCAAAGAATTGAAGAAATCCATGGCTTCATCATTAGCCGGAAGTAACCAGGGCATGATGAAGTCCTCCAAAGTTATTTTGGAATGGTGTCCCGGATAGGATAATTTGCCTTTTTGTATGAATTTCAGCAAAGGCCTTCAAAATAACAATATTTGAAGGTTCTTGCTGAACTTTGTACAAAAAAGCGAATTATCTTATCTGGGACTCCGTTCCAAAATAACTTTGGAGAGCTTCGTACCATCATGCACCTGTTACTTTCGCCTAATGATGAAGACATGGTTTTTTTGAATCCTTTGACACTAGGCAACCTCCCGACCCCTCGGCGATCCTCTCAAACATGAGAGGAAGAAGAGGATCGCCGAGTGTAGCCCGACCCCTTCGTACCATCATTCTCCTCTTTTTTTTCTTCTTCTCTTCTTCTCTTTTTTTTTCTTCTTCTTCCTCTTTATTTTATCGGAAACGAGGTTCGTCGAGGGTCAGGGTCGCCAAACGGTAGAAGAAACCCTAAATAGAAAGTATCGTCGGTGTAAGATACATGTGGCCGTCAGTGTCGGACACTACTTCCACGTCCCACAAGTGGCGCGGGCTTCAACGCCCACGTCACTTGTGGGACGTGGATGTAGGGTCCGACACCGACGGCCACATGTATCTCACACCCACGATACTTGCTATTTAGGGTTTCCTCTATTGCTCGGTGACCCTCGACGACCCTCGTTCCCGATAAAAAAAAGAGGAAGAAGAAGAAAAAAAGAGGAGAAGAAAGAATAGAGGAGTTCTTACTCCTCTATTCTTTCTTCTCCTCCTTTTCTTCTTCTTCCTCTTCTTTTTTTATCCTAGAAGCATTGTCGAGGCCACCCCAAACCCTAGAGAAGTAGTGTCGAGGCCACCCCAAACCCTAGAGAAGCATCATCGAGGCCACTAATTAATATTAGTTCTACGTTTTTGCCACTAATATATCCATTTGTCATGTTTGAATAATAATAGCCATGTTGTCAATATTTGTAGAAACTATGGACACCGCTCGAGACGAAGTACAGGAAGAGTTGTTGGGGGACATAATCGCACGAGGAAGTGATGCCATCTGCTCGTTGTTTCTCAATGACACTGATGGTCTGGAAGCAGCTGGCTATGATTATGATGGCTCCGGTGACCTAATGCCGGTGCAAGAAGGAGACCGTGAGGACGGCTCCGGTGACCCAATGCCGGTGCAAGAAGGAGACTGTGATGACGTCTCTGGTGACCGAACCGAGTCCGGCCAGGTATATATATTAGTTAAGCTTCTGCTGACTAGCTAATTGACGCATTCATTGTTTTGGTATGTACACATATTAATTAAGTAGTTGTTCTTTTTTCTAGCCCTCCGGATCGAGCACAACGTCGGTAAAGAGACGAGGCCCGAAGAAAAAGTTGAGTTCGGATGAATTTGAGATCATAGCAATCGCGCCCGACGGCCAACCGATTGAACCCCTCCGGACAAAGAGCGCATTTGTTGCTCAGTGCGGGGTTTAGGTTAGGTACAAGATCTCGATCAGCATCCAGCAATGGTTTAAGCCGGCTATAGAAGACCCTGAGGTGTCTTATGTCAATGATATGCAGAAAAATGATCTTTGGACTGAGCAGAAGTCAAATTTCACCCTATCGCCAGAGGATAATCCAGAGAAGCCAGTTAAAGAGCAATTAATCAAGTCTTTTGCTCTTAAGAGGATGGCAGAACTATTCAGGAGGTGGAAGAAAGAGCTGAATAAGTTTGTCGAAAATAATGAGACACCAGAATTCAAGGGCAGATATGAGAAGATCAGAGATCACTGGCGCGCATTTGTGGCCCACAAGACATCGGAAAAGAGTAAGAAGATGTCGGCGACAAACAAGCAAAATGTTGTGAAGAAGAAGCATCACCATCGCACGGGGTCAGGTGGCTACCGAGTAGCCCGGCCTAAGTGCGCCAAGACTGAGAATGATCTGATTGATAAAGGGATCGAACCAGAGATAATTAACTGGCCAGACCGTTGCCGGACTTCGTTCTTCGGGGCTGGCGGAACCTTGGACCCTGTAACAGGGAAGTGCATTTGGACGAACGATCAAATGGACATACCAGTCAGGAAGCTTCAGCACTATATCGAAGCAGCGCAGCAAGGGACGTTCTTTCCAGACAGAGAGAACGACGAGCTCACAATGGCCCTCGGGAATCCTGAGCACCCTGGACGGACACGAGGCATGCCAGGCTCAATTCCGTGGAAGGTTGGGTTTCCGGACGCAGGCGGTTACAAATCCCATGAGAGGAGGAAAAAAGTGCAGTAGACCCAAATGCAGGCGCTGCAAGCAAGGGTACAAGCGATAGAGGAACGAGAAGCAAATCGCAGCAAACGTACTGCCGAAGCTTCCCCCGAAGCTACCCCGCCATCTCAGCGGAGAAGCAGCGTGGCTTCCACCGAGCTGCTTCAGCCGGAGCATGCCTTGACGGCTCCTGCCAGCTATCCCGTGGATGCTATCACGGAGTCTCAAAATTGCCACCTTATGACGCAATGGATGAATTTGAAGGTCAAGGCGGCTGTTGGCTCTGTTTATCCTACTGAACCCGGCGCAACTTTTCACTGCCGGCCGATTCCAGAAGGATATGCTAGGGTGATGGTGGATGAAATAACGGAGGGATTTGAGGACCTCTAGCTTGACCACCCTACCGGTGAAGGGGAGACTAGGCTGGGTCTGCTCTGAAGACTCGATGCCTATGGCGGAAGGAGATCATCAACCTTCCGAACTGGACGCCTCCGCCTCCTCCTCCTCCTCCGGCAAGTCAGGGCACTCCGCCTCCTCCACCGCCTCCTCCTCCGGCGAGTCAGGGCACTCCGCCTCCTCCACCGCCTCCTCCTCCGGCGAGTGACGATCAGGGCACTCGACCGGCTCCTTCTCCAGCGCGTGGCGGCACTCCGCCTCCTTCTCCGCCTGCGCCGACGTGCCCGAGCAGCCAGCCTCCTCCTTCTCCGCCTCGTCAGCAAGGGCGGAAGAGACCTACCGCCGCTCCGGCTGCTCCGGCGCGTCGTAGTCCTTCTCCTCCGCCTCGTAAGCAAGTAAAGAAGACAACCGCTCCATCTGCTCGGCCGGCGTCTAGCAGTACAGCCAGAGGCGGGAGGACATACAGATTCGGTCCTTCTCTAAAGACTCTAGAGAAGTTACCATACGAGAGGACCCTGGAGGAGAACGTCGAGATCGCACGAACCGAAGTGGATGACTGGTTTCAAGGGTTGAAAGCAAAGATACATCCACTTCCGAAGGAGAAGGTAGATCCGGTGAAAGCGAAGCGCACTCTGGCTGCCCTGACAAAACCACCCAAGTCTCCGCCGAAAGGAAACTATGAGCGCATTATTGGAATTTGCCGAAGCGGAGCGGTCGGGAAGTACTGTCAGTGATCAAAGGCTGAACGAACGACGAGCTAGGAAACAAATTGCCCAGCTCGGCAAACAAGCGAAGCAATCGTGCCCCCGGCTCAAGGTGCCTAGCGACAAGGTCGCTAATGATCCGAGGATGGTGCCCGATTATAGCAATCTTGCCGATTACCTGCCCGACGATGTACATTATGAACCGATGGAGGTGCAGATACAAAGATACGAGTACGGGAAGCCTCTCGTCAAAGATGAAAGATCTCTATCAACGATGATGCGAAGATTGCATGATTGGTACATGAAAATCTGCAGAGACTCTGGGGGGAGGAGTACTTTGTATGTGAAAGTTAAAAAGGAGCATGACCTCATTGGAATTGAACTGTTGCCCATTCCATTTGAGGAGTTCTTTTAGTTTTTCAATCAATTGGCCCTCGAGAAAACAACGGTCGCCTGCTACTGTCTGTAAGTAGTACTACTTCTGTCATTAAGTCTCTCTATATAGCTCAGCTCTTTCATTGCATGTATTTATAATCATCCTCACTATATTATGCAGATTAAAGATCGCCGAATTGAAGAAAAGACAAGTCGGTGATATTGGGTTCATTAACACATATCTCATAGATGCAACTCAGGTTAAATTTCATGCCGCAGCTACCGGGGCCAACTTGCTACGATCGTTGGTAATAAATGAAAACAAAGATATAATACTCTTTCCTTACAACTTCAAGTGAGTGTTACTGTCTTGTGCGTATTCGGTTTCCCTTATATATTAGTCAAGGTTATAGTAATGTAATTGATGAGTTATGCATGTGTGTGCAGTTTCCACTATATTCTCCTAGAGATTAAGCTTGAGCAGGGACTAGTAACCGTCTTAGACTCAAGACGAAAAGATCCCAAGGACTATGCAGACATGACTCAAATACTCGAGAAATAAGTTAAATCGATCATTATCCACCATATCAGCAACTTTGTTCATTTCCTAATATATGAAGTAATTGTTTTCTTTGTCCGGCAAGGTTTGGAGAAAATTCACCAGAAAAGCTCCGGGACTGCCGAAGGAGCTGGAATTTAGACACCCGAAAGTAAGTAATATATTAGCATGTTCCGCGCATCTACTAGTGTCAAAACCGGCGGATCTCGGGTAGGGGGTCCCGAACTATGCGTCTAGGCCGGATGGTAACAGGAGGTAAGGGACACGAAGTTTTACCAGGTTCGGGCCCTCTCGATGGAGGTAAAACCTGTCACATCCCTAGCTGCTGGTAGTGCTCTAGGCTAGCTTCATGTGTGCATCATGTCTATATTTTCGAAACTTGAACTGAGGAATTTTGGAAGCCTCAAAAACTTAAATAAAAGAAGGGCAAAGAACCCTGGAAAATGCATTCAATGTTTTCAAAATGGCCTTAAATAATGTTGGTTATATTTTGGCAAGGGTTTTGCACCAAACCAAAATAATGAACATTTTTGAGGAATATTTTGAGCACTGAATTTAAATCATTACTTTATTTGCATTTGGAACTATATTCATAACTTATATACAATATATTTCCAAATACCCTGAAACATTTTTATGTGCTTTTGGAAAAGTCCATTAAGCAGCATAAATATTCTCAGAGGAGTTTTTGGCATTGTTTGAATTATTTTTAATTCAAAACAGTGGCAAAAGAATTAAATAAAAGAAAAACAGAACAAAATTAAATAAAACAGAGCAGAAAGCCTACCTGGCCTTACCCGTGCAGCCCACCAGAGCCGGCCCAGCTCCTGTGCTGGTCCAGCACTGTGCGGCCCAGCCCACCTCCTCCTCCCTGTCGCCTTCCTCCTCGCGCCAGTAGGCAGAGGAGGGACTCGGCGCACGCACCCGAGCTCGCCACGCCACCACCCTGCTCGTCTGCTTCGCCTGAGGCCACCACGACGCCTCGCGCCTTCTCCTCGGTGCCGCCTCGAACCCTGGAACCCTCCCACTCACTCCCTCGTCCCCATCTCTCCTCTGTTCCCTCTCTCTCGCCCGGACCGAACGGAGCCGCCGCCACCGACAAGCTTCCTCGCGGCCACCGCCACCCCCTCTCCTCCCCGACGTGCTCCTGAGCTCCGCAGTGCCTCCCTCGACCTCCCCGTCGGCTCACGCGACCAGAGAAGCCCCGAAGCACCGTCCCGACGTTTTCCCCCTCCTCGGCCACCGAGGACCGCCGCTGTCGATTCGCCGCCTCCGACGCCTCCCCGAGCTCCCCGAGGCTACCGTCGCAACCCCTGTGAGCTCCGCCACCGTTTCCCCCTCGTTCCCTCTTCGTTTGATTGCCGTAGCCGTCGCCCCCTTGATGACCGAAACCCGCCGCCGCCTGTGATCGCCGCCGATGTGCCTCCGGCCACCTAGTGGCCCGGCTGTCGTGCTCAGCTTCCTCCCCGCGCTGCCTAGAACACGTAGGTGCCTCGCACGAGCCTCCCCAGCCACCGTAGCGTCGACCCCGAGCTCGCCCGAGCTCCGGCGACCGCCACGGTCGATGCCGGTGACGACTCCGGCCATCTTAGGCCCAGCCGCTGCCACTACTCGACGCGGACGAGTGCCTGCGTCACGTAGACGCCCTCCGCCGGCCATTTGGTCGCCGGAGGAGGGAAACTGCACCCCTCCGCCGTCTCTGGCTCCGCCGGCGACGAGCCGCGGGTCAACTCCGGCGAGTTGACCCAGGTTTGACCTTCCCCGTGTGTCACTGACGTGTGGGCCACCCCCTGACATTTTAGTTAGTATTAGTTTAACACTAATTAACCTAGGTTAGTTAGCTGATTAGTCGCTGACCAGTGGGCCCCGGCCCCACAAACAGTTTAGTTAGAATTAACTTAAGGCTAATTAACTTGGTTAATTAGTTGTGTCACTGACCAGTGGACCCCACTGGTCAGGTTTGACCTGAACCTGCCCTGTTGACCTGATGACATCAAGGTGATGTCATGCTGACGCATTAAATGATTTTCTGGATTTAAAATAAATCAGAAAATTCCAGAAAATTGTATAAACTTCAATAAATCATAAATTATCAGAAAAATCCAAGGAATCCATCTGTACCATTTTCATGCATGTTAGAACAACTTATAGCTGCTGTTTAGCACAAATCAATTAAAGGGCATTTAAATAATCACATATGGAGTTTGAATTTGAATCTTGTATTCAAACCAACTTCATTTAATCTGGTTCTAGTTGCATTAGCACAAAACACAGCATATTGCCATGTCACATTCATGCATCATATTGTGCATTGCATTTGATTGTGTTTTTCCTTAGTTGCCGGTGATTGCCCCCTTCCGATAGACGTGATACCGATGATGTGATCGTTGACACTGATGAAGACTCAATGTTATCTTCAGAAGTGCCATGCAAGCAAAACCCCCTTGTTCATTCCGATACAATCCTATTCTCTCGCTCCTGCTCTCTTTTACTGCATTAGGACAACATTGATTCATCTGTTACTTGCTGCGATAGCTGAACCCCTTTATCCTTTGCATGGCCTGTCATTGCCATAGTAAATAGATGAAACCCACTAGCATGAGTAGGAGTTGTTTGAGCCCTGTTGTGCCTACTCATTCATGCTTGTTTGTCATGCCTGCTACTGCTTAGAGTTGAGTCAGGTCTGATTCATCGGGGATGAATCAGAGGCGTGTGAACATGTCCTACTGTGTGTGAGCTAAGTGTGTGAACACGATTTGGTAAAGGTAGCGGTGAGAGGCCATGTAGGAGTACATGGTGGGTTGTCTCATTGCAGCCGTCCTCAGGAACTGAGTTCTGTGTTTGTGATCCATGATTCAGCTACTACCATACATTGGGCCCTGAAATATGACCCCGCTCGACTTCTTATTCACCCTCGTCCTCTGTCCAGGAGTTGCAAGTAGTTTCTGGTGTTTGTAGTATGCTGGAGGCCGTGGACAGCGCTGACCGTAGTGGTGGGCTGTGATGTGGTAGGCACGTGGCCGGGTGTACCGGATGCCCGTTTGGTATCTCGGGAACCCTGTTCACATCATTTGGGGCTGTGAGCGAAACTCGGGCCGGATCTCCTCATGGATGGAACCCGAATAGGCGATAAACCTGGACTAGAGACTTGAGTGTTTAGGTAGGTCGTGGTCTACACCCACGTCGGCTTTCGCTTGAAGTCTGCCGAGCACATGTCGTGTGCAGACGCTAAGTGGTGGAAACATGTATGAAGAAGTACACCCCTGCAGGGTTAACATCATCTATTCGAATAGCCGTGTCCGCGGTGAAGGACTTCTGGGTTGCTTATATCAGTTCATAGACAAGTGAAAGTGGATACTCTAAAAATACGCAAGATAAGCGTGAGTGCTATGGATGGCGTTCTCGTAGGGAGACGGGAGCGGATCCATAGTGGTGTATTGATATGGTGAATATGTGGACTCGTGTGCGCCACTTCAAAAGAGTTACTTGCAGTCGTAGTTCAGGTTAGCCACCGAGTCAAAGCTGGCTTGCTGCAGTTAAACCCCACCACCCCTTTGTTGATAATGATGCATATGTAGATAGTTCTGATGTAAGTCTTGCTGGGTACATTTGTACTCACGTTTGCCTATTTTATGTTTTTGCAGAGAGACTTCAGTCTCGCTAGTAGTTCCACGTGGACTTCGACGTTTACCTTGATACCTCAGCTACGATCTTGTGCCCTCGGCAGGATCTGATAGACAGTCAGGCTTCTCAGCCTTTTTCATTTATAGATGTCTGTACTCAGACATGATAGCTTCCGCTTGTGCTTTGATTTGTATGCTCTGAGTGTTGGGTCATGAGACCCATGTTTGTAATATCTCGCTCCTCGGAGCCTAATGAATAAATTACTTGAGTCGTAGAGTCATGTTGTGATGCCATGTTGTATTTGCACATATCGAGCATATTGTGTGTATGTTATTGAAATGCTTGGTATGTGTGGGATCTGACCATCTAGTTGTTTATCCTTAGTAGCCTCTCTTACCGGGAAATGTCTCCTAGTGTTTCCACTGAGCCATGGTAGCTTGCTACTGCTCCAGAACACTTAGGCTGGCCGGCATGTGTCCTTCTTCGTTCCTGTGTCTGTCCCTTCGGGGAAATGTCACGCGATGAATACCGGAGTCCTGTTAGCCCGCTACAGCCCGGTTCACCGGAGTCCTGCTAGCCCAGTGCTACAGCCTGGATTCACTCGCTGATGACCGACACGTTCGATGCTGGGTCATGGATGCCTGTCCCTGTAAGTTTGTGCCGCTTTGGGTTTACGACTAGCCATGTCAGCCCGGGCTCCTTATCATATGGATGCTAGCGACACTGTCATATACGTGTGCCAAAAGGCGCAAACGGTCCCGGGCAAAGGTAAGGCGACACCCGTGGGAATACCGTGCGTGAGGCCGCAAAGTGATATGAGGTGTTACATGCTAGATCGATGTGGCATTGAGTCGGGGTCCTGACAGCGTTGGTATCAGAGCTTGACTGCCTGTAGGATTACCAAGCCAAACTGGTCGAAGTTGAGTCTAGAAATTCTTTAGTTATATAAGGGAATTGGTTGTGGGATGGAACGTAAGGCTCTTTTTACTCCTTATACCTCATGCCCTTCTGATCTGAGTCATCTTATCTTTCCTACGGGGATTAAGAACTAGGCTATCTCTTCTTTCTATCAGGATCACGTGTTACTAATCCGTAGACTTATAAGATTGTTGATTCAAGCCTCAGTTCAGCTCCTACTATCTTCTGTATGTTAACTGTTGATCTCGAAACCTTGATATTGTGCCTCTGAGTGGTTATGCCACCATTTTTGTGAATGTCTCAAATCTTTTCTGAGCATTTACAGCCGTTATGCTGTCCGAGTCATCCCAGGTTTCCAAAGAGTCTGATGCATTTGCAAAATCCTTTTCCTCTGGTTTCAATGTCTTTTAGGCCAGGTTAATCACCCAAATTGTTGAGTTGAGGTAATTTATTGCCTTGACATATATGTTGGAGCTATTGTTATGACCCTAGATGTCTTAGGGGATCATCTAGTAATTTAGCCATGATTTGTGTCCCAGTGTGATGATTCTGGCCTTTATTCTCGAAAGCATCCCGTGATGCCACATAGTTAGTAGGTATTCTACTCCTGGGTTTTGAACCCGAGATTCACTCTACTTACATCATGTTGATAGTGTTGCTAGTTCCTTTAGAATATTAGTAACCTTTGCGATAGTCCTTGAAGTTCGTGGTGTCTTCTTCTTCCAAATACCATGAACTACTTATGGCAGAAGTTCCTCGTTGAACTGAAATATCACAACAGGATTATTCTTGATGAGTTCTCCATTATATATTGTGGCTCTGCCAGTTCTACCTTTCTGCATGGGTTATCCGGAAGAATTATGTTGAACTTCGTTCGACATGCTAAACCATGCATCCACAACTCAGAAAATCGTATGTTCCTTGAGTTGTCCCTCTTTAGTTGTCCTCTGACCCTCGCCTATCAATTGATAGTCAAGAGTATGCGTGCGTTCGTTTATCGATGCCTATTACCCTTGTGGTCCGTCAAGCCATTCTATCGTAGAATGATAGGAGAAACAAACTCCAGTACCTCTTCCATATCTAGGATTGGGTCAAAGCAATTGTGCTCCGCAGATCAAAATGCCAGCCCACCTTTTGATTCTGTTCCACCTTGGAGTATTACCATCTTTATATCGGGATTGTTATAGGAATTGCACACCATCCTATGAACTCTTGGTACAGTAATACTTCTTGCCATCATTGTTCATTCCTCGATTCCTGTTTTATTGCAACCGGCATGCCAACAAGTGAATCGTGGTGTATGAAATCAATACTGCTAGCAACTCCGTTGCTTGGTAGTTAAATGGACAACAACCTCATTCTTAGCATGCTGATTATTGAGTCATCATTCTAAGATTGATCGTGCTACCTAGTCCTTATTCCTGGTGCACTTTTCAATCAATGAGTTAGGATAGTGTCAATCCTTGCTTGTTTGATTATATCGTCTTGCCCTGAACAGCAAGATTGTTCTCAAGCTTAGTAACATACCGGTGGTTCGTGATTTTCCGAAGATCTTCTCGGAAGTATTACCAGGTTGTCACCTGACCGCTATGTTGAGCTCGTGATCAAGTTGGTTTTCTTATAAACCACTCTTTCTCCAAGAATCTGTGTTGGATATCCCTGAGCTAGTTGGTTAAGCTAGACAACAACTTGGAGAATTGGAAGATAAAAGCTTGCCTAACTTAGTTCGTTCCAAAGGGATATTCTTGTGTAGTGTGTGCTGAAGAAAGATGATATCGTCATCGATTGGTCCCTGTGATCAGTTATTGGACCTATTACCTTATAAAAACTTTGATTTGGGTGTGGGCTATCCTCAAATCAAGTCAGAACCAATGATGTTCGTAATGTTATCTTATTCGTGGGTTTTTCCTCGAGCATACACCATTATATTCTTTGGTCTGACCAATGCTATCACCGTGTCCACTTAGCTATGGAATTCCTTTTAAAAGGAAACCTGGATGAATTGTTGTTGATCCCATTGACAACATCCTTGTCTTCTCCATAATTTTGCTGAACATTAAGCTAGTGTTGGAAAACTTTTGAAAGCATTTTCCTCATGCTAGCTCATGGGGTATGTGTTTGATGAAAGGAGTGACTTCCTCTTATACACGTGCATTTGGTGAAAGTTGCCGCCGTGAATTTGAGAAAGTTAATGTTGTTCCCTTTGGAATCATCCCAAATCAGTCATGCACACGTGCGAAGAATTCTGTGGTTTGAAGACTTGCAACCTTCATTCCATATGTGTCCCGAGCACACCAAGCCACTGATTGATTTGTTCAAGGAGAAGAAGTTCCTTCATAAGAGCTAATCATATGACTTATGCAAGGACTTCGTTATCCACGGTGATGGTTCCCAACCAGAACTCGGCAGTGTTTTATTGTAAGACTACCATGTGATCATGTTTGTCTGAGACAACATGTTCACACGTGCGTAGCAGAACCAGCTCATGTTTTGGAGCTTGCTACCGTAGTTCATTCCCCGAGAATCTCGCAACGTCATCTCGTCGAATTGTGTTGCAAACTTTCATTTTTCTTCCTAGACTCGATGAGTCTGGAATATCCGAACACCAACCAGATCTGAATCTCAGGCAGATATGATGGTTGGAACATTTTCCAAGAACTATAATATTGGTCCCTCGATAACCGATAAAGTGGATGTCGTGGCCAACACACCCAACCGGAAGACCTATTATTATAATATCTTGATTGAGGAAGTTGGCCACCTCCCCATGAGGATTTCTTATGGATTCACTTCCGTAGTTATTCTTTATGATTTTTATCTTCCTGAAGTCCGACCTTTACTTGATGTTCCAGATACCAAACCATTTCAATGAATGGGATACGCTAGCACATCAAGGAGAACATTAGAAGCGGAGTGCTAAATGTCTCTCGGTCGATCAACCAGATTTTATTTCCTTGGCCTCGCTAAGATGAAATCTGAGAAGTGTTATCTTCCTTTGCATCTGCATCATCCATCATTAGCCATCATGGTAGCAAGTTGTGTTGCCAGGATCTTGTCACAGATATTGGTAAAACCTTGATGATTGTGGAAATGCTCAAGTTCTTGAGAGCACGCACAAGCGCTACGTGTTACCATCGACTCTAACTAGATTCCTCTCAGTTTCCTCGGCAATGCTATGACCTTTTCAAACAGTGAATTCACTCTCTATTGTTGGGTTCTTCCCCAGTTACCAGAATCATTCCCAGCATTTGCATTTTGTTCCCAGCTTGTACCGCCAATGTGCCATTCTACCATGGATCTCCTCCATTTCCGGTGATAGGCAAATTCATCCATTGCGTTGTCTTCAACAAGGTAATCCACATCATCCAAGTCCGAGTATGCCATTCTACCGACCCCCGCCAATCGATTGTTGTGTTTTGCCTTAGGCTGATATAGAGAGTCTAAATGATCTCTATATCAAAGGTAATTCTTTTTGCCACTTAAGGGGATATTTCTACGAGTCACCGTCCCTAAGGTGCCTCGTTGTGGTATCATGGCAACTCAACTCCTCGCTACATTGATAATCGTTTACCACCTTCTTAGGTGTGGAATTGTTGTCTACCTAGTGAACCCTCGTCATCCGTTTCTTTCCACCCCTCTTGATGTGTATCTCGTGTCTCAACCCGAGAGATGGTTCTAAGTCTCATTCCGTGAGTTAATCCTGAGTTGTTCGACCTTCGAGAAGACCGATCCTTCTAGAGTTTTCCTTTCCTCTTCTTGTCATGATTAGCTGAAGTTCTCAGAGCAAGACGACAAGACAAAGATGGTGTTCAAATCAACGTTCATTTGAAGTGCACCCTGGATCGTGAAGATTGTGCTAGTTTGCGTTTCCCCTTCACCCTACCCTACGCTTGAATCTCGGGACGAGATTTTTGTTTAGTGGGGGTGAGTTGTCACATCCCTAGCTGCTGGTAGTGCTCTAGGCTAGCTTCATGTGTGCATCATGTCTATATTTTCGAAACTTGAACTGAGGAATTTTGGAAGCCTCAAAAACTTAAATAAAAGAAGGGCAAAGAACCCTGGAAAATGCATTCAATGTTTTCAAAATGGCCTTAAATAATGTTGGTTATATTTTGGCAAGGGTTTTGCACCAAACCAAAAATAATGAACATTTTTGAGGAATATTTTGAGCACTGAATTTAAATCATTACTTTATTTGCATTTGGAACTATATTCATAACTTATATACAATATATTTCCAAATACCCTGAAACATTTTTATGTGCTTTTGGAAAAGTCCATTAAGCAACATAAATATTCTCAGAGGAGTTTTTGGCATTGTTTGAATTATTTTTAATTCAAAACAGTGGCAAAAGAATTAAATAAAAGAAAAACAGAACAGAATTAAATAAAACAGAGCAGAAAGCCTACCTGGCCTTACCCGTGCAGCCGACCAGAGCCGGCCCAGCTCCTGTGCTGGTCCAGCACTGTGCGTCCCAGCCCACCTCCTCCTCCCTGTCGCCTTCCTCCTCGCGCCAGTAGGCAGAGGAGGGACTCGGCGCACGCGCCCGAGCTCGCCACGCCACCACCCTGCTCGTCTGCCTCGCCTGAGGCCACCATGACGCCTCGCGCCTTCTCCTCGGCGCCGCCTCGACCCCTGGAACCCTCCCGCTCACTCCCTCGTCCCCATCTCTCTTCTGTTCCCTCTCTCTCGCCCGGACCGAACGGAGCCGCCGCCACGGACAAGCTTCCTCGCGGCCACCGCCACCCCCTCTCCTCCCCGACGCGCTCCTGAGCTCCGCAGTGCCTCCCTCGACCTCCCCGTCGGCTCACGCGACCAGAGAAGCCCCGAAGCGCCGTCCCGACGTTTTCCCCCTCCTCGGCCACCGAGGACCGCCGCTGTCGATTCGCCGCCTCCGACGCCTCCCCGAGCTCCCCGAGGCCACCGTCGCAACCCCTGTGAGCTCCGCCACCGTTTCCCCCTCTTTCCCTCTTCGTTTGATTGCCGTACCCGTCGCCCCCTTGATGACCGAAACCCGCCGCCGCCTGTGATCGCCGCCGACGTGCCTCCGGCCACCTAGTGGCCCGGCTGTCGTGCTCAGCTTCCTCCCCGCGCTGCCTAGAACACGTAGGTGCCTCGCACGAGCCTCCCCAGCCACCGTAGCGTCGACCCCGAGCTCGCCCGAGCTCCGGCGACCGCCACGGTCGACGCCGGTGACGACTCCGGCCATCTTAGGCCCAGCCGCTGCCACTACTCGACGCAGACGAGTGCCTGCGTCACGTAGACGCCCTCCGCCGGCCATTTGGTCGCCGGAGGAGGGAAACCGCACCCCTCCGTCGTCTCTGGCTCCGCCGGCGACGAGCCGCGGGTCAACTCCGGCGAGTTGACCCAGGTTTGACCTTCCCCGTGTGTCACTGACGTGTGGGCCACCCCCCTGACATTTTAGTTAGTATTAGTTTAACACTAATTAACCTAGGTTAGTTAGCTGATTAGTCGCTGACCAGTGGGCCCCGGCCCCACAAACAGTTTAGTTAGAATTAACTTAAGGCTAATTAATTTGGTTAATTAGTTGTGTCACTGACCAGTGGACCCCACTGGTCAGGTTTGACCTGAACCTGCCCTGTTGACCTGATGACGTCAAGGTGATGTCATGCTGACGCATTAAATGATTTTCTGGATTTAAAATAAATCAGAAAATTCTAGAAAATTGTATAAACTTCAATAAATCATAGAAAATTAACCGTAACTCCAAATTAAATAATTTATATATGAAAAATTATCAGAAAAATCCAAGGAATCCATCTGTACCATTTTCATGCATGTTAGAACAACTTATAGCTGCTGTTTAGCACATATCAATTAAAGGGCATTTAAATAATCACATATGGAGTTTGAATTTGAATCTTGTATTCAAACCAACTTCATTTAATCTGGTTCTAGTTGCATTAGCACAAAACACAGCATATTGCCATGTCACATTCATGCATCATATTGTGCATTGCATTTGATTGTGTTTTCCTCAGTTGCCGGTGATTGCCCCCTTCCAATAGACGTGATACCGATGATGTGATCGTTGACACTGATGAAGACTCAATGTTATCTTCAGAAGTGCCAGGCAAGCAAAACCCCCTTGTTCATTCCGATACAATCCTATTCTCTCGCTCCTGCTCTCTTTTACTGCATTAGGACAACATCGATTCATCTGTTACTTGCTGCGGTAGCTGAACCCCTTTATCCTTTGCATGACCTGTCATTGCCACAGTAAATAGATGAAACCCACTAGCATGAGTAGGAGTTGTTTGAGCCCTGTTGTGCCTACTCATTCATGCTTGTTTGTCATGCCTGCTACTGCTTAGAGTTGAGTCAGGTCTGATTCATCGGGGATGAATCAGAGGCGTGTGAACATGTCCTACTGTGTGTGAGCTAAGTGTGTGAACACGATTTGGTAAAGGTAGCGGTGAGAGGCCATGTAGGAGTACATGGTGGGTTGTCTCATTGCAGCCGTCCTCAGGAACTGAGTTCTGTGTTTGTGATCCATGATTCAGCTACTACCATACATTGGGCCCTGAAATATGACCCCGCTCGACTTCTTATTCACCCTCGTCCTCTGTCCAGGAGTTGCAAGTAGTTTCTGGTGTTTGTAGTATGCTGGAGGCCGTGGACAGCGCTGACCGTAGGGGTGGGCTGTGATGCGGTAGGCACGTGGCCGGGTGTACCGGATGCCCGTTTGGTATCTCGGGAACCCTGTTCACATCGTTTGGGGCTGTGAGCCAAACTCCGGCCGGATCTCCTCATGGATGGAACCCGAATAGGCGATAAACCTGGACTAGAGACTTGAGTGTTTAGGTAGGTCGTGGTCTACACCCACGTCGGCTTTCGCTTGAAGTCTGCCGAGCACATGTCGTGTGCAGACGCTAAGTGGTGGAAACATGTATGAAGAAGTACACCCCTGCAGGGTTAACATCATCTATTCGAATAGCCGTGTCCGCGGTGAAGGACTTCTGGGTTGCTTATATCAGTTCATAGACAAGTGAAAGTGGATACTCTAAAAATACGCAAGATAAGCGTGAGTGCTATGGATGGCGTTCTCGTAGGGAGATGGGAGCGGATCCATAGTGGTGTATTGATATGGTGAATATGTGGACTCGTGTGCGCCACTTCAAAAGAGTTACTTGCAGTCGTAGTTCAGGTTAGCCACCGAGTCAAAGCTGGCTTGCTGCAGTTAAACCCCACCACCCCTTTGTTGATAATGATGCATATGTAGATAGTTCTGATGTAAGTCTTGCTGGGTACATTTGTACTCACGTTTGCCTATTTTATGTTTTTGCAGAGAGACTTCAGTCTCGCTAGTAGTTCCACGTGGACTTCGACGTTTAGCTTGATACCTCAGCTACGATCTTGTGCCCTCGGCAGGATCTGATAGACAGTCAGGCTTCTCAGCCTTTTTCATTTATAGATGTCTGTACTCAGACATGATAGCTTCCGCTTGTGCTTTGATTTGTATGCTATGAGTGTTGGGTCATGAGACCCATGTTTGTAATATCTCGCTCCTCGGAGCCTAATGAATAAATTACTTGAGTCGTAGAGTCATGTTGTGATGCCATGTTGTATTTGCACATATCGAGCATATTGTGTGTATGTTATTGAAATGCTTGGTATGTGTGGGATCTGACCATCTAGTTGTTTATCCTTAGTAGCCTCTCTTACCGGGAAATGTCTCCTAGTGTTTCCACTGAGCCATGGTAGCTTGCTACTGCTCCGGAACACTTAGGCTGGCCGGCATGTGTCCTTCTTCATTCCTGTGTCTGTCCCTTCGGGGAAATGTCACGCGATGAATACCGGAGTCCTGTTAGCCCGCTACAGCCCGGTTCACCGGAGTCCTGCTAGCCCAGTGCTACAGCCTGGATTCACTCGCTGATGACCGACACATTCGATGCTGGGTCATGGATGCCTGTCCCTGTAAGTTTGTGCCGCTTTGGGTTTACGACTAGCCATGTCAGCCCGGGCTCCTTATCATATGGATGCTAGGGACACTGTCATATACGTGTGCCAAAAGGCGCAAACGGTCCCGGGCAAAGGTAAGGCGACACCCGTGGGAATACCGTGCGTGAGGCCGCAAAGTGATATGAGGTGTTACATGCTAGATCGATGTGGCATTGAGTCGGGGTCCTGACAAAACCCTACATCCCGCTTGATTAATATTGATGATATGGCTAGTACAAGAGTAGATCTACCACGTGATCGGAGAGGATAAACCCTAGAAGCTAGCCTATGGTATGATTGTTGTTGTGTTTGTTGTCCTATGGACTAAAACCCTCCGGTTTATATAGACACCGGAGAGGTCTAGGGTTACACAAAGTCGGTTACAATGGAAGGAGATCTACATATCTGTATCGCCAAGCTTGCCTTCCACGCCAAGGAAAGTCCCTTTCGGACATGGGACGGAGTCTTCAATCTTGTATCTTCATAGTCCGGGAGTCCGGCTGAAGGTATAGTCCGGCTATCCGAACACCCCCTAATCCAGGACTCCCTCACACTCGATGACCCATCGGAATCTTAGAATTCCTCCGCCTTAACGAAGGGCCATTTCGCGGCCGGGCAAGTATGCACCCCGAATTCGGATGAGTGTGGAGCCACCAGGGGCTATATAGTAGCCCCACTGTCAAACTCCTATGGCTAAGTGAAAGTGTTAAAGCATTATAGTCAGGTTGCCTAGTTCGCTGCGCCATCACCTCCTTATTAGGACGAAGACCTTGGATTAAGTGTGAATACGCGTCTTCTGCGAACACCCCCGCATTATATGCGTGGGGGCTGAAGCCGACGACTGCAATCTTTCGGGTTATACACATGTATACATAAACGGCCGCACAGGAGGCATTACAATACTTTCGGGCACAAGTATAAATATAGCCTTGATAAATTCAATAAAAACATTGTTTTTACAATGGGAATACATGTCATTCAAACATAATATTCTTCGAGCACTGGGCCTCTATCAAACGACCACCCTCAAGAACTTCTTCAAAATAGTGCTCGGCAGCCACTCGGCCTATGGCCGAACCCTGCGCCGCAACAGTGGTAGCATCCATCTCCGCCCAGTATGCTTTGACACGGCAAGGGCCATCCGCGAGCCTTCTATGCACGCTGACCTCTTCATCGCATTGATGCGCGGCACCACACCAAGGAACTGCTACACTAAGCTGAAATAGCTATTCGGCTTCGGCTTTTTCGGCCACAGATGATCTACGACGGACCTCATGGCGAGTCCGGACAATCTATTGAGTTTGGCCCATTCGGCAAGCTGATCAGTTAGTGGAAGCGGACGCTCTGGAACGTTAAACTACGACCAGAATAGCTTGTCCACTTCACGATCTGTTTGATCTCGGAAGTATTCGGCCGCATCGACAGCACTCGCCGTCAAATCCAGATATGCATCTGCCGAACTCCATAGCCGATCCAGAGGAGCATACCGCGGATCTCCGAACTTCCTCCATAGCAAAAAGGGCTTCCCAGCCACAATATCACCAGCTTCACGCAGCTCTTCCTTCTTTGCCCTCGTGGCAGAGTAGGTGTCTTTGGCCGCCATCATGGCCTTTTCGAGGTCCGTCACCTTCGCTCGGTTTTCTTCTTCGAGGAACTGGCAACGGTCGGCAGTGTCTTTTAGCTTTACAGCCATTTTGGCCATTTTCTCTTTGCGCTCGCAATGCGCGGCCTTCTCGGCTCTCAACTCTTCGTCCGCCTTCAAAGCAGCCGCATTACTACTCCTTGCTTGTTCTTTGGCTCGGGGAAGTTTCGCCTGAAGGGTCTCCACGGTGGCTGATAACCCACAAGTATAGGGGATCAATTGTAGCCTCTTTCGATAAGTAAGAGTGTCGAACCCAACGAGGAGCTAAAGGTAGAACAATATTCCCTCAAGTTCTATCGACCACCGATACAACTCTACGCACACTTGACGTTCGCTTTACTGGAAACAAGTATGAAACTAGAAGTACTTTGTAGGTGTTGTTGGATAGGTATGCAAGATAATAAAGAGCAAGTAAATATAAAGTAGGGGCTGTTTAGATAAAGACACAACTAAATTAGTTTTGGTAGAGAGCTTTTGTCAACAAGAAAGTTATTTGTCCCTAGGCAATCGATAACTAGACTGGTAATCATTATTGCAATTTTATTTGTGTCACATCCTAGCTAGTTTATGCATTAGAGTGTTACATCATGTTTATTCTTTCATCAGAAACCTGAAATGGGGATGACAGAACCCCCAGTCCCCTCTGAAACCAATTAGGGTTTACTAAAAACTTTTTCAATGAACCTGAAATGCCCTTCTAAAATGCCCATCATTTGTGTCTTGGTTCAGAACCTCTGCCAAAAGTGATGCACATTTTCCTAAGCCATCTTAGGGTTTTGGAATTAAATCATAAATATTTGAATTTGGGCATTTAAAATTATATAAAATATTTAAATGCTCAAATATCTCCAAACTAAAATGTTTCATGTTGGAAATAATCCAACTATGGACCAGGAGTAGTTTGGTGATTTTAGGAGTTGCCTAAGTATTTTATTTAATTCAACAAAGTTGCAGGAGTATTAAAAAAAATCAGAAAACAGAAAGAAATGGAAAACTTACCTGACACCTGCTCCCGGCCCACCTGTCGGCCCAGCCCAGCGCCGCTCCAGCGAGCTGCTTGCCGGCCAGGCAGGTAGGCAGGTGCCGACGGCGACCGCAGCGCGCGCCACGCACCTGCTCGCCGCCTCGCCGCTCCCCTCGCCCGGAGACGTCGTGGATCGGCCTCCCTCGCTCCCCCGAACCCCCCAGACACCCCCTCTCCTCTCCAGCTCCTCCCCCTCGTGCTCCCCCGCCATGACCGACGCCACCACCGCCGTGCCTACGTCGTAACCGTGCTCCCCGCCGCCCGTGCATCCTCTCATCGTGTCCAGGAGCTCCGCCGCTGTCCACTCCATCGAGCAAGCCGAGCCCCGAGCGCTCGCAACGCCCGAGTCCACCGCAACGACCTCGCCCGAACCGCCGTCGCCGAAGATCCCCTTCAACGCCGTCGTCGCTCCGGTCCATCCCCGGCCGCACCAAGGGCCCCGTCGCACTCACTGTGAGCTTAGCCATCTTCCCCCCTCCTTTTCTTGCTCCCGAGCTGTGTAGCGACCTCCCGGAGCTCAACCGCACCCACCGCCATGGAGCTCATCGCCGACGTGCTCCCGGTCACCCTCCGACCACTCCACGGTGTCCATCACACTCACCGCGTCACGTAGCACCTAGCTAGCTACTCCCCGCGCCTCACCGACCCCTCTAGCGTCAAGTTCGTCTTCGGCCGAACCCCGGTGGCCGCCAAAGTCGTCGCCGGCGCCAACTCCGGCCACCCCGACCCCAACGGACTCCACCAAGAGCTGCGGCTCGTCCTCAGCTCCACTCCGGTGGTCTCCGTGACCCATTTGGCGGCCGAAACAGCCAAAACCACTTCCGCCGCCGCGTCGGGCTCGCCGGCGGCTAAACGCCGGTGCAGCCGACCAGGGTTTGACCCCGGGTGGGCCCTGGTTGACTCTCCTGAGTCAATGACAGGTGGGGCCCAACCCTGTTAATTAAACAAGTTTAGTTTTATTAAACTTTAATTAAATTAATCACACTGACACGCGGGAGCCACTGTCAGGTTTGACCCAGACGTGTCCCGTTGACCTGCTGACGTCACACTGACGTCAGGCTGACGCAATAATTGATTTTCTGGAATTAATCTAATATAGGAAGTTCCAGAATATAGTTTAAACTTCAAAAATTCATAACTTTTATTCTGTAACTCCAAATCAGACAAATTATATATGAAAAATGATCAGAAAAATCCAATCTATCCATCTGTACTATTTTCATGCATGATTAAACAAGTTAAGCTGATGTTTAATGCAGAACAAGGAAAAACACTTTTAAAGGGCCATGTTTGAGTTTGAAATTTGAATCTTTGATTCAAATTGGTTCAAACCCTTCTGGTCTTAGTTGCATTAGCCCAACACACTCATATTGCTATGTTTCATGCATGCATCATATTGTTGCACATTGTTTGGTGATGGTTGTGTATCGGTGTTCTTTGCGGCAGGTTCTGCCTCCGAGGAGTACCGTGATTACCCTAACGAAGAACCGTATCAGTGCATCGAACCATCAGGCAAGCAACCAACCATTTGATCATATCGATACAATCCAATGTTCTCGCTCCTGCTCTCTTTTACTGCATTAAGACAACGCGTTTCAAACTGCTGTGTGCTACGGTAGTTGAACCCATTTCCTCTGCATGACCTGTCATTGCCACAGTAACTAGATGAAACCCACTAGCATGTGTAGGAGTTGATTGAGCCATATGTATGTGTTGTTCCTACCTTGCTATGCCTGCTATGCTTAGAGTCGTGTCAGGTCTGGTTCATCTGGGTGATGGGCTAGAGTGAAATGATTATGTCGGTAATGAGAGTGGTGTGGTGAACACGATTTGGTAAAGGTATCGATGAGAGGCCATGTAGGAGTACATGGTGGGTTGTTTCATTGAAGCCGACCTTAAGCACTGAGATCTGTATGTGTGATTTAAGAATCAGCTACTACCATGCATTGGGCCCGAAACCAATGGACCCTCTCGGCTTCTTATTCACCCTAGTTCTCCGTCCAGGAGTTGCAAGTAGTTTCTGGTGTTTGTAGCCTACTGGAGGCCGTGGACAGCGCTGACCGTAGGGGTGGGCTGTGATGCGGTAGGTACGTGGCCGGGTGTACCGAATACCCGTTAGGTATCTCGGGAACCCTGTTCACATCGTTCGGGGCCGTATGGGAAACCTCGGCCGGACTCCCTGCGGATGGAACCTGGATAGGCGATAAACCTGGACTGGAGGCTTAGGTGATTAGGTAGGTCGTGGCCGACACCCACGTTGGGCTTCCGCTTGAAGGTTGCCGAGTACATGTCGTGTAAACGACGGTAAGTGGTGAGAGCGTGTATGAAGAAGTACACCCCTGCAGGGTTATCATGATCTATTCGAATAGCCGCGTCCGCGGTAAAGGACTACTTGGTTGCCTATACAGTTCATAGACAAGTAAATGGAAACTACTAAAAGCCTCAAGATAAGTGTGAGTGCCGAGGATGGCTCTTCCGTAGGAAGACGGAGGTGGATCCTCGGTAGTGTATTGAATTGGTGAGTAGTGGACTCGTGTACGCAAAACCATTTCAAGTTGGAGTCTCGTAGGATAGCCTAGCCAAGAGTCAAAGCTGGCTTGCTGCAATAACTCCACCAACCCTTCTTGATAATGTGCATGTATGTAGGATCTGATGTAAGTCTTGCTGAGTACCTTTGTACTCATGTTGCTATAATTTACATTTTTACAGAAGACGCTGCAACCCCTTCTGATGGGTTCTACGTAGACGTTGACATCAATGAGTAGGCTAAGGCCCAGGTGGTGATCCTGAGCTTGTGAAGGACCACGTAGTATAGCTAGGCTTTCCAAGCCTCTTTTATTTTACTAGTTGTCTGTACTCAGACAAGTTACTTCCGCTGCTGGTTTGTATGACTGTATGACTTGAATGCTGGGTCGTGTGACCCGTACCTTTGTGTATGTTATGTATGGCTCTCTGAGCCTTAAATAAAGTACTTGTGTCATAGAGTCATGTTGTGATGCCTTGTTGTATTTGCACATATCGAGCATATTGTGTGTATGATTGAAATGCTTGGTATGTGTGGGATCTGACTATCTAGTTGTTTATCCTTAGTAGCCTCTCTTACCGGGAAATGTCTCCTAGTGTTACCACTGAGCCATGGTAGCTTGCTACTGCTCTGGAACACTTAGGCTGGCCGGCATGTGTCCTTCTTCGTTCCTGTGTCTGTCCCTTCGGGGAAATGTCACGCATTGAGTACCGGAGTCCTGTTAGCCCGCTACAGCCCGGTTTACCGGAGTCCTGCTAGCCCAGTGCTACAGCCCGGACCCACTTGCTGATGACCGACACGTTCGTTGCTGGGTCATGGATGCTTGTCCCTGTAAGTCTGTGCCACTTTGGGTTTACGACTAGCCATGTCAGCCCGGGCTCCTTATCATATGGGTACTAGCGACACTATCATATACGTGTGCCAAAAGGCGCAAACGGTCCCGGGCAAAGGTAAGGCGACACCCGTGGGAATACCGTGCGTGAGGCCGCAAAGTGATATGAGGTGTTACATGCTAGACCTATGTGGCACCGAGTCGGGGTCCTGACAGCGTTGGCATCAGAGCCGGACTGCCTGTAGGTTCTCCAAGCCAAACTGGTCGATGTTGAGTCTAGAAATTCTTTAGTTATATGTAGGGGAATTGTTTGTGGGTTGGAACGTAAGGCTCTTTTTACTCCTTTATCTTATGACATTCTGATCTGAGTCAGTCTATTCTTCCACCGGGGGTTAAGGAATTAGGATCTATTCTCTCTATCAGGATCACGTGTTACTAATCAGTAGTATCTTATAGGTTTGATGAATACAAGCCTAGTTCAGTTCTACTAGCACACTATGTTGTTAGGATGGACTCAGAACTTTGATATAATGATGTTGAGTGTGCATGAAATCCTTTGTCAAATGTCTCAAAATCCTTCTTGAGCATTTACAGCTGTTATGCTGCCAAAATTTTGCTAGAAATTCTAATGCCTTTGCATTATGGTTGTGCTTTCAGATGGCCACTCGCGACCTCAATCAAGTGGTTCGCCTGACTCGATGCCTAGATGTACCCGGCCATACTGCCATGTTGGTCAGGGTAATGACTGAGGCTGGATACCGTTGGTATCCTGAGTACACGGTCGAAGAGCAATTCCGAGACTTTAATCAAAGCCAGTATCTCTGCATTGTCAGGATATTTCCATCTTATCCTGGATCCACCGAGCCCCTTCACTGCTCCTATGGACTCGGGGTTACTATTGAGATGGCTGTGCAAGACGCCGCCTACTCTATGATGACCATCATGCGAGTCAGGTCTGGCCTATTTCGGGACTCTGATTTCCGGTATATGCCAGGATCACTTCCGGGAGCACAAGGGTATCTCCAGGCTATCTATGCTGACCCCACTCAGGAGGATTCACAGACTCGCACTACTGCTGAGATGCTCGAGGATAAGGACCGTGAAAATCGGGCCTTGAGGTTAGAGCTCTTCAATACCCGTGTTGACCATTGGGCCACATTGACTCGGTTTGCACCGGCGGTGCAAGCTGGATATTCGGATATGCGCGATCTCTATCCTGTGAGATCTGCTCTGCCAGACGTGATGGGTTGGCGTGATGTAGGAGGCATCACCCCACCTCGCGGTCCCCGCAGGCCACCGTCTGTTGGTCCAAGACCTCATCCTAGCCCCTATGGTACACAAGCTCCGCGGGATCGTCTGTTTCCGGATGATCATGTTGAGCTTCCAGGCTATGGAGGTGACTTCTACGAGGACAACTACGGATCGGTCTGAGTTAGTGGTAGTATCACTAGTTTGATCTAGCTGTATCGCCTATCGTCCTGCGTGACTCGTGGGATATGACCTAGTTTGTACCATTCCGGAGGTGTAGAAAAATAATGTATAGGAGCTTGGGATGCCTCCGATGAGATGTAATCCTCTTTTCACCGTATTAGTACCTTGTTTGGTCTTGTACTAAACCTTGTATGGTGTGTATGACGATGGAATAAAGAAGCAGTTTCTGTATCTACCATGTCATACGGATGATCATCTTGCATTCCGAGTTATTCCTTACATTCTGTATCCTATGTCGGAATTTTTTCATTCTGACTAAATCATTGTCTTGTTTACCTAGGATGGTCAACACGCGCACTAACCCTGCTCCTCAAGAGCAGGCCGAAGGCAGTGAAGTCAGGAATGCAAATCTGCCTCATCCTCCTTCCCTAGCCGAGGTTATGATGGAAGCCGAAAGAAACAAGCGGGAGACCAACCGTTTGTTGGAGCGTATTGAACAGAACACAACCCACCATCAGAGGACTAACGTGGTGTCACTCGGTGATTTCATCAAGTTACATCCACCCACGTTCCACCACTCCGTCGAGCCTCTCGACGCTGATGACTGGCTTCGCAGTATCTCTCACAAGCTGCGTTCCGCGCTAGTAGCTGAGGCTGACAAGGTCACCTTTGCTGCATATCATCTTGAAGGCCCCGCTAGTCTATGGTGGGAGAATTATGGAGCTATGCGTCCAGCGGGCCATGTCACTACTTGGGCTGAATTCAGCGAGGCTTTCCGTGAACATCACATTCCGGAGGGTCTCATGGACCGTAAACGTGAGGAATTTTGCAGTTTTACCCAAGGCCGACTCTCTGTGGATGCTTACAGCCGGGAGTTTGGTAACCTCGCACGATATGCAACTGAGGAAGTTTCTACTGATGCTAAGAAGCAAGCGAGGTTCCGTAAGGGACTTAGTCCTGAGCTTCGCCGCGACCTCCGTCTGCATGAGTGCACATCTTTTCAGAAACTTGTTAACAAGGCCATCAGTGCTGAGACCGGTCAGACTGATTATGACGCAACACGCAAGCATGGCCGTGACATGGGTTCCTCATCCTGTGCTGGTCCTCAGAAGCGCCGCGTGTGGGTGCCCAACACCGCCCTGCCACCCAGGTTCACATCGAGGCCATCCTTCCAGACGCCTCACCCCGTTCAACAGTCTGCACCAGCCAAGCCCTATGGTGGTCCAACCAACAGTGCTCCTCCACGCACCAGTTCCGTGACTTGTTTCAAGTGTGGGGAATCTGGCCACTATATGCGTGAGTGTCCCCAGACCAACCCCAACCAATCTGCTAAAGTTGTTGGCCGTGGCAAGCCGACAGGGAAAGTGTTCCACGCCAAGCCGGCCACCGCTACACGTGGCCATGTCAACTGTATCTCTGCCGAAGAAGCTCAAGAAGATCCCAACGTCGTTCTCGGTACGCTCCTTGTTAATTGCCACCCGGCATCTGTTCTTTTCGATACAGGAGCCTCTCATTCATTTATATCCGAGAACTATGCTCGTTTGCATAACACCGCATTCTGTGACATGCCATCCACTATGGAAATTTCTACTCCCGGTTCTAGATGGCAGACCTCCAGGGTAAGTTATGGAAACGAAATCCAAGTCGACATACTTGTTTTCCTTGCATCTTTGATAGCTCTCAAATTTTCAGATATTAATATCATTTTGGGTATGGACTGGATGTCAGCTCATCATGCCAAAATTGATTGCTTCTCTAGGACTGTTCAACTCACTCATCCTTCGGGGAAGATAGTCAATGTTTTGACCCGAATAGCCAAGCGACAGTTATATTCTCTTAACGCCGGCCCTTTGCCAGACCTTGAGGATGTTCCGGTAGTCCGTGACTTTCCGGATGTCTTCCCAGAGGAATTGCCAGGTGTTCCACCTGACAGGGATGTTGAGTTCGTAATAGACCTCATTCCAGGAACCGTCCCGATTGCTAGAAGACCCTATAAGATGGCACCACTAGAACTAGCCGAGCTTAAGAAACAACTCGATGAGTCCTTGAAAAAGGGTTTCATCCGACCTAGTTCATCTCCGTGGGCTTGCCCCGTCCTATTCGTCAAGAAGAAGGATGGTACGGACCGGATGGTTGTAGATTATCGACCTGTTAATTTGGTCACAATCAAGAACAAATATCCGCTCAACGACCTGTATGATCAGCTCGCTGGATCCTCAGTCTTCTCCAAGATGGGTTTGAGGTTGGGCTACCATCAAATCAAAATCAGAAACGGGGACATTCCTAAAACGGCCTTTGTTACTCGTTATGGCCAATACGAGTACACAGTCATGTCCTTCGGTTTAACCAACGCTCCAGCCACCTTTTCTCGGTTAATGAACTCAATCTTCATGGAGTATTTGGATAAATTCGTCGTGGTTTACCTCGATGATATACTCATCTACTCCAAGAACGAGGAAGAACATGCCGAACATCTAAGGCTAGTGTTGAAGAAACTTCGAGAGCATCGCCTTTATGCCAAATTTTCTAAATGTGAATTTTGGTTGTCAGAAGTGACCTATCTGGGTCATGTAATATCTGGTAAAGGTATTGCTGTTAACCCCGAGCGAGTTCAAGCCGTCCTTAATTGGACTCCACCTGAATCGGTCAAGCAAGTTCGGAGTTTTCTGGGCTTAGCGAGCTATTGCCGTCGCTTCGTTGAAAACTTCTCCAAAGTTGCTAAACCTCTAACCGAACTCCTCAAGAAAGATAAAAAGTTCGAATGGACTCCACAATGTGAGCACAGCTTTCAGGAACTGAAAAGACGCTTGACTTCTGCTCCCGTGCTGGTGCCGCCAGACTTCTCTAAGGACTTTGTTATCTACTGCGACGCCTCGCGACAAGGACTAGGTTGCATTCTCATGCAAGATCGACACGTAATTGCTTATGCTTCACGGCAATTGCACCCACATGAGGAGAATTATCCTACTCATGATCTAGAGCTTGTAGCTGTAGTCTATGCACTTAAAACCTGGCGACATTACCTCCTCGGTAACCGTTGCGAAATATTCACTGATCACCAAAGTCTGAAGTACATTTTCACCCAACCGGATTTGAATCTCAGGCAAAGACGTTGGGTTGAGTTGATCACAGATTTCGACTTAGGAATAACTTACACCCCAGGAAAAGCCAACGTCATGGCTGATGCGCTAAGTCGTAAATCCTATTGTAACAACCTGATGTTACAACAAAGTCAACCGCTTCTCCATGAGGAATTTCGGAAGCTTAACCTTCACACTGTTCCTCAAGGTTTTCTTTCCACCTTGGTGGCAAAACCTACCCTTACGGATCAGATCATCAAAGCACAGAAGGTAGATCCGGGAATTTCCCGCATCAAGAGAAACATCAAGAAAGGAGTTGCAAATTGTTTCTCCATTGATGATCAAGGAGTCGTATACTTAGGGAATCGACTAGTGGTACCCAAAGTGCGAAACCTGAGGCGATTGATCCTTAAGGAGGCTCATGAATCTCCTCTCACCATTCATCCCGGTAGTACTAAGATGTATCAGGACCTACGCCAGAGGTTCTGCTGGACTAGGATGAAGAGAGAAATTGCTCAGTATATTGCTAACTGCGACGTCTGCCGTCGTGTAAAAGCAGAGCATCAACGGCCTGCTGGCACCCTTCAACCCTTAGCTATTCCTGAATGGAAATGGGATAAAATTGGTATGGATTTCATTACCGGTTTTCCCAAGACCAAGAGAGGGAATAATGCTATCTTCGTCGTTGTCGATCATCTTTCCAAAGTTGTCCATTTCCTACCTGTTCGTGAGAGTATAACCGCTAGTCAGCTGGCAGACTTGTACATCTCCCGAATAGTGTCTCTCCATGGTGTTCCTTTGGAAATCAACTCGGATCGAGGAAGTCTTTTCACCTCTCGATTTTGGGAAAGCTTCCAAAATGCTATGGGAACCCGCCTTTCCTTTAGCACCGCCTTTCATCCTCAATCAAGTGGTCAGGTAGAACGCGTCAACCAGATTCTAGAAGACATGCTTCGAGCCTCTGTTATCTCTCGGAATGGATTGGGAGAAGTGCCTCCCATTTGCCGAATTCGCTTACAACAACAGCTATCAATCTAGCTTGGGTAAAGCCCCTTTTGAAGTTCTCTATGGACGATGGTGTCGAACACCCCTTAACTGGTCAGAGACCGGGGAAAGACAATTCTTTGGCCCGGATATGATTCAGGAAGCAGAAGAGCAAGTTCGCATCGTTCATGAAAAGTTGAAAACAGCCCAATCTCGTCAAAAGAGTCAATATGACCGAAAACATAAGGCTATGACTTTCGAGGTTGACGAGAAGGCTTACCTTCGGGTTACCCCTCTGAAGGGAACCCATCGTTTCGGTATCAAAGGCAAATTAGCTCCTCGTTACATTGGACCTTTTCGCATTCTCGCTAAACGAGGAGAAGTTGCCTACCAGTTGGAACTACCTCCGCATCTCTCCAGAGTCCACGATGTCTTCCACGTTTCTCAACTCAGGCGTTGCTTCTCGGATCCTATCCGTGGAGTGGACCACGAAACGCTTGATCTCCAAGATAATCTCACGTATCGAGAGTACCCCATTCGTATCCTCGATCAGGCCGAGCGTACCACTCGACGTCATAATATCAAGTTTCTCTAAGTACAATGGTCGCACCATTCTGAGGATGAAGCAACTTGGGAAAGGGAGGATCGTCTTCGACTTGAGTATCCCGCCTTCTCTCCGGAGGAACCCAAATCTCGGGACGAGATTCTTTTGAGTGGGGGTGAGTTGTCACATCCTAGCTAGTTTATGCATTAGAGTGTTGCATCATGTTTATTCTTTCATCAGAAACCTGAAATGGGGATGACAGAACCCCCAGTCCCCTCTGAAACCAATTAGGGTTTACTAAAAACTTTTTCAATGAACCTGAAATGCCCTTCTAAAATGCCCATCATTTGTGTCTTGGTTCAGAACCTCTGCCAAAAGTGATGCACATTTTCCTAGGCCATCTTAGGGTTTTTGAATTAAATCATAAATATTTGAATTTGGGCATTTAAATTATATAAAATATTTAAATGCTCAAATATCTCCAAACTAAAATGTTTCATGTTGGAAATAATCCAACTATGGACCAGGAGTAGTTTGGTGATTTTAGGAGTTGCCTAAGTATTTTATTTAATTCAACAAAGTTGCAGGAGTATTAAAAAAATCAGAAAACCGAAAGAAATGGAAAACTTACCTGACGCCTGCTCCGGCCCACCTGCCGGCCCAGCCCAGCGCCGCTCCAGCGAGCTGCTTGCCGGCCAGGCAGGCAGGCAGGTGCCGACGGCGACCGCAGCGCGCGCCACGCACCTGCTCGCCGCCTTGCCGCTCCCCTCGCCCGGAGACGTCATGGATCGGCCTCCCTCGCTCCCCCGAACCCCCCAGACACCCCCTCTCCTCTCCAGCTCCTCCCCCTCGTGCTCCCCCGCCATGACCGACGCCACCACCGCCGTGCCTACGTCGTAACCGTGCTCCCCGCCGCCCGTGCGTCCTCTCATCGTGTCCAGGAGCTCCGCCGCTGTCCACTCCATCGAGCAAGCCGAGCCCCGAGCGCTCGCAACGCCCGAGTCCACCGCAACAACCTCGCCCGAACCGCCGTCGCCGGAGATCCCCTTCAACGCCGTCGTCGCTCCGGTCCATCCCCTGCCGCACCAAGGGCCCCGTCGCACTCACTGTGAGCTTAGCCATCTTCCCCCCCTCCTTTTCTTGCTCCCGAGCTGTGTAGCGACCTCCCGGAGCTCAACCGCACCCACCGCCGTGGAGCTCGTCGCCGACGTGCTCCCGGTCACCCTCCGACCACTCCACGGTGTCCATCACACTCACCGCGTCACGTAGCACCTAGCTAGCTACTCCCCGCGCCTCACCGACCCCTCTAGCGTCAAGTTCGTCTTCGGCCGAACCCCGGTGGCCGCCAAAGTCGTCGCCGGCGCCAACTCCGGCCACCCCGACCCCAACGGACTCCACCAAGAGCTGCGGCTCGTCCTCAGCTCCACTCCGGTGGTCTCCGCGACCCATTTGGCGGCCGAAACAGCCAAAACCACTTCCGCCGCCACGTCGGGCTCGCCGGCGGCTAAACGCCGGTGCAGCCGACCAGGGTTTGACCCCGGGTGGGCCCTGGTTGACTCTCCTGAGTCAATGACAGGTGGGGCCCAGCCCTGTTAATTAAACAGGTTTAGTTTTATTAAACTTTAATTAAATTAATCACACTGACACGCGGGACCCACTGTCAGGTTTGACCCGGACGTGTCCCGTTGACCTGCTGACGTCACACTGACGTCAGGCTGACGCAATAATTGATTTTCTGGAATTAATCTAATATAGGAAATTCCAGAATATAGTTTAAACTTCAAAAATTCATAACTTTTACTCTGTAACTCCAAATCAGACAAATTATATATGAAAAATGATCAGAAAAATCCAATCTATCCATCTGTACTATTTTCATGCATGATTAAACAAGTTAACCTGATGTTTAATGCAGAACAAGGAAAAACAGTTTTAAAGGGCCATGTTTGAGTTTTAAATTTGAATCTTTGATTCAAATTGGTTCAAACCCTTCTGGTCTTAGTTGCATTAGCCCAACACACTCATATTGCTATGTTTCATGCATGCATCATATTGTTGCACATTGTTTGTGATGGTTGTGTATCGGTGTTCTTTGCGGCAGGTTCTGCCTCCGAGGAGTACCGTGATTACCCTAACGAAGAACCGTATCAGTGCATCGAACCATCAGGCAAGCAACCAACCATTTGATCATATCGATACAATCCCATGTTCTCGCTCCTGCTCTCTTTTACTGCATTAAGAGAACGCGTTTCAAACTGCTGTGTGCTACGGTAGTTGAACCCATTTCCTCTGCATGACCTGTCATTGCCACAGTAACTAGATGAAACCCACTAGCATGTGTAGGAGTTGACTGAGCCATATGTATGTGTTGTTTCTACCTTGCTATGCCTGCTATGCTTAGAGTCGTGTCAGGTCTGGTTCATCTGGGTGATGGGCTAGAGTGAAATGATTATGTCAGTAAGGAGAGTGGTGTGGAGAACACGATTTGGTAAAGGTATCAATGAGAGGCCATGTAGGAGTAAATGGTGGGTTGTTTCATTGAAGCCGACCTCAAGCACTGAGATCTGTATGTGTGATTTAAGAATCAGCTACTACCATGCATTGGGCCCGAAACCAATGGACCCTCTTGTCTTCTTATTCACCCCAGTTCTCCGTCCAGGAGTTGCAAGTAGTTTCTGGTGTTTGTAGACTACTGGAGGCCGTGGACAACGCTGACCGTAGGGGTGGGTTGTGATGCGGTAGGTACGTGGTCGGGTGTACCGAATACCCGTTAGGTATTTCGGGAACCCTGTTCACATCGTTCGGGGCCGTATGGGAAACCTCGGCCGGACTCCCTACGGATGGAACCTGGATAGGCGATAAACCTGGACTGGAGGCTTAGGTGATTAGGTAGGTCGTGGCCGACACCCACGTTGGGCTTCCGCTTGAAGGTTGCCGAGTACATGTCGTGTAAATGACGGTAAGTGGTGAGAGCGTGTATGAAGAAGTACACCCCTGCAGGGTTATCATGATCTATTCGAATAGCCGCGTCCGTGGTAAAGGACTACTTGGTTGCCTATACAGTTCATAGACAAGCAAATGGAAACTACTAAAAGCCTCAAGATAAGTGTGAGTGCCGAGGATGGCTCTTCCGTAGGAAGACGGAGGTGGATCCTCGGTGGTCTATTGAATTGGTGAGTAGTGGACTCGTGTACGCAAAACCATTTCAAGTTGGAGTCTCGTAGGATAGCCTAGCCAAGAGTCAAAGCTGGCTTGCTGCAATAACTCCACCAACCCTTCTTGATAATGTGCATGTATGTAGGATCTGATGTAAGTCTTGCTGAGTACCTTTGTACTCATGTTGCTATAATTTACATTTTTCACAGAAGACGCTGCAACCCCTTCTGATGGGTTCTACGTAGACGTTGACATCAATGAGTAGGCTAAGGCCCAGGTGGTGATCCTGAGCTTGTGAAGGACCATGTAGTATAGTTAGGCTTTCCAAGCCTCTTTTATTTTACTAGTTGTCTGTACTCAGACAAGTTACTTCCGCTGCTGGTTTGTATGACTGTATGACTTGAATGCTGGGTCGTGTGACCCGTACCTTTGTGTATGTTATGTATGGCTCTCTGAGCCTTAAATAAAGTACTTGTGTCATAGAGTCATGTTGTGATGCCTTGTTGTATTTGCACATATCGAGCATATTGTGTGTATGATTGAAATGCTTGGTATGTGTGGGATCTGACTATCTAGTTGTTATCCTTAGTAGCCTCTCTTACCGGGAAATGTCTCCTAGTGTTACCACTGAGCCATGGTAGCTTGCTACTGCTCTGGAACACTTAGGTTGGCCGGCATGTGTCCTTCTTCGTTCCTGTGTCTGTCCCTTCGGGGAAATGTCACGCATTGAGTACCGGAGTCCTGTTAGCCCGCTACAGCCCGGTTTACCGGAGTCCTGCTAGCCCAGTGCTACAGCCCGGACCCACTTGCTGATGACCGACACGTTCGTTGCTGGGTCATGGATGCCTGTCCCTATAAGTCTATGCCACTTTGGATTCACGACTAGCCATGTCAGCCTGGGCTCCTTATCATATGGGTACTAGCGACACTATCATATACGTGTGCCAAAAGGCGCAAACGGTCCCGGGCAAAGGTAAGGCGACACCCGTGGGAATACCGTGCGTGAGGCCGCAAAGTGATATGAGGTGTTACATGCTAGACCTATGTGGCACCGAGTCGGGGTCCTGACAATTTGAGGGAGAGGCATAAGCTAACATACTTTCTCTACTTGGATCATATACACTTAAAGATTCATTAAGGTAAAACCCAACCACAACATTAAAGCATCAAGTCCCCTTTATCCCATACGCAAACAACCTACTTACTCGGGTATGTGCTTCTGTCACTCACGCCACCCACCATAAGCAAATCATAAGCATATTGCAAACCCTACAACAGGAATCCCTCATGCTTGCGTGACACGGAGAGCACCATATGACAGCACCAATAATAAAACATACAACTCAAACCAATCACGATCATCAAATA